>NC_089266.1:44855067-45160542 GCF_963930625.1 Muntiacus reevesi
CCTGCATTGGCCAGGCAGGTTCTTTTACCACTAGCACCACCTAGGAAGCCCCAAGCAATTTAATGTATATTAGTTCGTTTCATACTCACATAAACACTATGGTTGCATTATCCACATTTCACCCAGAGAAGTGACTGGTAAGCAGCACAGTCAGGATTTGAACTCAGGAAGCTGGACTCCAGAGTTCATGCTTTCCCTGGGAATCGCAGTCCCGAGCGTGCTGGTGGGGCAAGTGAGGCTGGAGGCTGTCTTCACTCTGGAAGTGTCTCCCATTCCACAGCAAGCCCGGTCCCTCTCTGCGTACATGCAGGGTGCTAATGACCTCTCCCTGCCACTGAAGTGTGACTCTCAGGGGCCCTTCAGAGGCAGTGTCTGGATATAGCAGTAATGAAGGGGAGCTGGTATGTGACCAGTTGTCAGGCTGGGGACTGAACGGTCTGTGCTGGGAACTGGCCCGTGAGTCCACGTGGGCTCTGCTGAGCCATGGAAGAATCTGGCCCTCCCAGCGCCAGCTGAGAAAGGCCTCTAGGACTGAGCGCCCAGCCCGCCAACAGGATGGTCCAAACCCTTCTGCCTGCTTCAGAATTCACTGATCCCTCTCTATGCCTGACAGTCTTTTCCTCTCTCTTATCTTTCTAGGACTAGAAGGAGGGAGAAAAGAGGGGAGCGAGGAAGGGAGGTGGGGAGGGAAGGGAGGTAGGGAGTGATGAGGGAGGGATGGAGAAAAAGTTCACAGCTACTCAAGTTGTTCAAGCCTTAGAGTGGAAATTTCTCAGCCTGTCATTCGACCTCACTCCTGTATTATGACCTCAACTACTTGCCAAACTTACCCATCACAATCCCACCAAGGATCAATCATTTTTCTACAGTTAATCTATGTGTCCAAGAAAGGGACAGGTAATCTGCTAGACTCTGGTTAAACAATGTGAATACGACAGGCGGTCCCTGCCTGCTGATAGACATACACAAATAAATATGTGATGATACGTGCTGAGTGCTATAGGGAAGACAAAACAAGTGGACAAGGCATGAGCCGGCAAAGCAGGGTCAGAACCGGGGGAGGAAGCCTTTTGGGTGCGCAGGGGAGGAAGAGTCTGGATAGAGTTTAAGGCTGCCTCGTGATGAGGGATGGGCACTCAGGTCTCAGCCAGGCGGGTGGTGCCAGGTCTTTCTCAGTCACCCAGTCATGTCGGACTCTTTGCAACCCCACGGACTGCAGCACACCAGGCTGCCCTGCCCTTCGCTATCTCCCAGAGTTTGCTCAAATGCATGTCCATTGAGTCGGTGATGCCATCTGACCATCGAATCCTCTGTCACCCCCTTCCCTTCCTGCCTTCAATCTTTTCCTGCATCAGGGTCTTTCTCAGAGTCAGCTCTTTGCATCAGGTGGCCGGAGTATTAGAGCTTCAGCTTAAGGCAAAAAGACTCAAGAGGATTTTGAAGAAATGCACGGCTGTTTGCTCTGTAAAAGAGCTATTAAGAGGAACGTTATGGATGCCGCTTAGATCATTAACTGGACTGTGGGCTCCCAGAGAGAAGGGCATCTGTTTGTTATTCTTCTGGGTGTTTCCCGGCCCTGGCTGAGTGCTTGTTATTTACATATGGATGCAGAAACGCCCGGCTCTGCAGAGGGTGAGCTGTGGTCTCTTCAGAGGCAGGTGTCCAGGGAAGGTGTTTATCCTGCACACCCCGCCTGCTGCAATCCCCAAAGATAATGCACATCTGGAAGGACCACTGTCCCACTCGCATACCACGTGCTGTGGGTCTGAGCCATGAGTCCAGAGGCCAATCTGTAAGTCGTAGTTGTCAGCTTTTTGTGTTTTGGTTAGAAAGCCTTTTCTCCAAAGAAGATCTTGGTTGTAAATTCATCATAGGAAATGGACAGAAGCAGAGAAGCCCTGGCGGAAGCCCTGACCACACACAGGCTGGGGCCCAGCCAGGCTCCCAGCCCGCGCTTCTGTGGCACCCGGTTTGATACCCGCTGGCCTAGAAGCTCTCTCTGGCTTGGTGAATACCAGGCTCAGGAGCGGACACGCCTACTGTCCAGCCTGAACACTGTGGCCTGTTCAGAGCTGACTGTATGCAAGTGGGGGCTGCCTGCCAAAGAACCTCATCTCTTTCCATTTTGTTCCAGGAGGAGTTTATAGAACCTTTTTGGCATCCATGTGTGTTTAGTCGCTAAGTCATATCCGACTCTGATGCGACCCCATGGGCTGTAGCCCACCAGGCTTCTCTGTCCATGGGATTTCCCAGGCAAGAATACTGGAGTGGGTTGCCAATTCCTGACCCAGGGATCAACCCACGTCTCCTGCTTGGCAGGTGGATTCTTCACCACTTAGTCACCTGGGAAGCCCAATCTTTTTGCCACCAGAAACCAATTTCGTGGAAGACAATTTTTCCATGGACCAGGGGTGGGAGGGACGGTTTCAGGATGATTCGAGCACAGTATCGTTACTGTGCGCTTGATTTCTAATCTAGTGCTGCTGCTGATTGGACAGGAGGTACCGGTCCACGGCCTGGAGCTTGGGGAGCACGGCAGGGCTCCTCCTAGTGCTCAGTGCTCATCCTCTTCGTGGGACAAAGGAAGGGGCCACTGTGGACAGAGGGCGAGGGCTGGTGAGCCTCCAGTGACGCCAGCTAAGTAGCCACAGGCCCTGGAGTTGAAGGGGAAAGGAGAGGTGGTGAGTGGGGGAAGGGCCAGTCCTCTGGGCTAGCATCCTGCTCTGCTCTGCTTCCAGGCCACTGTGTGCCCTTGGGCAAGTGACTCAATCACTCTGAGCCTTTCTTTCCGCATCTGTAAAAGCCACAGTGTTCCTGTGATGATTGAATGAGATGATATGAGTGGATAAAAATCGATAAAAGAATGAGGACTAACCCGGCATCTGTAACACACTTCATGAGCTATCATGTCACTGCTGCAAAGAGATGAGAAAAGTATCCAGAATGGTGGCTGGCACACTGTGGGCACATGGATGATGGCTCTTACCGAGGCCCAAGACCAATGCCAGGCTGCCACAGATGGCCCTACGTGCACGGCTGGGTTTGTAGTGTTTGCAGGCATCACCTCACGCAACACTCACAGCAACCCCACAAAGCAGATATGATCATTCTCCTCGTGTTACAGATGGGGAAACCAAGGCACAGAGAGGTGAAGCAACCTGCCCCACGTCACACGGCTAGTAAAGAGTGGACGTAGGAATTAAACGCAAGCTATCTGACTCTGACCCCGAGTTGGGTAACACTTTACAGGCTGTGCCTTCCCCTTCTGAACCACTCAGACCTCTCACAACATTTCGTAGAGGAAACTGAGGGAAGAGGTATTCCTCCCATCTCACCCCACTCTGATCATTTAGCTGTTTTCCAGAACAGCATCAGATCAGAGGTCAAGATCGGTGTTTAGGTTCCGGTGTTTCCACCTGAAAGCTCGGTGGGTTGGGTTAACTCAGCTCCCTTCTGCCAGTTCATTCCCCGCAATGTGACGTTATTGGCGGGGTGAGGGTATTGGTAACACGGAATCGGGATCATGCTGGTGTTAGGGGTTGAGTCTAGAATTTGAACAGTTGCTGGGAGAGCAACAGTTGGGAAAAGTGAGAACCCCATCAGAATCACCCGGAGGAGGGAAAAGCATCCCCAGGCTGGCTGGAGGCCAGCTCTGCCAGGTCCTGGCACCGGCTCCCACGAGAACGGTTCTGGGACATCCCGACTCCTCCAGAGCTCTGAACACCTGGCGTGGTCACCTTTGCTGGGGGAGGGGTCAAGGGGGAGGGCAGAAATGTATCCTGGGGACCTTCACTGGGCCACAGGGTCCACCCCACAGATCCCGTTACTCTGCAGAGGTACCATTCTCACTGGGGGGCTCCTTGCTTTCAGGCTCTAGCTGTTTTCATTGCCTGGAATGTTCTCTTCCAACTGCCCGTGTCTGCCTGGCTGATCCCTCATCCCTGGGGATTTGGTGTGGGCCACCTCTTCCAGAAAGTCTTCCTGGATTAGGTGTCTTGACTCAGATTTGCAGAGTCCTGGGCTCAACTCTACCTTGGGAGATTCTCCACCAGGCAGTCATTGCCTCGTCATTGCCTTTCATGCCTTTGTCTCCCCTCCCCTGGCTGTGGGCCCCTAGAGGCAGGAGCACCCACCCACTGCTGTCTTTCTCAGCATCTGCCCAGAGCCAGGCACGGAGGAGGAGCACAGAGCAGGGAGAACAGAGATGTGGTTCAGGCCCTCTGACATGAGCTCTCTGTGTTCAGAGCCTATGGTTCCTCTTCATCAGGAGCTTCTCCATCACGTGGAGACTGACGTCCAGACTCCCTACCTGAGATGCCTGGGAAGCTCACCTGGCCCCACTGCCCCCCTCACCTCCTGCCCTGCGGCCATAATGGTCCTCTCACCCAATTCCTTCCTGCCCGGAGCCTTTCCACGGACTTCTCCACCAGCAGTATTCTCCCAGGGAACTGCATACATTTGACTCCTTGTCACTTAGACTTCAGGCTTCCCAGGTGGTGATAGTAGTAAAGAACCTGCCTGCCAATGCAGAAGACATAAGAGATGAGGGTTCAATCCCTGGATTGGGAAGATCCCCTGGAGGAGGACATGACAACCCATTCCAGTATTCTTGGCTGGAGAATCCCATGGACAGAGGAGCCTGGAGGAGAATCCCATGGACAGACAAGTCTGGCAGGTTACAGTCCATAAGGTCGCAGAGAGTCGGACACGACTGAAGCGCTGTAGCACCCACACACATACTTAGACCTTAGGTACAGTGCCACTCCCCACTCCCTAAAAGAGGGGTTTATCCTGATCATGGTGACCCGGTCACCCCTGTTTTTGCACTTCGAAAAGCACATGTGTGTTTTATCCCTCGCCTCTAGAACATAAGCCCAATAGGAGTAGGAACCTGGTCTGTCCTTTTCTTTGACATATGCACAGCACTGAACAAGCCTGACTCAGAGCAAGTGTTCAATGAACACACGCCTTATAAAAGAATAAAATCTAAGTTCTTTTCCAGCACAGGCTATCTGTGGATAATAAAACACAAGAAACTCTCAGTTTTCCATTTGGATTGAAAATAAAGTGCCCTTGCAAGTAGTTCAAAGAAGCAAAAGAGAGTAGGGATACTTTTGCTTGCATGCTTTTCTTTTTGTTCTTTCCTTTTTTGGGGGTGGGGTGGGGGGCACTCCAGGGGCTCAGGGGCTGCAGAATCTGCAGAACCCGCCACTCAGTGGTCTCAGCCCTGACCCTGACTCGGCACCATCTGCACGCCCAGGGCTTCCTCCTCAAACATGCTTCTCCGATATCTGAAACCAAGCACTAAGTGGATGATCGCTATGATTAAACCGCCTTTTAATTATTCAAGTGGATGTCAATGGCGTGCGCCATTGTGACATTATAATGGACTCCGACTCCCTCGCAAATGTCGAGAAAGGCAGGGGACCATTACCTTGTCAAAATGTTCGCTCCTTGTGACTTTATTTCCAGTACACCAACTAATTTTTCAAGTGAAACAGTGGAATGAGGAGGGATGGTTGACAAGGGTATCTGCTCATGAGTGATTTTGGCGACACAAGGATTCGGTTGATTCTGTCCAGATGCAACAAATGGTCCACTTTCTGAAATTCATTGACTCTCAAAAGAAATGAAGTATTAGGGGTAATCAATCTACATTTCTTGGCTGCTCACTGGGCAAAGGGGCCTTATGGTAGGCATGAGCTTGGGCAAGGATGGGCAGAAACAAGAAGAACACCCTGAAGCAGTTCTGGCAGGGCTTTGTTTATTTAATTAATTAAGCCACCTCTGACTGAGGATTTACTATGGCAATTATGGAACTAGGCTAGAACCTACTTAGATAGATCTCTCTCTCTCTTTCTCTCTCTCTCTCTCTCTCTCTCTCTCTCTCACACACACACACACACACACACACACACACACTCCTGAGGCAGCAAGGACTGCTGGTTTGGGGTTGGAAATAGTAGGAACTGGTTCCAGACCTAGAATTGTCTCTAACTAGTTGTGCAACTTTGGGTAAGTCAGCTCTTAGGGGCCCTTGTGGATTCAACTCTCAAAGGATGCTTTGTCAGACTCATTTCTAAGCTATGATCATACACCAAACAACCCTATGCCACACACTCTCACTGTAAGTTGATCAGCATGCATTTACTTGACACTGACTCTGGGTCCGACACTGTGCTAAGACCATGGGGAATAAGAGGCAAGTTTGACAAGGCTTCTGCTTTCAGGAAACTTTTCACCCAAAGGTGAAGCAGAAAACAGGCTATGGTGTCGCTGGTTATGAAGTCGCCAAGTCTGACCGCAGCCCTCCAGGCTCCCCTGTCCTCCACTACCTTGCAGAGTTTGCTCAGACTCATGTCCATTCAGTCGGTGATGCCATCCAACTGTCTCATCCTCTGTTGTCCCCTTCTCCTTTTGCCTTCAATCTTTCCCAGCATCAAGGTCTTTTTCAGTGAGTCAGCCCTTGGCATCAGGTGGCCAAAGTAGTGGAGCTTCAATCCTTCCAGTGAATATTCAGGACTGATTTCCTTTAGGATGGACTGGTTGGATCTCCTTGCAGTCCAAGGGACTCTCAAGAGTCTTCTCCAACACCACAGTTCAAAAGCATCAATTCTTCGGTGTTAGTGAAAGATAATTCTGGTGCCTGCTGGTGGCAAAGGCAGTTGGAGTGCAGGAAAAGGGGCAGTGAGTGTGGGCTTGGGAAGCTGCAAAACCTTCTTGAAGGGGGAGGGAATGATGCATTTTGCAGTGGGGGTGGATGCTGAGAGTCAGAGTGGGGGCAGAAGGCAGGCCTGGGAGAAGAGTGAGGGTGGAGTAGAAGCATGAAGGGGCTGAGTGACAGGGACCAGTGAAGACATAAGTCACTGGTGCTGCCTCCAGGGACTGAGGACTCCTCCATTCTCTGTGTGGGGGCGATGGTAGTGAGACATGGAGCACCCAGCAGCCATTCTCTCTTCTTTCAGCGACTGCACCTGACTTTTCTTTTGGGAAGTTACCTGTGCCTCCCTGGGCATGCTCAGAGAACTTACGCATCAAGGGATGTGTGATCCAAGCTACATCAGCTGGATTCTTGCTATTGACTTTGATTTGAATGCAGTTAAACCTGGACATGAAAAATGCGTGGTGTGCATTCATTTTAGGGACAGGGCCCTGATCTGACTGAGAGGTAATTACTGCCACCTTATAACCCTTATCACCACCTTATAACCTTATAATGCTTGCTTCTTGGAGGAAAAGATCAACCTAGACAGCATATTAAAGCAGACATTATTTTGCTGACAAAGGTCTGTTTAGTCAAAGCTATGGTTTTTCCAGTAGTCATGTATGGATGTGAGAACTGGACCATAAAGAAAGCTGAGCACCGAAGAATTGATGCTTTTGAACTGTGGTGTTGGAGAAGACTCTTGAGAGTCCCTCGGACTGCAAGAAGATCAAACCAGTTAGTCCTAAAGGAAATCAGTCCTAAATATCCATTGGAAGGACTGATGCTGAAGCTGAAGCTAAAATATTTAGGTCACCTGATGCAAAGAATGGACTCATTTTAAAAAAGACCCTGATGCTGGGAAAGATTGAAGGCAAGAGGAGAAGGGGATGACAGAGGATGAGATGGTTGGATAGTATCACCGACTCAATGGACATGAGTTTGAGCAAACTCCGGGAGTTGGGATGGACAGGGAGGCCTGGCGTGCTGCAGATGGGGTCACAGAGTCGGACACAACTGAGTGACTGAACTAAACTATAACCCTGACATTCCTTTCTGCTCTCAGACCGCCCCCCGCCCCCAGTCCTCTCCAGCCATAATAAACCTTCTCTCCAGCCCAAAGAGAGGAAATCTACAGACTCCTGCCCTTAGCTTTCACTTTAACCAGATGCTGATCTCATTTACAACTTAGTCTACAGCTAGCAGGTTTCTTTTGCATCAGTAAACTAATTCATTGCCAAAACAACTCATTTAAAAAAATGCTTTTTTCTCCAAACACCTACCAAACCCCTAGCTTGGCAAGTTACTTCCATTAAAAGGAAAAAACTCTTTAATCCTGTAATCATCTTTACATTTTGAGATGATCAGCCTGCATACTGATTATAGAGCTAATTATGTGATAATGAGCCCATTTCCTCCTCCCGGTCCCCTCTCACCTGAGTGAAGAGTTTCTGGCTCCTCTCCCTGTGGGGAACTCACCCGCACCCCCCTCCCACCCTCTTTCTAAAGCTTTGCTTCCAGAGTAGTCTTTCTGAAATGCAAATCAGGGCCTGTCGATCTCATACATTTCTGTTTAAAATTCCTCTCTGGTCCAGCATCACCGCACAGGGGTCTCAAACCTACATGGCACTGGGGTTGTGTGAATGGGTTTCATTTGGTCCTCATGCGACTTAAAACATTTTCACTAGGATATCTCTAGGCAGGTCACTTGTGCACCAGTTAACCAGTGGCCTTACCTATCCCTAACTGCTTCTGTCTGGCTACTCCTTATAGTCCCTGTCTGAGTCTTAAAGCCAACTTCATTTGCCTCACCAAGGAAAGCTGAATTGCCCATGAAACATTCCCTTCATCACCTGGCACCTCTGCAGCATGCCTGAGTGACACCGCCACCACCTACTCACGTGGTCCAGGGCTCACAGGGTCTGGCCCATAGTAGGACACGACTGAGCGACTGAGAACACACCCACACACAAACACACGCATAGAGGCACTCGATCAATACTCGCTGAATGAATGACTGAAACGTCTAAGAGGTGGACTGTGTTCTGAAATCTGAAGTTGACTTTAGGTGAACAATACTGAGCACCTAGCTTGTATACAGAGATGTCTAATGGTCTGAGGAAAGCCCTCCTCTTATCACCGGAGTCCATAGGCTCCACCTGCACATGGTGGTATTTTCACCATCATCATCATCTTTATCAGCAGCACCTTTATCACCACCACCATCATTATCACAATCAGCATTGGTCAAAATGATCATCACCATCATCACTGCCACCATGACGATTACATCATAATAATGGTAATCATCATCGCCATCACTACCAGTACCATCATCGTCATCCCATCATCATCACCCATCATATTATAAGGACCATCATCACCATCATCAGTCAAGATGATCATCACCATCATGCATGTGTGTGTGCTAAGTTCCTTCTCTCATGTCCAACTCTTTGCAACCCCAGGGACTGTAGCCCACCAGGCCCCTCTGCCCATGGGATTCTCCAGGCAAGAACACTGGAGTGGGTTGCCATTTCCTGCTCCAGGGGATCTTCCTGATCCTGGGATCAAAACTGCATCTCTTGTGTCTCCTGCACTGGCAGGGTGGTTTTTTTACCACTGTGTAACCTGGGAAGCCCACCATACATCATCATCATCATTATCACCACCACCACCATCGTCAATCCTAATTACCATCACCAGCATCACTCCCACCACCATTATCATTATTATCGCCACCATAACTACCACCATCACCATCATCAGTCAAAATGACCATCAGCATCATAAGGCATCATCATCACCACCATCATCATCATCAGTCATCATCGCAGTCCACAACACCATCAGAAGTCAGCATGACCATCACCACCATCACCAGTCACAATTATCACCACCATCACTCCCGCCACCATTATCATCACCATCACCATCAGCAGTAACACACTCTCCAACATGTTTACAGTATTCTGTTGCTGTTCAGTCTCCAAGTGGTGTCCAACTCTTTTGAGACCCCCACGGACAATAGCACTCCAAGGCTTCCCTGTCCCTCACCATCTCCCGGAGTTCACCCAAGTTCATGTCGATCGCATCGGTGATGCCATTCTACCATCTCATCCTCTGACACCTTCTTTACATTGAGCGAAACAACTTTTAGAACATTATATTTTTTGGTTCTCAGAACATTCCAGTGAGGGAGGTCAGTCCCTAATTTTTGTCCACATTTTGCAAATAAGCAACTTGAGCCCTAATAGGGAAGTGACTTGCCTGAGATCACTCAGCAACCAGGTAAAAGAGAGGTGACTCAAATCTAGCACTTAGGCTGCACGCACAGGTCTGGCTGAACTGCCTCCCTCCGTACCAGCCTCGTTTGCCACCTGGAGGCAGGTGAGGCAGGTAAACCCAGGACTCAACCCTATTTTAAAAACACACCAATTGAGAAATTGCCTCTGAACCTGCACATTTTTTATTTTGGCAATGCAGGAGAGGGGATAGCTTTTAAATTATAATCTGTGGTCACATTTTATGATTGCTGGAGGGGGGAGAAAAGCTTAAGGTGAGTTTAAGAGGACTTTCTGGTTGGTTAAAGAAAAAAATTACAAAATTAAAAGAGTGGAAAAAAAATAAATTGCTAGTGACTGTTTTTACTACATGAGCTTACAAGCTGGAGTGGAGAATTAAAAAGTTATATAGCTAGGGTTGCTAACCATGACTTATCACAGACAAATCCTCCATATTTATAGCTTTTTCCATCTCAAGACAGTAAGCAATCCCCTGATATAGGGTTGCCTCTCTCCGCCTGGGAACCCTGGAGGCTGTGTGTGCTTATTAGCAGAGCTGTCAAGGCTGAGAACACAGCTAGGATTTGGTTGTTTACCGTCCCTCTGCCTGGAGCGGGGGATCACTTCCTTGATCACTCAACACCCACTGGGGATGGGGGTGAGTGGGTAGAGCACTCCTCTGTGTCAGAGCCCAGGGAGGAGGAGAAGGAAGCTCTAAAGAAGTTAGAATGGAAACAGCCAAGGCTCTATGCTAGAAGCTGTTCTCTCAATACATTTAGTCCTTACAACCACAATACTACCAATACCCCCATTTCACAGATGGGTAAACTGAGGTCCAGGGAGACTAAACAACTTGTCCAAGGTCATGCACAGTGAATTGCCTCTCAAAGTCTCAGTACTTGAAGAATTTAAAAACAAGCAGGGGGAAAGGAAGGCAGAAAAGAAGGGGTGAGATTACCGAGGGAGGAAGGGAGGAAAGAAGAAAAAATTAACTGAGCATCTGCTTTGGGCCAGGCTCCATCTGGCTATCTTTTTCTCCTCCTCACTCTGTGGAAATGGGTGGTACTTGTTTCATTTACAGATAAGGGAACTGAGGCATGGAACAGTGAATAAAGTGGTCAAGGTTAGTTGGGTTACTGGGGTTTGAACTGATGTCTGTCTGGTTCTAGTCCTCCCGGCTGGATGGCCTTGGGGGAACTGTCTGAATGTATTGGGCTTCTGTCTCCTTACCTAGGGAACAGGAATGGTATTCTCCACTCCTGGTCTGCCCTCTCTCAAGCACTGGAAGGGGAAGTCCTTGAGAAACCAGATGGCATTGCCAAACGAAGTCTGGTCCAACACCCTGCTTGCAGAGGGGAGGAGGAGGACTGTTCTCTCATCATCTAGGGATGAAGGGATTGAGGCCTGGGATCCCCGGAGCTGACATAAGAGAGGTTGAAGCTGAGCCACCTGCTTCCTGGTGCTGCTCCAACACTGACTGATAAGAAGAAAATTCACTGAGGAGGAGGTCAGACCTGAACAGGTATATAGTACTGCTGGAAAAATCTAAACATGGAAACAAGGGACCCTGGATCTCAAGGTCACTGACTTGCCACTTTTTTCAATGATAGTCTCCTAGAATGCTCTGTCCATCCTAAGGAGGACTGCATGGATGCCTTAGTCCAAAAACTCTCAACTTCTGTTAAAGCAAACTTGAGTCTGGGCTGTTCTTCAAGTTGATGAAGTCAGAATCTCTGGAGATTGAGCTAGGAGCATTAGTAACTTTTTTTTTTTAAAAAAAGATTTTTTTGATGTGGACCATTTTTAAAGTCTTTATTGAATTTGTTACAATATTGCTTCTGCCTTATGTTTTGGGTTTTTGGCCCTGAGGCATGTGGAATCTTAGCTCCCTGACCAGGAATGGAACACATACGCCCTGCAATGGAAGGCGAAGTCTTAACCACTGGACTACCAGGGAGGTCCCCAGTAAAATTTTTAATTAAACATTTCCCATTGGTGATTCTAATGCTCAGTCAGAATTGAGAAATAGTGATATATGATTTCCTTTATTTTCCAGATGGGACCAGAGACTCAGAGAAGGACAGCTAAGGGCCCAGGGCTGCTCAGCAGTTAGTGGCAAAATGCAAATTCCAGCCTCATGGTTCCCACCTTGGAACCCTTCACTCTGGTCCTTGAGACCAGCCCATCCTGGTGTGCCCTGGTATCTGAGAGACGGACACCCCCACCTCTTGCTCCCCCAGTTCCCCTCCCTCCTTTAGCATCTCATGTCCTGAGACAGGTCTGGGCATCTGGGAGGCCTGGATGGAATCATGACCCACAAGTCTGCACCTGGACTGGTCTACATCCTGCAAGATGAAGTGGGGGAACCGAGGCAATTATCTAATGTATTAGCTAGCCCGTCCCTGCGGCACTCCTGTGAGCCAAAGTAATAAATACAAAATGGTAATTTCTCTCTAGAAGCCTGGCTCCAGCCTCCCACTCAATTCCCCTCCCACCCAGAAGTCATATACCACTGCCTGCTTGTCCTTTCCTGTATGGGGCAGCAATAACTTGGAGTTATTTAAATATCGTGGGCAAAATTTGCTTTTCAAAACCTGAATCATCATCCAATAACCCCCATTATCCTCTGTGGCTCACTTGTCTGGCCAGAGCAGATTTTTCTAGCCTTCAGTAGAAAGTAACAAAATGTCCTACAGGTATTATTAATGAGGACCAGTGGCCAACATCCTTGTTGTGTATGTTGTAGGCTAGTCTCAGCCTTGGAAAGGGAAGATTTAAGTTGTAGCTGAGACTTGACCTCCTACCAGCTTTGTGACCTTGAGTGAGTCACTCTGCTCGCCTAGAATCTGCAACTTTTCTACCTTCCCTTAGAGCTGTCATGCAAATCCCCCTGGTGAATGGACATAACGTTGCTTGCACAGACTCCAGTAACATCTTTCATGCATGTTAGAGTGTCTCCAGACCTCCATGGCTATATTCAGAGGAGAAAGGACCAAATTCTTCCTAGCATGGAGGCATGGAGTGAAAGTTGCTCAGTCATGTCTGACTCTTTGCGACCTCATGGCCTGTACAGTCCATGGACTTCTCCAGGCCATAATACTGGAGAGGGGAGCCGTTCCCTTCTCCCGGGCATCTTCCCAACCCAGGGATCTAACCCAGGTTTCCCGCATTGCAGGTGGATTCTTTACCAGCTGAGCCACTAGGGAAGCATGGAAAAGGGGAGAAGATGATAAAGCTGAGTCTGGAAGGATCTTTCTAGGAAGACGCAGGGGTCGCAGGATGTTTCAGACCAAGGCAACAGGCTAGGAAAAAGCCTGGGTGAATGTGGAAGATGTATGGAGGCTGTTCAACATGGGAGAATGCATGATGTGCAGAGGGACAGGGCCTGGAGCTTGCCTGGGTGCTTGGCCTTATCTTTGATGGGGAACCACAAGATAACTTTGAGCAGATTCTCAGAATAAAGATAATAAATGGTTGGTCCAGTTTTTCAGCACTAAAACGGAGAACCCATTGAGGGGGTATTGGCTGTGGTCTGGTTATAAGATATATACAAGGGCGGGGACATTGAATTGTCGAGGACTTAGAATGGATTCACTCTGATATCCTTAGAGCCCAGCATAGTATCTGGTATACAGAAGGCAGTCACTAAATGTATGAATGAGTAGATGAATCTGAGAGTCAGTGAAAGAATAAAAGAAGTAGCAAAGGAATGAATGACTAAAATAACAAACAAGAGTAGGAATGAGTGAATCAATTGAACAGTCTGAAGCATGGTCAGCAAGTTGCCTTAGCAATTCTAACTGATGGCCTGGAGCAACAAAAGCACAGGCTTCGGGCTGCGTTACCTAGAAATGCCTTATTACTGGCACGATTCCTTCAAACTGAAGGCTTCTCCCGCTTAGGAGCAGCACGCTGCCCAAAGACAAAGGCTGATTACTGTGATCAAGCAAGAGGTTGTCCTTCCTGGACTCACACCTCTCAGGACGTGTCCACGGACATCCACACAATCAGGACAGGGTGCAGAAACACCTTGAGTCGGCTCATCCTCGTGGGGAACTCCCTGGGGAGGTATGCGACCCCACTGCCCCCTCTCCATTTACAGGGTCTCCCTAAATGACTCATCATTCCAGTATCATATAAAGACAAAGCAAAGAGTGATCTTTAACAAAGACTTACCCATTGCTGTGCCCTCTGCATTTCTAAGCAGCAGCCGTAACAGCCTGAAGGTCTAGCTTGGAAGAAGCAGCTTTGCTTCTCAAGGGCAGGATTCGGGACAAGGTAGTCCCTCCTCGAACTCTCTCCCAAAGGGATGATTGTTGAAACACAGGATAAATTGTTGGAGTTGATACGTACTTGAGTCTGTCTGGGACCAGAAGCCCTTTTTCTCTTATTCCAGGCTGTCTTTTCCTCCTGCCTTGTAGATACCTTGCGAATCAAAACGTGAGCTGCAGGGACTTCCCTGGTGGTTCAAGGGTTAAGAATCCAACGTGCAGTGCAGGGGACGTGGGTTCGATCCCTGGTTGAGGAACTAAGATTCCACAAGCCGCTGGGCAGCTGAGCTCACATACTGCGGCTACTGAGTTCAGGTACCACCACTAGAGTCCTGGCGCCGCAGTGAAGATCCCGCACGCCGCAACTGAGATCCGACCCAGCCAAGTAAATAAACGATAAATGTTCATTAAAAAAGATAAGTGAGCTGTGAACCGGCAGCATCATTCTTACTCGGGAACTTGTCAGAAATGCAGAGTCTCAGGTCCCACCTACTGAATGAACCAGAACCTGCCTTTTCACAGTATCCACAGGTGACTGTATGCACGTGAAAGTGCCTGAAGTTTGAGGCTCTCTGCCTATAGGGGACACGGACACCTCCAAGCTGGAGGATTCAACTACCTGAGCGGGTTTCACAAAGCCCTCCAGGGAAGACCTTCCCCAGGAGGTGGCGCTGACATTGAGACATTGCAGCCAGCCACTGATTTGGTCTCCTCGTTTTAACTCATCACCACGGGCAGGGGGAAGTCCCAGAGCTGGAGTCAGAACTCCCTGGGGACTTTGGGCAAGTCAGTTCCCCCTGAGCCTCACTTGTCCCATCTGTAAAATGGGAACAGTACTGCTGGCTTTTCAGACACAGGGTTATCATGAAGACGAACAGAAGTAAAAGATCTGCAAACTCTCTCTGAAACACAAAACCAGGTGAACCAGCCTGTTTTCAGTGTGGACAACAAGCCATCCTGACCAAACACTTTAGAGGCTGAAGAAGGAAAGTCCACGTGAACCTCAAAGGTAATTTTTATGCTCTCACAAAAATTAATCAGCAGATAAATGTGGTGATAATTAACCAGGATGTAGCCCTCCAAAGAAAGAGCCTGACCATGTTGGTCTCACAGAGCTACCCTCCAACAGGGATTTGCAATTGGATTCTTGAAACTGCAGGTTTTTTCCACTCACTTGGAGTTATTTTTTAAAGGAGAGTTCAGCCTAAGGACCTAGGGCTACATTACATTAGCATTCTGGAGGTCAATATTTCCAGAACGGCTAGAACCATGTTGTTCTCTTACATTGTGTGGGTGAGAGAGGCAGCTACATTTTGGAAGGAACCAGATGTGCTCATAGAGAAAAAAAAAAAAGGAGACTTGAGCTACAGAAGCTGAATTTCCAGTGTTGGAAGAAGGAGGCAGATCCCCCTCCCCTAGCCTCGAGCTCCCGGTCCCTCTGCTGTGATGCTGTTCCCAGAACCCTGCGTTCTCCCAGTCTCAGCAGAGATGTCATCTCCTTGAAGAAGCAACCCTTCCCTGACACTCTCTATCACATGCCCTTTAATTTTTGCTTTAAAAGAATTTACTAATATTGGAAACAGTCTTGCTCATTTATTTATATATCGTATGGATCTTCCCGGTTAGCTAGTGGTAAAGAATCCACCTGTCAATCAGGAGTTGCAGGTTCGATCCCTGGGTCAGGAAGATCCCCTGGCAAAAGAAATGGCAACCCACTCCAGTATTCTTACCTGGGAAATCCCACGGACAGAGGAGCCTGTGGGCTACGGTCCATGGGGTTGTGAAGAGTCAGACATGACTGAGTGACTGAGCATGCGTGTTTCTCTGTGCCACTACCTTACTCCCACCCCTGCCAACACAGAATATTTTCCTAACATCCTCCATCAACTGGGGTTCTGCATTCAAAAGAGATTCCTGGACCTCTCCCCATAAATTCTGACTCAGCAGGTCTGGGTTGGGATCAGGGATTTTGAAACCAATCCTCCCAATGGCCCTCATCTTCATGGAGATCATTCACAAACTCCAGAATGTGAGCTCTGTGATGCAGGGCACACATCCATGTCCCTCTGAGCCCTGCATCTGGCATGATGCCCCCTACCAGTGGGCTCTGGCTGCCTCTTCATGGGATGAATGAACGAATGAATGGCCGAATGAGTCATGTATACTTTGGTGGAACCATCTATCCTAGGTCCCATTTTAGCAGCTCAGTATTTGGGCAGAGAACCTGTTACCCACGAGAAATGGAAGTAGGCACTGGACTAGTCAGAAGATGGAGCCAGGCATGGCCCCTGCCCTCACGGAGGTGACAGTCTGATGAGAGGAAATGGAATTTATGGAGGATGACAACAAAAGACAGAGAAAGGAAAGGATGATAAGAGGGACAGAAACAGAGTGAGTGTCGGCAGGTCAGAAGGACGGGACCCTGCTTTCCAGATGGGATAACTACAGAAGAACTGAGATTTTCCCCAGACAGCACTTTTATTGTGCATCAAATGTTTTTGTTATAAATTATACATGCATGTGGTTAAAAATATTCAAACCATAGAAAATGATGCAGAATGAGAAGCCAGGCTCCTTCCCACCCACCCTGCCCCATCCTTCCAGTCCCCTCCTCAGAGGTAGACCTTATGCATCCTTCCAGGCACACTCTGTGCATACCTAAGGGGTCTGGGGTAAGGAAACAGCCTAAGGAAGAGGGTGAGGGAAGCTAGAAAATTCCTTGAGAAAGACCAACAGCTCTTAAATGACTTGCGTTTGTGACTCAGGGCCATGGATCCCGGACTCCAGGACGGTGTGAAGAGGGACGTCAGACAAGGTGTTTGATGGGTGGTGTCCCACGTCACTTACTGGCTAAGCTTCTTGGGGCATGGAGCAGGCTGAGTGGAGGAGGGGTGGGGGTGGGAATGAGGCAGCCAGGGGTCAATAAATACTAAATATTGAAAATGCTCTCCTTGTATCCCATGACATCCCTTACATGCGGAATCTAAAAAGAAATGATACAAATGAACTTGTTTACAAAGCAGAAGCAGACTCACAGACTTAGAAAAGGAACTTATGGTTGCCAGGGGGCAAGGATGGATGGAAGGGATAGTTAGGGAGTTTGGGATGAACATACTGCTTTATTTTAAATGAATAATCAAGCAGGACCCACTGTATAGCACAGGGAACTCTGCTCAACGTTATGTGGCAGCCTGGATGGGCGGGGTGTTTGGGGAAGAACGGATACCTATGGATGTATGACTGAGTCCCTTTGCTGTCCATCTGAAACTGTCATAGCATTATCTACCAACTATATTCCAATATTGAATAAAAAGTTTTCTTAAAAAAAGAAAATGTTCTCCATTAAAAGCACAAGATGTAGGCCCTCACCACCGCTTCCCCCATTAACCTTATGGGCCTCCATTCCCTCATCTATAAAATGGGCACAAGAGGACTGTGCCAAAAGTACTGCCACGAGGTGGGAAGAAACAAGCGTGAGGCACAGAGCCTGGTGCAGAGGAGGTCCTCTTCTGTCTGATTCCGCTTCCTCTCCCACCTCTTGGCATCAACCATTGTACTCAACTTGCCAGAAATGCCTTTGCAGGGACCTCAGCTGACCCCGGCTCCAACATTTATTTATAAATGTCACTTTGGGCGAGTTTCCTTTTGTGCTCTGGGCCTCCATTTCCTCGCCACTGCGTTGGTGGTGCCACAGCAAAGAGAGCTACGATGACGTTCGAGACCTTCCGCATCACCCCTGGCACTCCATACCTACTAAGTGCCTGCCCAATCCCTTCTTGCTTTAGCATCACAGCCCATCTGACTCAGCTCCTTGGCCACAGCTAGAGGGATGGTGCTCTTGCCGCTCCAAAGACCTGGCCAAAGAAGATAAGAGCAAGAGACAGCCACCCCAGGTCAGAATTTTAAATATTTAAAAACTTACTTGGATGTGAAAAATGCACTCGTGTTTCTTTGGCTGGTTAAAATATTTGATGCTCATCGAATATTCAACAACAACAAAAAAAAGGTTCTCACTCCCTGTACTGTCAGAAATGTAATGTAATTATAGCAATGTTAAATATCCCCAGCTGTTCTGAGATATTTGAATCTTAAATCAAGTCTGCCTCTACACATCCTGGGTTGCAGCTGGAGATCCGCACCAAGTACCACATCAAGGCAGAACTGGGGGAAGTTCAAGCGAGAACTCTGGGCTCACATCTCTAAGCTTGTTTGTGAGATCTGGGCTTCATCCCAGCATTGCTATAAGGACCCCCAACCTGGGCTGTTGGCAGCATCGCCAAAGAAAGCCGTGTTCCTCAACAGGGCTGTGCAGACCGGTAGGTCATAAGCATCTCTCCAAACAGGCTTTCAAATCCATGTGCAGGGAGCATAGAGAGATAGTGTAAAATAAACGGTAATAAAGTGAATAAACACACGTCTCACTCCAGAGCCTTTGAGGTTCTCCTATAAATCAAATTCTTGCCATAATTTGCTCTCTGAGGCTGTGCTGAGCAGCAGAATCAAACCTCATCTGCTTTCCTGAGTGGTAGGCTTAGATTTATGGATGTGAGTTCACAGTGGATGCCCGTGCCATTTCAAAGTGGGAAAATAATTTTCGTTAGGAGGGGTTCCAAAAGGAGATTAAACCCTTCACTTTCAGAGATCAGAGAATCAACAACTTTCAGATCAGATATACCGTTGGAATCAGAAGGGGATGGCCAGTGTATGTATTTTGCAAAAAGAGTAAGCTTGCAGAGGAAGAAAGAGACACTGTGGTGATATAAAAGCTTAAGCACAAATATCCTCAGAGTTGATTTCAAGCTTCCCAATGACATTCAACGTGACCTTGAGCCACCCAATCTCCCTCTTTGCTTTTTTAATTTGGGTTAGGGGACTAAAGAAACCCTAAAAGACTGACATACCCATATAGATGTCAGATGAAAAGAACTTAATTATTCCTGGCTAGAATTGTAATGGTATACAGAAGGTCACGCTATTCTTCTAGTGCTTGGAAGTTTTTTCTGCAGAGAAGTGAGAGGGGTCATCATTATAATGATGATGAAGATGATAGTGACTTTTCACTTTTATCTAGCACCAAGACATCTGTGCTTTTACATTCTAGACAGTGGTGGCGATTTCTGTATCTATAATCAGCTTTCATCCACCAGGACTAGACCATACCTGGCTTTCAAGAGATCATTTTTGAATGGATTATTCTATTATCTTTAAGTTTCATAACAGCCCTGCAAGGAAGGTATGATCTCTGCTTTACAAAGAAGGAAACAGAATCTCAGTGAAGATAAGCACCTCCCACCCTAATAGCCACTTGTCAATGCTAGGCAGTCCTGGGAGTTGAATTTGAGTCTGACTCTTGAAGTCACATTCTTCCTACCCCTCTTACTTTTTCTAGTTGTACTCCTAGTTGCTGGGGTCCAAATTCCCAATCTGGCATGAATGTTAAACATGGATAAAATACTCCCATGTGGACTATTTTTGAATCAAGTTACATGTTTGCTATGGATTCTTTCATTTTCTTGGTTTTAGGAAGGACCCTGATCCAAACCTACTCAGCCTGGTCCACTAGGTGTAATAGAGAGTGTTTGTACAACAAATGATGCCTGTGTTAATTTTGCGTTGCTGCTGTAACTAATTACCACAATCTTAGTAGCTTCAAACAGTGCAATTTTATTAGCGTATCATTCTAGGTCAGAAAGCTAAAATCGAGGTGTCAGCAAGGCTGCATTCCTTCTGGAAGTCCTGGGGGAGAGCCTGTTTCCTTGCCTTTCCTAGCTTCTAGAGGCTACCTGCTTTCCTTGGGTTGTGGCCCCTTCCTCCATCTCAAAGTTGCCCGTGCCATGTCTTCAGATCTCTCTCTGACTCCCTGACCTCAGCTTCTATGGTTCCATCTTCTCTGACCCTGACCCTCCTGCTTCTCCATTACAAGGACCTTTGTGATTACATGGGGCCCACTAGGTGGTCAAGGATAATCTCTCCATCTCAAAGCCCTTAATTTGGTCTTCCCTGGTGGTCCAGCAGTTAAGAACCTGCAGCAGGGAAGACTTGGTGCAGCCAAAATCAAATAAATAAATACAAAAACATTTTTTAAATGTCCTTAACTTAATCACACCTGCAAAGTCCCTTTTGCCATGCAAGGTAACGTATTCATAGTTCTGGAGATGAGGGCCTCTTTGAGGGGCTGTTAGTCAGCCATTATTCGTGGCCTTTGCAATTTGGTTTGATTGACAGTGGCTTGGCGCATGGCCCCTGTGTGACGCCTGCTGTGATGTGACATTGATGTCAGAACAACAATGCCCCTGTTACGCACTTCCTCTAGGGTTCACTGGGGAACCCAGTACTCCTCCCCCAGGTACCCTTCCTTGCTCCACTCCAGGATGCCCATTCTGTGTGTTTTCTTACAGACCCAGTGAGTTAGATATGACTGAGAAAGCCCATGGATGCCTCCTTCTCAGCATTCATGGAGCCCAAGCCTCGCCCCTCAAAGTGTGGTCCATGGGCTACCATCATATGCATCACCTGGGGAATTGTCAGAAATGCAAATCTCAAGCTCCATTCCAGACCCACCAAATCAGGACCTCTGCCATGGGCCCAGGAATCTGAATATGCTTAATTTTTAGGAAGCATGGGCCTAGAAGCTTCTCTATTCATCCACAGCCGATTGGAATACGCCAGAACAAATCTGCCTGGGAAGGAGGGCAGGCCTCTGGGCAGAGACAAAGAAGGAACCCAACACCTCATCTTAGCAGCCAGTTTGAGCACTGATTCTTTTCGGCAAGGCACTCAGAAGTCCGCTGTCTTTCTCTTAAGAAAATCTTTCAGGGCAGACAATATGCCCCCAAGTCCATCCTGGCCAGGAACAAAGTTGCTAGGGAAAGAAGAGGTATACAGGGGCCATAGGAGGACCTCATTCTATGTTTTTGGCCGATTTCTGCTCCGGTGTCATGTGACCCTGGGCAAGACACTCCCCTCTCTGAAGTTAGACAGGCAATAGAGTGCAGTAATCACCCTCCGTTCTTGCAAGGATAAGATGAGATGGTAATTTATAATACACAGTCCTATCCAGGTATGATGACTGGTTTAGTCACTAAGGCGTGTCCGACTCTTGCGACCTCATGGGCTGTGTAGTCTTCCAGGTTCCTCTGTGCATGGGATTCTCCAGGTGAGAATACTGGAGTGCGTTGTCATTTCTTTCTCCAAGGTCCGATCACTAAAACTCTGCTAATTAGAAATGCAGGTTGGATTTGCCTGGTGGTCAACTGGTTAAGAATCCATCTGCCAATGTAGGGGACATGGGTGCAATCCCCGGTCCAGGAAGATCACACATGCCTTGCAACAGCTAAGCCCCCGCGCCACAACTACTGAGCCTGCGCTCTAGAGCCTGTCATGCGCAAAAAGAGAAGCCTCCGTGGTGAGAAGAACGAGCACCGCAACTAGAGATTAAGTAGCCCCTGCTTGCCACCGCTAGAGAAAGCCCACACACAGCTACGAACACCCAGTGCGGCAAAAAAAAAAAAAAAAAAAAAAAGATAAATTTAAAAAACAAACAAAAACACTTTAAAAAAAGAAATGCAGGTTAATCTAGCCAAAGCTACACTGGGGTTTCTTTGTAGGAAAAACTGTGACGTAGGGAAAGGAGGGCTGACCTTGGAATCCTAAGATCAGAGTCTACGTCTGTGACCTTGGGTGAGTCACTGAACCTACTCACTTTCTTTATCTGTATGGGGAAAGAGGAATACTTTCCTGTCTGGTCCATTGTTGGACTGGAATAAAATAATGAATATAAAAGGACCTGGCAGAGAGCTCAATAAATGTGTGCAGAATCAGAGGAAACAATTTACTAAGCAAATTAATAGTATAAACAATGGTGTCAGGGGAGATATTTGACATGCTCAGGAGAACAAACTTCCCCAGTACGTTCATGGCCTCTATTTGCTTTACCAACAATTCATGTTCCAATTATGCTTGAGTCATTTGTTTGTTCGTTAGCACAGGTCTGAGCTGGAACTCAATTTGGCAATAGCTCCTTAGCCAGGACTTCAAAGTTATCCATGTCCTTGAAAGAATGAATATGGGAATTTAGTTCAGGTTATGGCTGCATTAAAACATCTGCATAACTCCTGAGTTCCCCATCATAGACCTGTAATATTTCCATCGGCTGCAAGTCCATCACGGATCCTAGGAATGGCTTTTCCTTCTCAGGGTGGCAGGGCTTGGAAACCAGGATAAATTCCAGGGGCTGTATTAACTTGTAGTGAAAGAAACTTTCAGTGAAGGCTTGACTGTGTGGGACACCTTCTGTGGAAAGATTTGTTCTCACCAGCATCTTTGGGAGTTGGTATAATGGTGTCATCAAAAAGAGTATCAGCTTTCGAGCTGGACTAATCTTTGGTTGCATCTTAACTCTGCTGCCCCTGAGCTATGACTTTGTACCTCTCCGAGCCTCAGTTTCCTCATCTGTAAAATGGGTGCCATAACAGTCATTTGATTCTGGTGAAATTGGTACCTATTTACATAACAGGTACCCCGTACAAATCCTGGTGCTTGCCTAGTGGCTCAGATGGTAAAGGATACGCCTGGAAAGCTGGAGAAGCGGGTTCAATCTTTGGGTCGGAAAGATCTCCTAGAGAAGGGAATGGCAACCCACTCCAATATTCTTGCCTGAAGAATTCTAGACAGAGGAGCCTGGTGGTCTATAACCCATGGAGTCTCAAAGAGTCGGGCACAAGTGAGCAACTGACACTTTCATACAAATCCTGGGCTAGAGTCTGTCCCCCTTCCTGCATGGTGAGGCACACTCACCTTTGCAGGACGGTTTACTGCAAAAAAGTGGGTTTGGGCTCATCTTTGTGGCCCAGTGCCTGATATGCAGTAGATGCTCATTGTGCATTAGTGGACTGGATCTCTGAATAGCTGATCCCAGCAAATCACTTAGGAGAACCAAAGCGACTGATGCACAAACCGAATGGTCTGGTTATTCTTCCAGCCCTTCTCAATTGGGCAGACATCTGATTGATGCCTTCATGACCAGCCACAGTGGCCCCCAAATAGCCACTATCAGAATCAGTGTGATGTGGGTCCATTTGGATATCTACAGACCAGAGCAGAACTGACATCTGATTCCCCAAACTGATTTCCCCGAAGTCACATAACTGGGGGAAGTCTTTTCATGTTCCTTGTATAAATGTCTATTTAATCACCATCCTGTCTCTAGCACTCCAATAACTTCTACATTTTCCCCCTTCATCGCTGTTTCAGCTCCGCAAAGAGACAAAATGGTTGGCTGAAGAGCTTGGGCCATCTGCAGTAGTTAAACCCTATTTTCCCCTGACTGCTCACTTGGATGGAGAACTTTGCAGCTAAGTCCCATTAGTCATTTGGCTCCTGCTCTCATTTCACAGAGGAAGCTGCAGAGGCCAACGTCACATAGGCTGTTCAGGGCAGAATAAAGGCTGGATTGGTCTTCCCAGAAAAACCTCTTCCCCACCAAACCTGCTCCTTCCTCATCCAGCTATGCCTTTGTGGTCCTGAGGATTTGGGTTCAAGTCCCAGCTTTGCTATCTGCTGGCTCTGTGACTTTCAGCTTGACTACAGAACTGCCCAGAGGGGAATGTCCCCCATCAGCCAAACAGCGATGATTACACAACCTTTTAGGGTGATTGTGAAAATTGAGGTGGTGTGAAATGTGCTCAGCTTAGGTCTGGTACATCGCAGCTGCCCGGGACTATTTGCCTTCGTCCTTCGCTCGAAATGCTCCTGCAAGTAATATGAACGGAAATAGCTCACATTTATTGAGTCCTTACTGGGTTCCAGAAACTCTTCTAAGCACTTGATATGTATTAGCTCGTTTATTCCTCTTTCTGTAAAGGCAAAGGTATCTTTCACTCCTCCCAGAAGCCATCCATCTTCACGACTATTGGACTGCCTGGCCTAGCACCACGTCAATGGAATTTGCTGATTTTAAACAACATGTTGCTAAAATGATTTCTTGTTTTCTGTGGCTGGCTTACAGCAGCCAGCCTGCTTCCTGTGACAAAGTGTGATGAAATCAAATGCTGTTGTCTTGGCTTTTAGTACAGAGGACCGGTCCAAAATCTGCACTCAGGGTTGACTCCTACAGATGGGGGATGGGGTTGGGGCTCAGGGTTAGGCAGTGGGGGGCAGGGGGCAGGGAAGGCTGGGATTCTCCTGGTTGAGTTAGGAAAGGGGGTGACAGGTGGATGGGGGTTGGGACCGGATGAGATCTCCCTCTGTCAGTGTGACAGCCAGCAATGAAAGAAGTCAGAGATTTTGCTACAGAGTTCAAAAACTTCGTGTGGCCTCCAGGTGTTCATCACACCTTTGCATTGTCGTTATTGTTGCTGTTGTTTAATTGCCAAGTGGTGTCTGACTCTTTGCGACCCCATGGACTACGGCACACCTGGCTTCCCTGTCCCTCACCATCTCCCAGAATTTGCCCAAATTTGTGTCCATTGAATAGCTGCGCTGTTACTATTCCCCTGACTCATCACATCCAGCCCCAACCCTCAAGCCCTGTGCGCAGCTTTGAGTCACACTCAGCCCTAGAAAGGATGTGTCCAATCTCATCCTTTCATGTCTCTGTTCTCCCCATTTGCACAAGGTGCCCCCTCTCCATGAAGCCCTGTTTCTCTCCTTCTCTACCTTGGAACTCCTATGGAACCCTCCAGACTCAGCTCAGACGTCACCTCCTCCCAGAAGCCCATAGAGATCCCTAGTCTGCTCTGGGTACTCCTTCTGAGCCCACGCAGCACCTCCGAACTCCTGGCATCTGTTGCTGTTATCTCTTTCCTCAACAACACCGCAGGTTCACGGAGGACACATCCCATGCCTTATTTAACGTTACAATCCCCAGCAGCTAGTTCAGAGCATGACATACGGTTGACACTTAGTATACACTGGGTGTTGGAATGAATGAACCAGGAAATGAGCACGTCGCCACTCAGGTAAGTGCTCCTGATAAGAGATGATAATGATATTGATCATAATTAATAACTGCTACCATGAGATACAAAGACTGCGCCTATCTCTTAATCAAATTATAACAACAGCTCTTGAATAGTGAGCTCCTATGCTGTTCAGGCAGCGGCTGGTCACTGCATATGTATCATCTTCTTCCCAGCCTTCAGGGGCTTAGCGAGGGAGGAACACAGCTAAAAAGGACAAAGCCAAAGCCTTAAACTGAGGTCTGCCTGGATGCTTCCCCGGACCCTTGCCTCCTCCCAGAGAACATCACTGCTTCTTATCATTGGGCCCTGACTGGCCTCTGTCTGCAGCTGTTCCCAGATCCTCAGGCCCTCCTCCGAGGCTCCATGCCCACAGAGCCTGGCCTCATCGTTCCGCGTCCTGTCCAATTACTGGGGAAGGCTGGTCTCCCCGCCCCCAGGAAAGCCCAGAGTGGCCAGAGTGTTCAGAGCCCAAGGTCCACGGCAGATGCCAGGGAAATCACAGGAACATTCAGAAGCGGAGCTGCTTTGTCTGACCGCTGAGTGATTAACCCTTTCGCAGCTGTGACAAAGATACAGAGGAGCTGTACATAACCACATCCTGAATGGCCTGCGGACTAAAACCCAACAGATATCCCTCACAACTCTCTGATCTCCCCTGTTGAGCTTATTTCTGGAGCCTGAGGCCAACAGGATGGAATGAGATTTGGGGGCACATCTCCCCACTGGTCCCCCAGGAAGCTCATCCCTCACCTGGGCCACTTAGGCCTTGGGAACTCCAGGTATCTTGGCATCCTCACTCTCTCTCCCTCTGCTCCCAAAAGTAATAAATGCCCCCGAATTGACTGGGCATTTCCTAATTAGAAAGGCATTCCCCTGGTATTCCCTGGAGAAATTAACTCAGGAATCCTGGAGAACAATGAAAAGTCTTGGGGTTACCTGGGAAAGGTCTTCACTCCCCAGACCATTCCTGAGTGCTTAATATGCATATCAGGGTCTGTGTTGGGGGCTGGAGATGTCAGGGATATCAGATCTGCTTCCTGCTCGAGTCAGGGGCGGTGTGTTGGGGCGGGGGTGGGGGGGAGTGTGGTGACACGTATGCGTGTGAGGATTGACACCTAAACGGGGGGTAGAGGGCAAAAAAGAGGAAGGTATCAGTTGTTTGGTGAGGAGCAGAGGTGGTGGGTGGTCAGGCAAGGCTTCAAAAGAGAGGGAACTCCAGGGCTGGAGGCTGAAGGATGACTGGGCATCCCAGGGCAGACAGAGCAGCTGGGGGTGGTGAAGGCGCACTTAGGGTAGCAGAGGAAGCAGCCCGGCTGTTGTCAGCTGCTCAGCCGAGCTTGGGCACATGGTACCAGAGAGAGCATGGCCAGAGATAGGGCAGGGCCCAGGTCCAGGGTCTCTAGGACAGGTGAGTCACTGAAGAGTTTGAAGAAATGGGATGCTATGCTCTGAGAGGAACTTTAGAAAAACTGCTCTGACTATAACGCCAAGGGTGGATGCAGAGGACAGGCAGCATAAGCTGGAGGCCAGGAACCAGAGAGGAAGCTGATCCCCTTTAAAGGCGGCATTTTTGTGGGGATGCAGCACAGTCTGAAGATTGCCCATCTGACACATACCTACGTGCATGCTCATTCATTCAGTTGTATCCAACTCTTTGTGATCCCACGGATTATAGCCCGCCAGGCTTCTATGTCCATGGAATTCTCCAGGCAAGAATACTAGAGTGGGTTGCCATGCCCTCCTCCAGGGGATCTTCCCCACCCAAGGACTGAACCCACATCTCCTGCACCGGCAGGCTGATTTTTTTTTACCATTGAGCTACCTGGGAAGCCCATGATCACAGAGAATGTAGTGTATGTACTATTGTTACTACCACTAGATGGAGTAGGAAACTAAAGAACAGAGAGATTAAGTCACCTGTCCAAGGGCACACAGCAAGTGGTCCTCTCAGGATTTGAGCCATCAGTTCAGCCTGAGAGTTCATGCTCTTAACCACTACACACTATATATAGTGTTCCTTCATCAAAGCTGACCAAGGCTTGGGGCAGGGTAGAGTGGTTAAAGAAAGGATTCCTTAATGGGCCCACCCACTGTATATTAGGGGCTCCCCTGAAATAGCTTCTGGCCTCCATGGATAGAGGGGTGCAATCTTTAATCCCGAGGCCCTTGGAGAAAAACTACAGCATGAAATGTGAAGACGCTGAAAACTCCCAGGGCAGTGCCATGATATGAAGCCACTAGGGGTCACTTGAGTCCCCAGGAACACACACCTTGGGAGGTATGGAAGTAGCACTTTGGTTTAGGTGGGTGTGGGCCTGCAGAATCTTCAGACACAGGAAGGCAGGCTATGGGTGGTCACAGAAGGGTGTGCCCCAGTGAGAAGAACCCGATTTTCATCAACTCAGAGCCATTCCTGTCGGGGGGGCTGAGGTCAGATGACTTCTGCAGGCACCATGTGCTCTGGAGACCCCTAACAAGTGGCCAAGGCTATGATCTGCCTGCAAGGGGCCAGTTTCTACTCTTCCAGCCATGCTCCCAGGAGGGACAGGATTTGGAGGTGGCTGAGGGCTAGAGTCCTACCCAGGGATCCTCTGATAGAAGAGAGGCCCAGGGTCAGAGAGGAAGGTTCCAGGTGGCTTCTGAGTGTGCATCCGGTGGTATGCAAAGTTGGACTTTGAGCTTGCTGACTCTGGGCTTTGGACAGCATTTTGGCGTATGCAAGCCCTCATCTTTAACATGGGAATAAAACTCTGCCAAAGCAGGGCTGTGGTAAATGTCAAAAGTGAATCCTGGCAGTTAGCCCGCGAGCCACGCTTTGTAAAGCCATCATCAGATGTGCCGAGTTTTCCAGGTGTTTGTATAGCTTGGAACTGGAGCTGCTGATACTCAAATGTAACACTGAACTTCAGTCTAACTCTAGGGGCTGCTGCTAGTGGTCAGCCAAAGAACAACACAATAAGCTCCCACATACAAACAAGTTCTGTTCCAAGAACACGTTCATGCATCCAATTTGTAAGTCCAACAAAGTCAGCCTAGGTACCCAACTAACACGATTGGCTATATAGTACTGTACTGTAACAGGTTTATAACATTTTTCACACAAGTAATACATAAAAAAACAAACAAAAAATACAGAAAATATTTTTCATCTTACTGCATAGTACCCTGAAAAGTACAGTAGTACCAGCTATATCACTGCCTCTCTTATGCTTACTTTCAGATATCCTGGGCTTGAAATAAAGATACTGTACTACTGTCTTCTATACAATACTGTAGATTAAGTACACAAACTCACAACCACTTGGAGAGGATGCACGCATATGACAGTGTACTCCAGACACATGAACTGACTTATGTGATTGGACAGGCAAAGGTAGGTTTGCATCTTTGAAAGTTCGCAACTCGAAGATTCGTATGTAAGGGACTTACTGTAAACAAAGGATCATGACCTTGCTTCCTCTATCTTTGTTAGATGGAACTCAGAATTGTATTTGAAGTCTGGGCGAAGTCACTTAGAAACATGTTAACAGCACCTCCTGCTTGCTAAGGCGGGGGAGCCACAAAGTAGGTATTCTTTTAAAGCAAGCTGAAAAGCTCAGGAAACAGGGGATATTTGGGGAGTGGATAATTCACAGCTACCATAAACACCAGGCTTAAAGCAAAACAAAGAGAGTAAGACTGAAGCCAGGGTCACCATCCTAGACCAGGACTGGGCCAATCAGCCGATCAGAGGCCTGGCCTGATGGGCATCTGTGCCAACACCTGTTGGAACCAAAGGATCTCTTCACTATCCTAAAAAAGCACTGTCAGAGACGAGACGGTCAGGAGTAATGCCTAAAGCTGGTAAAATCACCATCAGAACATTATGAACAAACTGCACACACCAACATTCCCGGCACTGGTGGCAAAGCACCCCCCCCCCCGAAGGGGCATTTACACACGAATGGCTGGACTGGCTGGTGCCACGCTGAGGCTTGGCATCACAACTCCTCCTAGGCAGACTGCACAAGGCAGATACCTTCTGTCTGACAGCTGCCTTACCCAGACCCCAGCATGGGAGAACCAGCACAACAAAACGTTTACAAACCCTGAGCGCAGCTTCAGTATCTCTGCCACGTTGCTTTCCCCACTGCAGGGCGTTGGCTCCCCTAGAGGGACAGACCCCTTCTCACACCTTGTGGGGTCAAGGGGCCCCATGGCGCCCACCAGGCTCCATTTCCAGATTGCTTAGGACACAAGTCCATTTAAAAAGTATCAGAAGGGGCTGCTGCCTCTCCCAGCAAACTAGGTACAGCTTCATCCTCGGCTGGTGTTCTGGGGGTTTCCTCCAAAGTCTCCCAAACTGGAAGTGTTTGGGAACTCTCAAGTCATAAGCTACTTAGAGTCCCCAGCGAGCTTAGGGGCTCTACCTGATTCCTGCCCATATTTAAAGAGCTTCCTATTGAGTTTCCCAAAGACAACAAGCCCACACTTCAGACAGGCTTCTCTGTCTTCCCATCCCTTCACCCCAAACACAGAGTAGCTACGTGGAGTACTGTGGATCCTGGGGTAGGGGGTGGGGGTGAGGCCTGGAAGAAGCGGGGCTGGTATCCCAGAGGGGGGTTGGGTGCAAAGAGAGAGGCCGGAACAAGGGAGCCAGACGACTCCTCCTGCAGTGACGTCCGAGTTCCCACAACCTGGAGAAGATGCGGGGGACCTAAGATTGGGTTCTGCCCCGGGGCCTCTTGGGCTGATGTCACCTCCAGGGGCCTGGGGTCCAGCCCCCGGGCCGGGGAAGAGCTGCCAGACCCCGGGGCTGGGGAGAGTGGGGGAGCAGAGGGAGCGGGTTCGCGCGGAGGGCCACTCACGGAGGAGAAGTTGTGCGGGCCGCAGAGCTCGCCGCGGTACTTGCAGGAGAGCAGCATGTCCTCGAGCTGGTGGCCCAGGCGGTCCATGAAGGCGGCGCTGATGCCCTCGAAGTGGCGGGGAGGCAGGAAGAGGCGGAAGTCGGCCAGCTTGCGGAACCACTGGCGGCGCGGCTCGTCCCCCCTCAGCAGTTCGCTGACCAGCGGGCGCGCCGTGCGGTTGGGCAGCAGCAGCCCGAGCCAGTGGCCGGCGTAGTAGAGGTCCCCCTTGGAGAGGCGCGGGAAGCGCAGCGGGTTGTTGTTGCAGACGGTGACGGCGGGGAAGGGCAGCTGGCGGCTCCACTCGCGGTGCACGCGCGTGTGCGACGGGAAGCTGAGCCAGTAGAGCAGGCGGTTCGAGGACCAGGACAGCAGCAAGCCGAGGGACGTGCAGAAGGCCAGCACCCAGAGCGCCCGCCGCTGGAAGGAGCCCCCGGGCGCCGCGCGCCCCGCGCACATGTGCCGCAGCCCGTGCAGTTTAGCGCGGCTCAGCGACGGCCGCCCCCTGCGGGCGCCCCCCGGCCCCTGCAGCGCCCGCTCGCGCTCGCCGCCCCGGCCGCCCCCGGGCTGCCCGGCCGCCGCCACCGCCGCGGGCGCCGGTTCCTCGCGGGCCATGCGGAAGCGTCCCGGGCCGGTGAGTGCGGCCGCGGGCCGCCCGGCTCCGCCGCTCCGGCTCATTCATTCAGCCCGCGGCTGGCGGCAGCGGCGGCGGCCCCAGCCGGGCGGAGCCGCCATGGAAGTCCGCAGCAGCCGTGGAAGCAGCAGCGGCAGCCGCCGCGCGCAGCCCGCGCCAGGGAAGCGTGCGCCCGAAAGGAGCTCCGGTGGCGAGGCATGCCAGCCTGGCGCCGCCACCGCCGCCTCCGCGGGCGTCCGCCCGGGACCGAGCCCGCCTCGGCCCGCCGCCCCTGGCACGGGCCTTCCCGAGCGCCTCCCAGGCTCTCCTGGCTCCGAGTCCTCCTGAGGATGCCCGACGCCGGCCACTACCCCGCTGGGCGCCGCCTCTCTGGTCCCTGGGTGCTGCGCCCGCGTCCCCTTGTCTTGGACCTCGGGGGACCCTGAGCTGAGTCCCTCCGGGCTCCGCCTAACCCCAGCTTTTACGCTGGTCCCGGGAGAGCAGCCACTCGGCCACCATGCCTGATTCGGACATCCCCAAGGGCCGCCCGCTGGTGGACCGTGGTGCTGGGACACGGTGGGGAGAAGGTGCCGGGGGACGAGCGCCCCCAGAGGCGCGCGGCCGCTCCTGGCTGGGCGGGTGGGGTGGGTGTGTACCAGGATGAGCGGTCGCCCTGCTGGCCCTCTTTCCCTTTCCTCCGGGACCCTCCTAACTGCTCCTCTGGATGCGCTCGGCGGAGACCTGCTTAGGCTCCCCCGAGTCCTGCTCCGCCCGCGTCCTGCGTTGCAATGTGACCGCCCTCGCCCGGGGCTGGGGGTGTCTCAGGGTCCCGCCGGAGGCTGCCGGCCGACGGGCTCCTTCAGGGCTGCTGGCCAGAGGCAAGTGTCGCTTCTCCCCGCCCCGCACGGCTCTGCGAAGTGCCTCGAATCTCCAGAAAAGCCCGATCTCGTCGTCCCTCGCCTCTTCTTTCTCCTGCCCCGGTGCTCCAGGAGCTGGGGACTGCGGAGCCCCGGCTACTCCTCTTGGGGGTGACCCGGACTTGCTGCTCCGCGCGCCCGGCTCCTCTCGAGACTTTCAGCCCCGCGGTGGCGGCGGCGCCGGCTGCGCTCGCCTCCCGCCTGCCCGGCCCTCCTCCGGGCCCCGGGCGAACTTGGGCAGCGGCCGCGCGACGCTGGCGCGGCTGGGTTTCCAGCACCTGCTCCCCGGCTCGCCGGCCCCGCGGCTCCGGGCGGGCGGGCGGGGCGGCGGCGGCGAGCGCCGTGCGCTCCCGGAGACGCGGTGCTGACGCGCGCGGCTCCTCCTCGCTGCATTTTAATTCCTGGCCACTGTGGCCGCTGCACACCGAGAGGCAAGCCTTTTGCCAGAGCCGGCCGGGTGGGGGATGCGCTGCACAGATGTGCCGGGTTGTGCGGGGCTGGCGGGAGAGACGTGGAGTAGCAACATTGCGTGTCTGTGGGCCGTGTGTGGATGAGTGTGAGGCCACGTCTCACTGTGTCGGGTGGACTGTCGGATTCTGTGGTCGAGAACCCGAAGCCGCTGTCTAATGTGGGCCTTTGAGCAAGTGTGTGAGTGGGGCGTCAGGCGCTGAGAGTGGGTAGGATGTGCGTGTGTACGTGTGAACGGGCATCTCGGTGTATCTGGTAGCTGTGGGTTTATTTTTGCAGATGCTGCACTGTGGCTATTTGAGTATGTGTGTTGTGTGTAGGATAGAGGGATGGTGTGTATGCTCTACTTGGGTGGACCGTTTGCATTTAGCCGGTGGTGGGTGCCAACAAGTGTGTTGATGTGTGGGTGGATATCGGCAGCTCTGGACCTGGTGTGTAGCTGGTGTTTTGCCTGTGTGCGGTGTGTAGATGAGTATGTGTGTTGAGCTGCTGGGAGCAGTCCCTGGGTCTCTGGCAGATTGGGCCCAGCAGGGGCAGCTCTGCCTTTTTGGAACTTCCGGTGTCCCCTCTTAGCCATTTCCCTTGGGGAGTCTGTTGCTCACCCCTGACCGCAGTCCACCAAGCACAGCCTCCCTGGATGGGCAGGAGGGAGGAGAGTGACTTCCGAGGACTTGAGACTCCAAGTCTGCCATTCTCACAGCTGGGTTCCCACAGCTGTTTAGCTGATGATGTCTTTCTTCCCTCCTGGGCAGGTTCAAGGTCTTCCACTAACCCCTTGGCACTTTTGGACACTTTCATTCAGCTTTTTAATTAATCAATTAAAGTCTTTATTGGATGTGTTACAATGTTGCTTCTGTTTTATGTTTTGGTGGGGTTTTTCCGGCCTGAGGCTCATGGGATCTCAGCTTCCCGCCCAGGAATCTAACCTGTACTCCCTACATTGGAAGGCGACCTCTTAACCACTGGACTGCCAGGGAAGTCCCTAGCTTTTTAAAATGTTCTGCCTTGGCATGTCTCATTCACTTGGGGAAGAAGCTCCTGAAGTTGAGTTTTGCTAAAATTCTGCTATGGATTTGGTTCCTTGAAGACATCTGTTGCTGGCTTTGGGGGAAGGTTCCGAATCTGCCAGTTTTGTGGGGCCCCTGACAGAGGCTTATTTACCAGGGCTTCAGTCTGGTCCCAGCAGTCCTGGGACGGGGGCCACAGTGACACATTTCCCAGCCAAGGTGGGGGGAGCTTGTGAGTTCAGTGAAATGACTGATGAAGCAGCCAGACATCTCCCAGCGTCATAGCCCTGGGCTGGCACAAAGCTTTGAGATCTTTTATGTTTCTGATTTGTTCACCTGTTATGGGCTTTTTCTTTCCTGTTTTTTTTCCCCCCGTGAAATGTACACATGCAGTTTTGGTTGCCCGAGCATCTTCTCTGCCATGGCTTCTCCTGGTAATTCTCCAGATGGGCCACCTCTTCACGGAGAGGAAGGGTATCCTGCATGGGCCCCAGGGGTCTTGGCACAGAAATCCAGAGGCAGACACAGGGGTGGCTGGTGATTGCAAGTGATCGTGGGCTTTCTTTTTGGCCCATGGATGCAGTGCGTTTCCTACACTGCCTGAAATCCCCCCACCCATTTCTTGACCAATACTTGGACCAGCTCTGTGAAGTTCTGCCCTTGCCTCAAGTCCTAGCTGAAACATTGCCTCCTAGGTAACTGGATCGATAGCTCCATCATAGCCTTTGTATAGCCGCTTGTCACTGTGTGTGTCCAGCCTTTCCTTCTGGACGTGAGCCCTTTGAGGACAGAGACCACATCTCATTCACATTTTTGCCTCCATATCTTAGTACAGTGCCCTGGCACCTAGACAAAACACATCAAAATGGGGAAGAGGAGAAGGGAACTAAGATTTCCTGACTATTTCTATATGCCAGGCAACCAAACCAGACACATATTTAACTTCTCATTCCAACCTTGCAGGTGGGCGGGTGTGTGTGTGTGTGTGTGTGTGGTATTTTTACCCTCTTTTTACAACTGTTGAACCAAGGGCATGGAGAGCAGGAATTGAATTCAGCTCTAACTCATTTCAAAGTCTAAGCTTTTCCTTTCCCATCCTGCTGCCTTCAAAAGCATGAAAAATAATAACCATATAATAAATGTAGGTCTTCCTAATCTCTAGGACTTGTTTCAAGTGACTAACATTAAAAACAAGTGTCAGGACTTCCCTGATGGTCCAGTGGCTAAGACTCCGAGCTCCCAATGTGGGGAGTCCGGATTTGATCCCTGGTCAGCAAACGAGATCCCACATGCCCACAAATAAAGAGCTCACATACTGCCACTAAAGAGACCGCCTGCATGCCATAACTAAGACCTGGCGCAGCCAAGTAAATAAAGAGTAAACCAAACCAGGCTTCCCAGGTGACATAGCAGTAAAGAATCTGCCTGCCAATGCAGGAGATGCAAGAGATCTGGGTTTGAGCCCTGGGTCGGGAAGATCCCCTGGAGTAGGAAATGGCAACCCACTCCAGTATTCTTGCCTGAAAAATTCCATGGAGAGAGGAACTTGGTGGGCTATAATCCATGGAGTTGCAAGGAGTTGCACACAACTGAGCACCACCCCTGAAAGCAAACCAAAAAAATGACAGGAAAAAAAAAGTGTCATTAACATTCTAAATGTTTAACCCTCAAAATAATCTGATGAGGCACATATGAATACTGCTATTTTCTCTACTCCAAAGCAGAGGACTCCTGACCACAGAGAGGTTGAGTTACTCACCCTGAGCCACACAGCTGAAGCAGGAGAGCAGCCTTTCAGTGCTGGCAGCCTGGCTCCAGCCCCTGTGCTCTCAAACCCTGCCCCACGGCATCTGTGCTGTCAGAGCTCCATGACATGACAGCTCTCGTGAGTCAGGCAAGCTCTCTTGGCTGAAAAACCAAATTCAAAGGCAGTTCCTGACCTGCCCCAGCGATCTATTCACCGAGAAGTTCACATTTAGCATTGTGATTTCCCAGTCAGAAGCTTTAAAGAAAATTTCCCTTTTCCTGTTTGTCTCTAAAACATCTGTCGCTCCACACCTGGCTTCCTGGCCTTCAGTGTGACCTTTGGGCGCCAGCCAGCCCACATTCTGGTGGGTGACCACCACTGCCAATTATCAGGTCTTTCTCCCACCAAATGAGTTTGCTGGGAGGGAAGGCCCATTGAAGGCGATATGACTTTCCGTTTTTGTAATCCTGTTGTAGGAGCTGACAGTTGTGGGCTTGATCAGGCTTCACTGGATCCCTTGACCTGCCTGCTTATCCCCAATCCCTACTGCTCAGGGGCATGTTTATTGGAACGTAACATGTTGTTCAGTTGCCCAGTTGTGTTTGAGTTTTTGCGATCCCATGGACTGCAGTTCTCCAGGCTTCCCTGTCCCTCACCATTTTCCAAAGTTTGCATCAGTGATGCCATGTCCATTGCATTGGTGTCCACTGTATATCCATTGCATCGGTGATGCCATCCAGGCCTCTCATCCTCTGATGCACTCTTCTCCTTCTGCCCTCAACCCTTCCCAGCATCAGGGACTTTTCCAATGAGTCAGCTGTTCGCATCAGGTATACTCCAGTATTTTGGAATGTGCCATAGGTACCACCTTGCCTGGTTCTTCGGAATTCCTGCTACACATCCCATCAGTGACAGTCCACTGGTAACTGATTGTATTCCAAAACACCTGGCAGTGTTTAAAGCTCCCTTTTGTCACATTGGAATCAGTCTCTTTGCAAATGTCTCCTAATTTATCCCTGGGGAGCCACACAAAATAAGTTTGATCTTTCTTTCACATGGGAACCCTTCAAAATACTTTATAAAATCGAAGTACATCAGTGGTGAAAGGGGCGCTAGCAGTTAGCTTTCTTGCCAAATCTTCAAGAAAGTCTTTTCTTCTCCAGGCTAAATGCCATCAGTTCCTTCATCTGTTTCTCCTGCATTTTCTGCTCTTGGGATGGGATCTTGGATGTTGAAGTCTTTAAAATGGTCCCATACCCACTGGTATGAACCCACCAAGCCCTTTACTTCAGACCTGATCCTTCCAGAACCTGCTCTTTCTTCTGAGGGTTGTGGGTTCTTTTCTGCCCCCATCACCACCTCTGGGATTAAGTGGAGGTGGTGGGTGGCAAGAGGGAAGCGTGGGCAGTAACAATGTGTTCTTGGCTCTGCTTAAGATGCCAAGTGCATTTTCTTTTAGGACTCCAGGTGATGAGCGGACTCTGCTTCTCATCCTAGAGTTCATTGCTATTACGGGGCAGGTGGGCCTCTGTGGGTCTATCTGTGAACCTAAATAGCTTGCCTTTTCTTCCTTCTTTCTTTTTGTCTTTCCTTTTCTGATACTGTACTGCCCTGGGGTCCCTATCGCTCTGCCTCTCTCTCTCCTCCCTTCTCTTTTTCCCTTTTCCTTCCTTTCTTCTCTTCCCAACCTCTGCCTGAAGCCTTGGAGTCCCCTCTGATTCTTAGCTCATGTAACTGGTGACCTCTGGGTGCACTGAGGTGGCTACAGTGTCACAAGACCTCAGCCAGTGTCTACTGGTCATGATGGGGGCTCCAGAGCTGCTAGAAAGGGCGAGCAGAACTTCACCGGGTTTTGATCACTGGGCACCTCATTTCCCCATCCTTCCCAGCCTCCCTCCATGGGGCTGGCACTGGAGTTGCTGTTCCCTCTCACTTTGCACGTGCTTTAGCATCTCCGCTGCTTCTCCCACTCACTCTATGGCTTTCTTATATTATACTTGGCCTCTCCTAGTATGTTCTTCTTCCAGGCTCTTTCTTAGATTTCTCTGATTTTTTTTTTCTTTTTTTGGGCAGTTTTTGGTCATCCTCATCTTTCACCAGCACTAAATCCCAGGGCTCAGAGGGCAAACAAGGGCACACAGCCACCAGAAGAAAGATGGGGGCTGGAAGGACCAGGTCCAGAGTAGAGGGCTGTAAGTTCATGCTCTGCTGAACCACTGTGCTCCAGGGTAAAAGAAAATCCTGAAAGATGGGAGGATGTAATGTAACCTAATGTCTAATTGAACTCCTTCACTCTGGAGGTGCGGGCAGCAGGATGAAGCAGAGGTCCAGAGAGGGGAATGGCTCGTATAAATCACACAGATGGATGCTGAGAAACACACAACCGGAACCCAGATTCCAGCTTCTGGTTTATTCTCTGCTCACCCTATGGAATAGGCCTCCCTGGTAGCTCAGCTGGTAAAGAATCCTCCTGCAAGGCAGGAGACCCTGGTTCGACTCCCAGGTCAGGAAGATCCCCTGGAGAAGGGATAGGCTACCCACTGCAGTATACTTTGGCTTCCCTGGTGGCTCAGGCATTAAAGAATTTGCCTGCAATCCAGGAGACCTGGATTAGATCCCTGGGTTGGGAAGAATTCCCGGAGGAGGGGATGGCAACCCATTCCAGTATTCCCGCCTGGAGAATCTCCACGCACAGAGGTGCCTGGTGAGCTACAGTCCATGGGTCGCAAAGAGTCAGAATAAATTTTCAACAATCCATTTTGAAACCAGCAAAGTATTCACATGGTCAAAAAGAACAAAAGAGTAAAGAGTTTAGTAAAACCGTCTCTCTACCCCTCGCCTTCCTGGCCACCCATCTTTCCTCCCTGAAGGCCACTAATGCTATCAATTTGTTGTATAATTTATTAGTGATACTTATGAATATACATATGTGTGCATAATCGCCATATGTCCCCCTTTTCTCACACAAATGGTTGCATTCTGTGAATACCATTTACTAGAGTAATTGTATTCTATGTTCTTCACACCTTTTTTTTCTCTGTGTTTGCAGTTATTTTATGGTTGCCTTCCTCTGGCATCTCATTCCAACTTCTGTTATTTTCCTCAACTTCTCATTTCACGTTGTCCTGCTCTTCCATCCAAAAATGACAGTGGGTCCTATGGCAAGGTGGTACACAGAGCTTGCTGTTTTATTATCAGATTTTCTCTTAACTCTTTGTTGGATATGCTGACGGATGAAAGCCCTCATGTGGATAATCTCAAACAGCAGGCAGTGCAAAAATATTTCCATTTGCCTCTGAACAGTATTAGATGAGGCATTTACAAAGGATTTAATTTTCTAGTCATATTTTCTTTAAACTAATTATAACACACACACACACACACACACACAGGCAAAATTGAGTGTCCTGAGCACACAGCTCCAGTTGGTTTGGGAAAGTGGTCCAAACATTGGTAGGCAGAGGAAAACAGTTTTGAATTCAGAAATTTCTGTGACTAATATAGAGAGCAGGTAAGACACACCCTTGAGAGAAACAGAGGGTGTCAGGGCCAAAAGTGATCTTAGTGAGCATGCGGTTACTCTTAGAAGAGGAAATTGATAAACAAAGTTTAGTGACTTGCCCTGGTCACTGGGAAGTTGATCTTATGATGGCGATGATGGTGGTGGTGATGTTGGTTGATGGTGATGAAGGTGTTGGTAATGATGGTGATGATGATGGTGGTTGATGGTGATGATGGTGGTGGTTGATGGTGGTGATGATGATGGTGATGGTGATGATGGTGGTGATGATGTTGGATGATGGCCATGATGGTGGTAATGATGGTGATGATGGTAGCGATGATTGTGTTGATGATGGTGATGGTGATGATGTTGTAGTGATGATGGGAGTAGTGATTATTGTGGTGGTGATGATGGTGATGGTGATGATGGTGGTGATGGTGTTGGATGATGGCGATGATGGTGGTGGTTGATGGTGATGGTGATGATGTTGGATGATGGCCATGATGGTGTTAATGATACTGATGATGGTGGCGATGATTGTGTTGATGATGGTGACGGTGATGATGTTGTAGTGATGATGGGAGTAGTGATGATTGTGATGGTGATGATGGTGATGGTGATGATGGTGGTGATGATGTTGGATGATGGCGATGATGGTGGTGGTTGATGGTGATGGTGATGATGTTGGATGATGGCGATGATGATGGTGATGATGGTGGCAATGATTGTGTTGATGATGGTGACGGTGATGATGTTGTAGTGATGATGGGAGCAGTGATGATTGTGATGGTGATGATAATTGTGATGCTGATGCTCATATTTGATAGAGAGAACTGATTATGTGTCAGGCACTGTACTCAATGAATATTCATGAACTCATTTAACCCTCACAGTAACCTTATGAGCACCTAGCATGTGTCAGACACCGTCCCAGGCATGGGAAATGCAGCATCTACTAAGACGTGATCTGTGTCTTAGATTGCGGTCTAGTGGGGGGTGGGGATCAGAAAGTAGATACTTGTATTAAAGTATGATAAATGCTATGCCAGAGTGTGTGGTGGGGGCTCCTCTGCCTTGGTCTGAGAACAACCATCGCACGTTGAATTCGGTTTCCAACTGAATTTCGCCACGCATATTCATTTTCTCACCCAACTCACGGAGAACTGTTTGACTGTCTACAGGGATCCACCTTGAAGCCAGGGTCTGAGATCAGAGGCAACACCAGCAGAAGTCCATGTGGAGGAGCCCTGACCCATGACATCCACGTGCCCGCATTCACACCCGCCTCTTGATGTGGGTATTTGTGTCCTCGGTGGTGTCCTGTTGACCTGTGACGTTTACTTTCTGAAGCCAGATCATGTCAGTAAGGACTCTGTCTCTGCTCCGCCCCTCCTCCCCCGCATCACCTTCCCTATTCTGGGTTTAGGCTTGAATAACTGGGTGTTGGTTGTAACTCTGGCCATAAAGTTAGCAGAGCAGCAGAGCATTGCACACTTTTCTACCTAATTTCCTCTCCCATACACATAACAAAACTCATTAAAACAGTTAAGCATAATAACCGTCTCTAGCATAGTTACCATCCACTCATGGTACAAAAAGGCAGGCAGTTAAAATCAGATTTAATGACATATAAAACCCCAGGTACAATTAGGCATTTTATTTCTCAATTCCTTGGCTGTCCCCTTCTCAGCCATGACTCAGTAGTACCCTGGCTCTCACCTCCCCTTCGGGGAGCACTCACTAACCAGCCCTGAATCTGTCTTGCAGACAGACCCTCTGCAGTGACTCAGAGATTTCAGGCTGGGTTGATTTGTCAAAAGCCTCCTTCCCGGCTGCTTTCCCTCGAGTCACAGCTTTTCTGTGTCTCCGCCACCAGCAGTTTGTTTATTTCCTTTCCCTTATAGATGACCTGGGCCAAACCACTACCTTTTTCTCTACCACCAGGAGGTTTCTCTCCTCCTAGTTTATCTTGCCTGTCCACCCACAGGAGGGCAGAATAGGAGGGGTTTTGTACATTCTTTTGCAGTGGAATGGACCTCTGTGATTATCCAAATAGAAGACAGGGCAAAGAAGGGCAGTGCAGGAAAGGCAGGATAAGAAAAGGAAAGGGAAGGGGAGGAGATGATGGGGAGGGAGAGGAGAGAAAACGCAGAGCATCTGCTGGGTGCCTATCGCATACTCTTATGGACACCATGCAATGTTTTTATTTTTTTGGCTGCATCATGCTGCTTGTAGGATCTTGGTTTCCCAACCAGGGATCGAATACAGACCCCCAGCAGTGAACGCACAAAGTCTTAAACACTGAACTTCCAGGGCACTCCCTCACGTGATGTTCTTTCATGACAACTCATGATAATATCCCATTTTACAGATGGCGACATAGAGATTTTATGCTTCTAATCTTACTCCCTCTGTTGCTGGTTTAAGCACACTCAAACCATAATCACCCAACACAACCACTCACCGAGCTGGATGTCAAGCACTGAGTTAAGCCTCATCTTCCAGACAGAGAAAATGGGGCTCAGAGACATGGAGTTACTTGCTTAGGGACACACGGAGTAAGTCGCAGAGCCGCCGAGCCAGGATTCCAACCCAGGTCTGACTCCAACGTGTTGGTAATTATTAGAAAGGCAGGAAATTGGGAGTTAAAACAGAGAATAGATAACGTGGGTGGCAGCATAATTTAGAGTTTTGCAAAAGCCCTCAGGGAGATGGAGGAAGTGAAAACAGAAGCCTGGTTCTCAGTATCGGCAGCGCATATGGGGCTCTTTTTTTCCCCAGCTTCAGTGTGATGCATCATGGGCGGAGCTAAAAAGTATAGGAGCTCAGAGACAAGGAAGAGGTTTAGGGGGCTTCCCCAGTGGCGCAGAGGAAAAGAATACACTTGCCAATGCATGAGACACATGTTCGATTCCTGGTCCAGGAAGATCCCACATGCTGAGAAGCCACTAAGCAGGTGCTCCACAATGACCGAGCCTGTGCTAGAGGCCGGGAGCCTCAACGACTGAGCCCTGGTGCTGCAACTACTGAAGCCCGCGAGCCCTAGAGCCCGTGCTCCACAGCAAGAGAAGCTACCGAGTCCCCGAGCGCCACACCTAGAGAAAGCCAGCGCAGCAAGGAAGACCCGGCACAGCCAACAATAGGTATATAAATAAATACAATTATAATAAAAGAAAGAGGTTTAGGGAAGTACCCATGCGTACAAGTGCTACAGGCTGAGCCAAGTAAATTGAAGAAAGCCCCACAAAACATTTCCTTTCTCAACATCCAAGTGATGAAACACACTGAGGACCATCACCCGGCTGCAGTGCGAAGTCACCTTTACAAACCACAGACTTTCAGCCCACTGTCTCCCTCCCCGCCTCCCTCCATCCCTCCCTCCTTCCTCTCTTCTCTTCCAGACCTCAGTTTTGCTTTCTTCTTTTAATCAATACTTCTCTAGCCCAGCAGTGCTTCAGTTTACTCATTCAATAATTCGCAGCAGCCCACAGCACTAACACACAACGTTAGATTCAAAACAGCCTTCTGAAAGTGCCTGGAGTTATAAAGGCAAGTTCATAAGCTCAATGTGCAATAAGAGCATGAAACAGTTCGCACCCTTTGACCTGGAAATCCCATGCCCTAGAAGCTTCCCCAAGGAAATAACCCCCAAAGTACAAAGGTATTTGCAATGAGGGCTTTTCACGCTAGAAAAAAAAAAAAAAGAAAAGAAAAACAGTTCACATGCCCAACACGAGGCAAACAGCTAAGCTAATGATGGTGACAATATGTTCATGGAAAAATGATGTCATTTTTAAAGAAAATACTAGGACAAGGATGCCTGTGTGTTAAGTTAGATACGAAATAGCAACAGGTAAAAAGATCTGAGCATGAAGGGCACATGCACCATCCAGGGAAACACCTCATTGTACCTGAACAATAGTCAGGGGAGAATTAGGAGACACAGGGTTTATTAATAAACAGAGTTTTTGGAAAAGGTTTCTTTGATTTCAGAGAAACAAATGAAACATAAGCAAGCTTACCAAAGCCAAGCTTGGAAGCAAGGGATGTTTTAAGAAGAAGAATTTCTGTCTCTATACAGTGGGATCTTTGGATCACAAGCCACTGGCCCTGGTTCTCTTAGCTAATGTCACCAACCTGCCCACCGTGCCACTGCCCACGTGTTGATGGAAGCGAGCCGTAGATGCTGCCCTGATGTGGCTGGAGCCATCACCCCGAACCCTGCCCACGCTTACGTGTTCCTCCTGACTCCTGGGTACCCCTCCCCTGCATGACCAGGATCCCTGCCTCAGTCTCAGTCCCCTTTGAACAAAACCCCAGCAATAGCTCATACGATAGATACTAAGTGTCCAAATAATAGCTCATAATAAAAGCTGACTCCGGGGTGAACTCTCCCCAGTATGGGAGAGGCATTTGATGACGATCACTCTGAGTTATTGCTTTCCTTGCGTCCTTTCTGCTGGCTGGGTCTCTGAGAACTGTCTCTGATCATGGACACAGAATCTGTACCAAAGAGAAAATGACTTCTGAAACAAGGCGATATTATGAATGTTTAAAATGTCTGGAACATTAAAGGAATCGTATTTCAAAAAAACAGAACAAAACAAAAACCAGACTCTGCCTAGAGACCTTACTCTGACTTGTGATTAAACTCATGGCTGGCTGACTTGGTTCGGTACACTTGACCCTGCCTGGACCTTGACAGTGTGAAGGGTCTGAGCCCTTTCTCCAACTACATCACGCTTCTATCTTTAACTGTGGTTGACATTCTCCCTGGTCTTGGCACCCATGATATTCTTCTTTACAGTTTAGAGGCAGTTCAAATAGATAAGGAACAGTTTGAGCAGTCACAATGCATGTCCCCGAACTAATAATAATGATAATGGTAGCCTTAATTAATTGAGGATAGTAATGTGGCAGGCATAGAGCTAGGGACTTTGCATGCATTATCGCATTTAACCTCCAAGTAACTCTAGTGAACATGTTATTCTTTCTCTTTGTGCCAAAGAGGAACCTGAGACTGAGAGAAATCAAGTGGATTATTTAAGGTCAAATTCGGGTTTTGCTGATGTTAAATTCTCCTCCTAACCCCTACTACATGATACAACCTTCCAGGTACTAAAGTTACCATCATGTAGTTTAAGCATGAGTAAACCTTTGATTTTCAGGGAGTCTGCTTACTTTTACTTTATGTACAATCTTGAAAACTTGCTTGGTTATTTGTTTTTCAGACTCTCAGGAGAACAAAAATGATATACATCATGAAAAGAAACAAGTAGATTTAAGATTCAAGTACCCTTATAGTCAGAGTGAATAGCCAAAGTTTGACTGCAAAGGAGAAGACAAAACTATAAAAACAGGGACTAAAAGGACTGAAAAAAAGATGCCCCTTAATGTTGGGTAACCTCCATATGTTTCTAATCACCCTGAGTCTTTTAGCCCCAAAATAAGTGTTGGAATTTACAATGATGGTCTTGAGTTGCCAAGATCACATTTTGTTTTGCATAATTTGCATAAGAATATACAAAAGGATGGGATATTTTTCAGAAGGAGTTTTGGTCAAATGGTTCCATTTAAAAAAAAAAGTTGTGGTGCTCAAAAGAATAAATAAATCCTTAACTCTTGGAAATGTCGGCTTATTGCTTCGGAAGAGAGAGTCTAAATGACAAAGGTCCATCTCTTTCTTTGGTCCATCGTTCTAGCCGTCACCTTGAACAAGTTTCCCTGCTGTCATTGTGGTTGATGGCCAAGCAATCATTCGGTACATGGCTTAACATTTCCAGTTGATTACGATGCTTTCATTTGGGTTATGTTGTGGGTGTTTAGTTGCTCTATAAAAGGGAGTTTTGTGGTATTTAATTGTTTCTTTTCTGTTTCTTAAACTAAAAATAATGACACACCAATTTTTACGTCATTTTTTTTTTCTCTCCCTGCAGGAAGAAACAATAAAGGAAAATGGGATTCTATTTGTGAAAACAGTTCTCCTGGTCATGTCTCCATCAGAAACATTTTAGGGTTCTGTTCTGTAGGACTTCAAAGTCTTATGCAAATGGTGATGGAATTCTGACTTAAAGACAGGTGTCAGAAATCAGAATGCTTCCTCTAGTGGATCTCATTTATTAGTTTTCTGAAGACAAACTTCCCTTGGAAGATTTTGTGTGCAAGTGTGTGTATGAGTGTGCATATGTGTGTATGCATGTGTATGTGTGTTGCCCTTTTGCATGCTCACACTAATTGATAAGAAGGAATGTGAACTGTCCATGTAGCTTCGTGCTGTGTTGACAATATTTCATTTTAAATTTGGAACTGGACTTTTATTCAGAGGAAGAGAGATTTCATTCATGAATTCTGCGTCCCTTTTTCACCTAGAAATCTTCGCATTACCCTCAACTAAGTCCTTACTTAGTTGGGCTTCTGAGGTGGTGCAACGATAAAGAAGCTGCCTGCCAATGCAGGAGATGCAAGAGACGTGCGTTCTAGCCCTGAGTCAGGAAGATCCCCTGGAGCAGGAAGTGGCAACCCACTCCAGTATTTTTATCTGCAGAATCCCATGGACAGAGGAGTCTGGTGGGCTCTAAAGATTCATTCATTTCTTTTTGGTTGTGTTGAGTCTTCACTGCTTGGCATGGGCTTGCTCTAGTTGCAGTGAGTGAAGGCTACTCTCCGTTGGGGTGTGTGGACTTCTCATTGCAGTGCCTTCTCTTGTTGCAGAACACAGGTTCTAAGTGCGTGGGCTTCAGTCGTTGAAGCTCACGGGCTTAATAGTTGTGGCTCACGGGCTTAGCTGCCTTGAGGCATGTGGGATCTTCCCAGACCAGGGGATTGAATCCATGTCCCCTGCATTGGCAGGAGGATTCTTATCCACTGCGCTACCAGTGAAGTTCTGAATACAAGCCAGCTAGGGGAAATTTGAAAGTTACTTAAACTCTCTGAGTCTTAATTTTCTCATTTGAAAAATGGAGATAATAATATCTGCCTTGCACGGTTAGCCTAAAGATTAAATAAAATAACATATGTAAAGCAGTTAGTACCAAGCTTGGCATGTAGTAAGCACTCGGGTAAATATTTGTTGAATAATAAAGGGTAGTGGCTATCATTAGCTGTCAGACTTTGCCAATGCACTCATCCCATAATCATGCAAGGGTTGTTAACTCCTCTTTTAAGAATTTCCTCTTCATATTAGTGCAGTAGATTCTACTCTACTAGGGTGTCAGCTCCATGAATCTTGAGTTTATCCCCTGGTGCCTCTCACACACACTCAACTGGACCTGACATGTCATAGACCCGAGTAATCGTTGTTGATTGCTTGCTTTCTTCATTTGGCTCCTGGGAAGGTCAAATGGGATGATGCATGTGAAATACTTTGAAAGTATACACATCTTGCAAACACCTTACAAGTCTAGAAATTGCCCTTTCATGGACACTTTTAGTCTCAAGGCTGATGATTGGGCTGAGCTGTCAGCATACAAACAAGCTTGTAGAACCATGTTCCATGGTGTGGCATGTCAGTTCTAGGGCAGTCTGAGGCCCACACAAAACAGTTGCATTTTAATTTGTTGGACAGAGTTAACCAAGGCAGGCATTCTATTTGTGTCATTATTTTCTGAAATAGATGCTTGGACAGAAAAGTCATTTATGGATCTGTCAGTTTCAGCTCTTATGCTTTTAGCAGTGATACAATTCTAGCTGTTTTGTCCACTGAATTTCAGATACCCTTGTTCTCTAGAGTAGGATGTGGCCACCTTTATCAAGGAAGAGGAAGTCATCCTGGGAAGGGCAGGTGAGGGAGACTCTGGGTGGACTTCATGTCAAGTGAGAATGGGAAGCTTCTTAGTGATCAGCTGGTCCTGTCTCCTTGGTCCAATTCATAGATAAGGAACTTGATGCCTAGAGAGAGTCAACCACTTATCCCAGGCCACACAGCCAGCGCTGGTATCCCCTTTCAATATTTTTTCTTTTTACTTTGCTACAGTGTCTATAACAGAGAGAGGAGGAGGTGTTCCAGGCACTGGAAATAACACTAGTAGAAAAACAAGGAATCTTATAGAAGGGCTCCATTCATATGGATTTGGTAACTCAGGTCTGAACAGAGGCTGAGAAGTGAAAATTCTCTGTATGTGATAGTGAATGAACACAGATAAGGTACAAAGACCAGATCAGGATGTGTGTGTGTGTGTGTGTGTGTGTGTGTGTACAATATTACCTTATAAAGGGATTTTATTTTTCATTTCATTTGCAGGAAATTTGGGTGGCTAAATAATATGAAGCTTCTAGAAAATTAGTTTCTCAACAGGTAGTGGCATGGATTGAGGGTGGGAAGAAAAGAAGGCAGGGACACAATTACACTCTTCTCCCCTTAAATTGATGAGGGTCTAGGCACAGTGGTCACAGTGGAACAGAAAGAAATATTTCCCTGGGAGAGAATAATTAAGGGCTCGGTGAGAGAGAGACAGGGAAGGAAGGAGCATCACGAGACACCTCAATGAAGTGGTGACAATTACTCAGATGCCAAGGTGATGAAGTGCAGGTCAGGCAAGTAACAAGGCTGATGGTAAACATCCCTGAAAATTAAAAACAAACAAACAAACAAACAAAAACACCACCCAAACCCAAAAAACCAGAATTTTATTTAAGTGAACAAATCTTAGCTTTTTTTAAAAAAAAGAGTCACATCGCATTCAGAACTTCCCTGCAGTGGAGGCTCAGAGTCCTAAATACTGGGCCATGAGGGAAGTCCTTTTATTTATTTTTTTAAACTTTAGCTTTAATAACAGGAGTTTCTGACCTGGAGTACAGAACCAAACTAATTAGGGAAGGAATGACAGAGTGGCTTTCAGTTTATTATTTAAGAAATCTCTAAATTTGCGTGTTTTTACCCCAATCAGATGATGTTTACCCAACATTTGATTTTATTATTTATTTTTAGGCCTCACTGCATAGCATGTGGGGGTCTTAGTTCCCTGACCAGGGATTGAACTCATGCTCCCTGGCACTGAGAATGTGGAGTTTTAATCACTGGATCACTAGAGAAGTCCTTGTTGTTGCTGTTTTTCTGTTTGTCTGACTCTTTTCAACACCATGGACTGTGGCCCACCAGTCTCCTCTGCCCATGGGATTTCCCAGGCAAGAATAATAGAGTGGGCTGCCATTTCCTTCTCCAAGGGATCTTCCTGACCCCGGGGTCAAACCCACATCTCCTGCATTGGCAGGCAGATTACGACTGCTGAGCCACTAGGGACGTCCTCACCCAACGTAACAACCATGAACAGGTCCTTTAAACCACCATGGCTACCTCTTCCCCCTTCTCCAAGGGGAGACAGTCCTTTCCTGACCTTCCAGGCCCAAGACAGTGGGCTTGTTTTGTCCTGCTCACAGGACTGCATGCTTTCTGATCCCTGCTCTTTCTTCTGTACCTTGTATCACTTAACTCAGCCATCTGGATACGACATTGGAATTTCTTTCTATTCTGATTTCCAAGCCCCTGCTGACTTGCCATATTTAAACACCTTGTTGCCTGGAGCTGGCTTTGCCAGCCTCATGATCATAAAGCAAAACCCAGTTACGGAGCCTGGCCCAGTACTGGCCTACTGTAGGTACTCAGTAATGTCATGTTGTTGTTGACTGCATGAATGAATGAATGAATGAATGATGAAGGGCACAAGGAAGGGAGGGAGGAAGATGGGAGAAATAAAAGGAACACTTTTATTCCACTGATAGATTTAATGTCTATGACACCAAAACACTTGGTTGAGTTGGTTTAATTCTGGGAAAAGGCAGTACCACCTACATATCAGCAACATTTTGAACCATCTACATGATCTAGGCAAAGAGCTATATTGTCAGTGAGAGAAAAAAAGATTGAGTAAATAGTTTCAGTGAACTGGTCAATCCATTCAGTGACAACTATCTAAGTTCTTTGTTAAATAGACACTCTCTGAGCTGATGGATATAGAGGAATTTGGAGGACTTCACCAGTGGTCCAGTGGCTAAACTTCCACACTTCCAATGCAGGGGGCCCTGCTTCCATCCCTGGTCAAGAAACTAGATCCTGCATGCTGCAACTAAGATTTCACATGCTGCAATCAAGATTGAAGATCCTGCATGCTGTAACTAAGGCCTGGCAAGGCCAAATAAATAAATGCAAGTAGAGACGCTTGACACTGAAGTAGCCACCAACCATTTGGAAAGGACCCCACTGATCAGGAGCTGATGGCTTCTCACCACATTGCAACTAGGGATAAAGTGATGACTCACGGCTTGACTGAATCACTTCTCTACAGCCACTGTCTCTCAAGTCTACAGCCACATCCCAGATCTTTGCTCAGTTCTCTTCTCTGCCACTGCCCCTTCTTCCTCTATTTCCTCCCCTCCTCTGCTCAGATATTGACTTTTGAAACTCCTGGCTCCATTCAGGAGATTGTCTGCAGAACTTTTACCTCCATCAACCACATCAAAATGACAGTAAAAGGAAAAAAAAAAGAAATGCTTTCAAAGATAAAGAGGAGACATGGGTGAATTCGATATTTCAACCCATTTTTGAAAGGCAGGACGTAAATGGCAGGACAGAGGAGCTGTGAGCAGCAATGCAGGCAGAGAGAGAGTCCCTGAAGAAGTGAACTGAGCTGGTCCACCCACCAGAATCCTTGCATTTAGGTGCCTCTTAGGTTGCTCGAACTTAGTGATGTCCCAGACTGAATTCGCCATCTTCCTCCCTTCCCCTCCTCTACCCTTCCCACCACTGTGGCCACCCCCACTGCCCCCCCTCCTCCCCTCCTCCCTCAGGGCACCCTCTCCTGTGGTACTTATCCCAAAGGATGCCACCACTGACCACACAAACCAAAGCACAGCCCCTCATGTTCATCCCTCAAAACCCATTACACCGTGACACAAACCATTTCACGGTGTCAATACAGGCTCCCATATCTGTGTTCCCACCAGATCATGGGATTTTAGAGACCATTTCATTCTTGACAGTAATCTCAAAGTGGAGCACATGCTTGGCACATCCGAGACATTAGATAAAAATTTGCTAAAGGATCTCTCTCTCTGGAGGATGATTTGTGCACATAGGGAAACACCACTCTCTCTTCCCACCCCATGGAGTCAAGCAATATGATGCTTTTATCAGCCAAAAGTTTTCAAAATTGAGTCACAGAATAATATTACTGCAGCCTTAAACTATCCTATGAGAGTAGATTGTATTACTCTAATATTATCTCTGTTATTACAATAATAACAATATATTATATTAACAATATAAACAATAATTAATACCACTGTTTGATGCTTGTCTGTTGAAGCTTGAGTGTTGTGATGCTTATGACATCTCTCAACCCCTCTGATGTCCATTTGCATGCCCAGTCTGGGATGGTAAGAGATGACATTAATGCTCAGAGAAGTGGTATTGGGATGATGATGGTGTTGGGTTGGCCAAAAAGTTCATCTGGGTTTTTCCTTAAGATGTTATAGAAAACCTGAATGACCTTTTGGGCCAACACACTACTTGGGAGTCAAGAGCTCTGGGTTCATGTCCCATATCGACTCCTCCTGTGACCTTAGGAAAAGTCACAGGGACTAGCCTCTGGGTGTAGGTCTTTCATCTTTTTTTATTTATTTGTTTTTTTTTTGTTGTTGTTGTTGATTAACAATGTTATGGTAGTTTCAGGTGAACAGCGAAGGGACTCAGTCGTACTTAGCAATGTATCCCTTCTCCCCCAAACTCCCCTCCCATCCAGACTGCCACACAACATTGGGTAGAGTTCCCTGTGCTATACACTAGGTCCTTGTTGGTTATCCATTATCAGTACACCACTGTGTCCACGTCCATCCCAAACTCCCTAACTGTCCCTTCCCTTGGCAAACAGCTCTTTCATCTTTAAGGTGACATAGTTGAACTAGATAACCTCTAGGACTGCGTTTCTCTAAGACCTGCACACACCCGAGCTGATCACTAACCTTAGACCGGAGCAGGCCCAGTCCCATCCTTGGAGCGATCCTACATGCCAGCAGTGCCGCCTCAGTTCAGGCAGCCCATGTCCAGCCTCCAGGACAGAGCTTAGCGACTGCGGTGCTGATCTGAGGGAACAGCCCGCACTTTCATCCTCAGGCTCAGAACCTGTGTTAAAAACACCTCTGAAGAAGTCGGACACTGGCTGCGTGTGGGTTTGATCCTTCCTTTGTATCTTCTGCTGTTCTCTCCTTTTGTGTTTTTCTGGAAGGGGAAAATTACTCACATAGAGTCCAAGAGACAGAGTCTTCTCTTGGAACACACACCTGCTGATTCCAGTGGTGTTTGCTGTACACGAGATTGCTTGGGGGCTGGGAGGAAAACTTTCCTTATCCTTTTATATATCAAAAAGAAAGGCTGCATTTTTTTTTTTTTTTTTTTTTTTAGCATTACTAATCTGGTCCAAGGACTGGAGCTTTCTGGAAAAAAAAAAAAAAAATCACAAAGCCTGACTTTCCAGCCTCTGGTTAAAGAGGCAGAGAGGTAAACAAAGACCTACCGAAGCCCTCTGTGGGTTCCAAAGGAAGAGTGCTCTGAGGCTCACCCTCTCTGCACACCTCTGGCTCCACCGTAGGCTGGGGATGGGGACAGCAAGAGGGAGGCAGCACTTCCATAGTTGGATACCTGCTGTGGGTACAAGGTGTGGCCCTGGCTGCTTTGCATCTCATCCGATCTTTTAATTTTCTTTTTCGTTGTGCTGAGTCTTTGTTGCTGCCTGCAAACTTTCTCTAGTTGCTGCAAGAGGGGGCTACTCTTTGTTGCAGTGCATGGGCTTCTCATTGTGGTGGCTTCTCTTGTTGCAAAGCACAGGCTCTAGAGCGCAGGCTCAGTAGTTGTGGTCGTCTGGGCTTAGTTGCCCCAGGGCTTGTGGGATCTTCCCAGACTAGAGATTGAACCTGTGTCTCCTTCATTGACAGGTGGATTCTTAACCACTGGACCACCAGAAAAGTCCTCATCCGATCTTCTAAACCACGCTTCTAGGTCTCTAGGGCTTCCCAGTTGGCGCTAGTGGTTAAAAAAACAAAACAAAAACTTGCCTGCCAATGCAGGAGACATAAGAGATGCGGTTTCAATCCCTGCATTGGGAAGATCCCCTGGAGAAGGAAATGGCAACCCATTCCAGTATTCTTGCCTGGCAAATTCCATGGACAGAGGAGCCTGGCAGGCTACAGTTTGTGGGTTTGCAAAGAGTCGGGTGTGACTGGAGTGTCTTAGCACACATACACTTTAGGTCTCTAAGGAGGAGGAGCCTAATTCATAGATATAAGAACTGACACAGGGAGAGCTGAAATAACTTCCTCAAGTTTCCATGTTAAACCTGGGATTTTAACTGAGGTCTGTTTGACTCCAAAGACTGTGCTCTTTTTACTAGATACTATACTCCCCCATGCCGGTTGTTCCTAGCAATTGGTTCGGGGTTGGGGGAGGGATATGTTTGCAGGGAGGAGATGGCAACAATCAGGATGGGGGTATGCAGGGGAACCCAGTCTCTCTGAGCTTACATTTATTTCATAGGCAGGAAACTGCTGACTCATCATGTATCTGTTTGCCCTGCTAGAAGTAGAGGAGATGGAGAAAGAATGTGGGGAGCTCAATTCTATCAGAACTCCAAGATGCAAGTAGAAGCATGGGGGTAGATAGCCCAGAGACCAGGAGGGAAGCTGGAAAGTCTTGTTTGAACACAGAGAGAAGATATTCCCCACCATAAGCTAATCTCTAGGCTTCCCCTCTTTATCCTGTTTCTTACTGTGTAGGCTTTCTTTGGAAAATCATCTACTTTCTTGGTTTCAACTCACAGACGAACTGATGATTTCCAAACAACGATTTCTGCCAAATCTTGCTTCTAAGTAAATGTGACTCCTTTCACCTACTCCGTGACAAGTTCCCCAGCCACCTGAAATTCAGCTTGACCAACATTGACCTCCTCATCCTTTTCTCCTAAATACCTTCCTCTTAAGTTTCTCAACTCAGCAAATGGTGCCCCCATCACACAGTTGCCCGGGTCAGAAACCCAGGTGTCATACTGGACTTCTTCCTCTGTCTATCCCCAAGTCTTGTTGATCCAAACTCCAATATCTCTCAACTCTCCCTACCTGTCTTACACTATCTCCATTCTCACCAACGCTTTGCTGTTCTTTTTCTTTTTCTGGAAGTACTGCTTGACTTGTGAGATTTTAGTTCCCTGACCAGGAATTGAACTCCAGCCTCTGGCAGTGAGATTGTAGAGTCCTAACCAATGGACTGCCAGGGAATTCCCCCACTAACCTTTTGGAGGTTCCCATTATCTGGAATCCTGCTTCAGTATTCTTTTTAGTCTCCACTACCGCTAGTTTCCATCCACTTCCCAAGCTCCAGCCAAATCAGAACACTGCACTAGTCTTCTCTAGACCCTTGGGACACCCCCTTGGTCTTTAAAGTTCAGACCCCCCAGTGGCCTTTGGGACTGCTGTCAAGAAGAGCGGGTACTAGAGGAGGATGTGTAAGAACCTAGCTTTGAATATCAACTCTGTAACACACTACACATGTGACACTGGGTGAGACACACAATCTCTCCAACTTTCCTTATCTTTCAGTTCAGTTCAGTCGCTCAATCGTGTCCGACTTTGCAACCCCATGGACTGCAGCACCCCAGGCTTTCCTGTCCAACACCAACTCCTAGATTTTATTCAAACTCATATCCATCAAGTCGGTGACACAACACAACGATCTCATCCTCTGTCATCCCCTTCTCCTCCTGCCTTCAATCTTTTCCAGCATCAGGGTCTTTTCAAATGAGTCAGTTCTTGGCATCAGGTGGCCATAGTATTGGAGTTTCAGCTTCAATATCAGTCCTTCCAATGTACATTCAGGACTGATTTCCCTTAGGATGGACTGGTTGGATCTCCTTGCAGTCCAAGGAACTCTCAAAAGTCTTCTCCAAAACCACAGTTCAAAAGCATCAATTCTTCACTGCTCAGTTTTCTTTATATTCCAACTCTCACATCCATACATGACTACTGGAAAAACCATAGCTTTGACTGTACGACAAAGTGATGTCTCTGCTTTTTAATATGCTGTCTAGTTTGCTCATAGCTTTTCTTCCAAGGAGCAAGTGTCTTTTAATTTCATGACTGCAGTCACAATCTGCAGTGATTTTGGAGCCCCCAAACATAAAGTCTGTCACTTTATCCATTATTTCCCTATCTATTCTCCATGAAGTGATGGGACCAGATGCCATGATCTTAGTTTTCTGAATGTTGAGCTTTAAGACAACTTTTTCATTCTCCTCTTTCACTTTCATCAAGAGGCTCTCTAGTTCTTCTTCACTTTCTGCCATAAGGATGGTGTCGTCTGCATATCTGAGGTTATTGATGTTTCTCCTGGCAATCTTGATTTCAGCTTGTGCTTCATCCAGTTTGGCATTTCGCATGATGTACTTTGCATGTAAGTTAAATAAGCAGGGTGACAATACTTTGACATACTCCTTTCCAAATTAGGAACCAGTTTGTTGTTCCATGTCCAGTTCTAACTGTTTCTTCTTGATCTGCATACAGATTTCTCAGGAGGCAGGTCATGTGGTCTGGTATTCCCATCTCTTTAAGAATTTTCCATAGTTTGTTGTGATCCACACAATCCAAGGCTTTGGCATAGTCAATAAAGCAGAAGTAGATGTTTTTCTGGAACTCTCTTGCTTTCTTGATGATCCCAAGGATGTTGGCAAGTTGATCTCTGGTGTCTCTGCCTTTTCTCAATCCAACTTGAACATCTGGAGGTTCTCGGTTCATGTACTGTTGAAGCCTGGCTTGGAGAATTTTGAGCATTATTTTGCAAGTGTGTGAAATGAGTGCAATTGTGCAGTAATTTGAACATTCTTTGGCATTGCCCTTCTTTGGGATTGGAATGAAAACTGACATTTTCCAGTCCTATGGCCACTGCTGAGTTTTTCCAAATTTGCTGGCATATTGAGTGCAGCCTTTCATAGCGTCATCTTTTAGGATTTGAAATAGCTCAACTGGAATTGCTTCACCTCCACTAGCTTTGTTTGTAGTGATACTTCCCAAGGTCCACTTGATTTCGCATTTCAGAATGTATGGCTCTAGGTGAGTGATCACACCATCGTGGTTATCTGGGTCATTAAGATCTTTTTTGTACAGTTCTTCTGTGTATTCTTGCCACCTCTTCTTAATATTTTCTGCTTCTGTTAGGTTCATACCATTTCTGACCTTTATTGAGCCCATCTTCGTGTGAAATATTCCCTTGGTATTTCTAATTTTCTTGAAGAGATCTCCAATCTTTCCCATTCTATTGTTTTTCTCTATTTCTTTGCATTGATCACTGAGGAAGGCTTTCTCCTGTCTCCTTGCTATTCTTTGGAACTCTGAATTCCAATGGGTATGTCTTTCCTTTTCTCTTTTGCCTTTAGCTTCTCTTCTTTTCTCAGCTATTTGTAAGGCCTCCTCAGACAACCATTTTGCCTTTTTGCATTTCTTTTTCTTGGGGATGGTCTTTATCTTTAATGTGGAGCTAATAACATTGACCAAATTGCTAACATCTGCTGGATCATCGAAAAAGCAAGAGAGTTCCAAAAAAACATCTATTTCTGCTTTATTGACTATGCCAAACCCTTTGATTGTGTGGATCACAATAAACTGTGAAAAATTCTGAACGAGATGGGAATACCAGATCACCTGGCCTGCCTCTTGAGAAATCTGTATGCAGGTTAGGAAGCAACAGTTAGAACTGGACATGGAACAACAGACTGGTTCCAAACAGGAAAATGAGTACATCAAGGCTGTATATTGTCACCATGCCTATTTAACCTATATGTAGAGTACATCATGAGTAATGCTGGGGTGGATGAAGCACAAGCTGGAATCAAGATTGCTGGCAGAAATATCGATAAGCTCAGATATTCAGATGACACCACCCTTATGGCAGAAAGTGAAGAAGAACTAGAGAGCCTCTTTTTTTTTTTCATTTATTTTTATTAGTTGGAGGCTAATTATTTTACAATATTGTAGTGGTTTTTGCCATACATTGACATGAATCAGCCATGGATTTACATGTGTTCCCCATCCCAATCCCCCCTCCCACCTCCCTCCCTCTTGATGAAAGTGAAAGAGGAGAGTGAAAAAGTTGTCTTAAAGCTCAACATTCAGAAAATTAAGATCATGGCTTCCGGTCCCATCACTTCATGGAGAATAGATGGGGAAATAATGGGCAGTGACAGACTATTTTTGGGGGCTCCAAAATCACTGCATATTGTGACTGCAGCCATGAAATAAAAAGATGCTTACTCCTTGGAAGAAACATCATGATCAATCTGACAGCATACTAAAAAGCAGAGACATTACTTTGCCAACAAAGGTCCATCTAGTCAAGGCTATGGTTTTTCTAGTAGTCATGTATGGATGTGAGAGTTGGAATATAAAGAAAGCTGAGCACTGAAAAATTGATGCTTTTGAACTGTGGTTTTGGAGAAGACTCTTGAGAGTCCCTTGGACTGCAAAGAGATCCAACCAGTCCATCCTGAAGGAGATCAGTCCTGCATATTCATTGAAAGGACTGATATTGAAGCTGAATTTCAATACTTTGGCCACCTGATGCCAAGAACTGACTCATTTGAAAAGACCCTGATGCTGGGAAAGATTGAGGGCAGGAGGAGAGGGGGATGACAGAGAATGAGATGGCTGGATGGCATCACCAACTCAATGGACATGAGTTTGAGTAAACTCCAGGAGTTGGTGATGGACAGGGAGGCCTGGCATACTGCAGTTCATGGGGTCACAAAGAGTTGGACATGACTGAGCGACTGAACTGAACTGAATAAGACTGATGAGGTCAAGAATGTTCGATGGTATCACCAGCTCAATGGACATGAACTTGAGCAAACTCTGAGAGATAGAGAAGGACAGGAAAGCCTGGTCTGCTGCAGTCCATGGGGTCGCAAAGAGGTGGACATGATTTAGTGAGTGAACAAGATGAGAACAAAAATAACACTGATATTGTTCATTTTTTATGAAAATTGAATCAAATGAGAGTAGGATACTTGTGAAACCAGCGCCTGATATATGAGAGCTTTGAATGGCAGCCATTCCTGAATGAAAAGTTCTAAACCATGTTGCTGGTGGGACTTTTAATGATGTTACAGAGGAAGTGTCTCCATGCCCAGGTTTCTACCTAATGTGGGAATTCCATTTCATCATAGGCACAAAGGGAGGAAGTGTCTTTTCTGACGAATGTAGTATATCTGACTTTTCCCAATGAACAGTATTGGGAAAAACGAAAGTCATGGATCTTATTCATCAGAATAAAAACCCTAGATACAGACAAACAAACAAAAACTTAGATCAGCAAAGTCAAAGTATAGCAAAACTATGTGGCCATCCTGTGAACAAGAAGTACAGCAAACAGCAAGGAGGGGAGTAAATATAACCATCAAGATCACCGAGAAAGAATCAGTGAAGAACGGGAGGCAAAATCTCAGGGTTTTCTGTTACTAGAAAAGGATTTCCCTCAGTGGAGGGGTTTTCTTGGTGGCTCAGATGATGAAGAATCCGCCTGCAATGCAGGAGACCTGGGTTCGATCCCTGGGTCAGGAAGATTCCCCTGGAGGAGGGCATGGCAACCCACTCCAGTATTCTTTCCTGGGAGAGCCCATGGACAGAGGAGCCTGGTGGGCTACAGTCCATGGGTTTGCAAGAGTCAGACACAATTTAGTGACTAAACTACTACCACTCAGAGGAGGCAGTGAATCTTTATTTTTTTAAATTGACTTATTTCAACTGGAGGATCATTACAATGTTGTGATGGTTTTTTGCCATAGATCAGTATGAATCAGCCATAGGTACACGTGTGTCCTGTCCACTCGGAACTCTCCTCTCATCTCTCTCCCCACCCTCTAGGTTGTCACAGAGCACCAGCTTTGGGTTCCCTGCCTCATGCCTCCAACTCCAACTCAAGCTCATGCTTGTTGTCTATTTTACATATGGTCATGTCTATGTTTCAATGCTATTCTCTCAAATCATCCCACCTTCTCCTTCTCCCACTGAGTCCAAAAGTCTGTTCTTTACGTCTGTGTCTCCTTTGCTGCCCTGTACATAGGACCGTCAATACCATCTTTCTAGATTCCATATATAGGCAATGAATCTTAAGAGCAGCCCTGCGCTCTCATGAAAGAATCTCAGCAAGACTCAACATGCTTCTTTAACCACGGTGGTCAAAGGTTATTCTTCTTCTTTAGAGTTATTGCTTATTCTGTCATCTGGCATCATAATCCACTCGACCGTTTATTGTGTCTAATTATGTCCAATAAATGTCTATTTTTTTCATCCCAGCAGTGTGGACATCATCATTCTCAACAAATCCCTGTGTTTCCTTCACAGGGCTGAAAACTCTGCAAGTGATTGTGTCCTGTGGATAACTGGACTGGGGAAGGGGAGGGTGATTCGTATGTGATATTTGTTAAGAAATCCCTTCTCTGTGAAGCTAATAGGATCTCTGCTCTCCTGTTTCCTCTCTTTTCCTTGCCTATTACATATGCTCTTTGAAGTGTTCTGATTGTTTCCTGTCTGAATGCAGAGAGAGAGAGAGACTTGTGTCCACGTGGGTCAGAAGGGCTAAGAAGGAGGGGGCCATCCTGAGAAGCTGCATGGCATGGTGGCAGAGAGTGCTCTGGCCTGGGAGCTTCCACAGAGGGACTGCTGGTGGGACTTGGACAAACAGAAGGTGGGGACAGCTGTCATGGGTGACCCCTTCCTATAGGGAGTCCTCTCCTGGACGGTGTGTCATTCTTTGTGGGCTATTCGGGGTTTGCTTCCTCTGTGGTTATATGTGACTGTCGACGTCATGAGCAGGAAAAGCAATGGGGTGTGAGGCTAGAGAGACACTGGCTTTGCTCTGTAGCTGCATTCTTTGTATTTCGTTTTGGTTGCGCCGGGTCTTCGTTGCTGTAGGTGCGCTGTCTCTGGTTGCAGTGAGCCGTGGGCTACTCTTGGTTGCGGTGCAGGGGCTTCTCACTGCCGTGGCTTCTCTTGTTGCAGCACATGGGCTCGTGAGCACAGGCTTACTGGTTGTGGCGCATGCGCTTCGTTGCTCTCCACAGCACATGGGATCTTCCCAGACCAGGGATTGAACCCGTGTCCCTTGTGTTGGCAGGCAGATTCTTAACCACTGGGCCACCAGGGAAGTCCCTGCAGCTCCATTCTTTACTAACCAACATGACCTTGGGCCATGTTGCTACTCAGACCCTCAGTGTCCTCCTGGAAATCTTGTTGAAAGGATGATGTAAGGATTAAGGGAGCTGGCATGGTAAGACTTCAGCACTGTTTTGGACACGATCATGTTAATTCCCTTCTTCTTCCTGTTCTCTTTCCTTCTATGCCAGACCACGGAGGGGGGCCTCTCTGCATGATGTTATCCAAGCCCGCTGAGCTTTCCCAAAGGCACAATGCCTTCTTGGTTGAGTAGGCATATTTCCAGGGACTTGGACTTTCTGAAATGTGGATGCCAGCATGGGAACCCCTAGGCCTCCCCTTGGGTGGACAGGGACATGATAAGAAGTCCATCACTCTATACTGAAGAATTTCTAGTACTTCAGTTCCCAAATGTTCTCACTGAAATCTGCCCTTCTGGAAAGGCCTGGGAAGGTGGGGGTTTATTATATAACATGGATTTGATGTTAGGATTTGCACATTGAGTTTTCATTACCAGGCCTCATAAAAAGCAGAAGAGCTCAGTGGAAAAGATTAAAAAAAAAATTTTTTTTTTTTTTTTACAAAGATAGACAAGTCAGGGGGTCTGACACATTCTCCACTCTGTGGTTCTTAAGGACAAAGATAAATGGGGGAAAAAAAGAAGATTCTATTTTTATGCTTTGAAAGAGCATACTTTAGGTTAGGAAAATAGCCAGTTTTGATGTTTAGTTCTGTCAATATAGTTTGGACCAGATCTTTCTTCCTTTCTTTTTCTTTTTATTAATTAAGGTAGCTGACAGAGTAGGAAGAGAGGTGGACATACAATCATGTGAGACATACAATCTTGCCTGGTCACAAAGGGGTTAATGAAATTGGACTTCCTTCAGTGGGAGGAAAAGCAAACAGGTTTTGATATTAAAGGGAGTTCAAATCTCATTTCCACCCCTTACTATCTGTGTGACCCTGGGCAAATCATTTAAGTGCTCTGGACCTCAGTCTTCCCATCTGTATAATGGGGATAACAGCAACTACTTTGCATCCTAGAGAGATTAAATGTGATAGGGTATGTAGCAACACTGTCTGTTACCCAGAGGGTACTAAGTGCAGATTTCCTGGTGGTCCAGTGGTTAACACCATGGAACCAGATTCAATCCCTGATTGTTGAACTAAGACCTTGCAAGCCATGCAGCACTGCCAAGGGAAAAAAAGGTCCATGGAGTACACACCAAAAAATGTTCAGGGTGTTATAATAAGGAGCAACATTGCTATTTGGGAGCACACGGCAGATGGAACCTTGAGAGGCAGGAGTCATATGTCTTCCCACCATAGGAATGATTCTGAGATTTGTTCAGAGTAAAGGTTGAAAGAAAACCTTGGTAAGTAGTAAGAACACTTTCTCATACATTCTTATATTTTCTCCATTTGTGTAGCAAAACGTTTTGCAGTATCTTAAAGTATATGGATATGATAAAGTAGGACAAAATTTTAAAGCCTATAAACGATTGAGAAAGCAAATACTGTAATTACTTTGGCTGACATAGCGAACTGAGTTTCAGGATTGAGTTTGGAACTTCCTGGTAAACAAACCAGGAAAAGAGTAAATTGATGGGATTAAATGACTCCCATCCTCTGGAAAAGCACATGATCTTGCTGTGTAAAGGAGAAAACATTTCCCACAGGAATTCATCACAAATCCCTACGGTATTTATGACATTGCCCTTGATATTTGCTGCCGAGAACAATATAAGAACACTCTCTCCACCACACTGTGGCCTTGGTCATCCTGACTCTTGAAGGAAGCCAAGAAGGGTAACAGATCATGGTGGAGATGCTGATTTGGACATTGAGTACATTTGGTTTCAAGTCCCAGTTCCATCCCTTTCTCATTATGGATTAACACACACAGAGTTAAGTGCTAACCACTTAACACACACAGCGTTTCATGTGATACCTTTTCCTGCTGGACTCTGAGCTCTTTGAAAGCAAGAACATTTTCTCCTTCATCTTGGTATCCTTCGTGCTTACCACCAGTCCATGGTGGGGAAATACATGCTTCCCCAAGAATAAATGAATACATTCTGGGGAAGTGAATAAGTGACAACCTCTGGATCCAATGTCACTGACTCTTCAAATGAGGGTTGGGGATCGGGATTCAGCTTGACCCTGTGAATTGACCTACCCTCACTGGTCTCTCTTTCTCCCCTTCCGGGGTACCATTGTGTCCCCTGAGTGAGTAGACAGGGGTACCCCATGTAGAGTACGTGCTGCAACATTGAATCAGTTCTCTTCCCCTCTCTTTCTCAGACTGTCACCTGGTGTGGGTTTTCCTGGGAACATAAAGCTAATGAGGTACCTCGCTTTCAGGCCTCACCGTGTCATACGTTCTAATTGCCCAACAGCACCAGAGAGATGGTTCCAAAATACAGACCTGAACATGTCCCTTTCTGCCAAGTGCTCTCCAGAGTCCTTCTGCAGTCTACACATCAAGTGCGGATTCTTCAGGTGCTTTCAGAGCTCTTCAGCCCACAACCTCTGCCGTCTCCAGACATTTGTCTCCAACAAGTACTTGAAGTTCTAGACATCTTAAACTCTTGAGCTGTCCCGAAACACATAATGCCTTGGCACAATCTTTCCCTCTGCCTGAAGCATCCTTTCCCCCTTCCTCCTGGTCAGCATGGCACACAAACTCATTCATCCTTTTTTAAAAAATTTATTTTATTGAAGTTTAGTTGAATTACTATGCTGTGTTCATTACTGCTGCATAGCAAAGTGCCTCAGTTTTGCATGTATATACATTAGTTTTCATATTCTTTTCCATTATGGCTTATCACAGGATATTAAATATAGTTCCCTGTGCTATATAGTAGGACCTTGTTGTGCATCCATTCTATATATAATAGTTTGCATCTGCTAACCCCAAACTCTCAATTCTTCCCTCCCTCACTCCCCTCCTCCCTGTCAACCCCAAGTCTGTTCTCTGTGTCCGAAAACTTCAATCTTCAAAATTGGTCAAATGGTTCCTTTTCTGTCAGGCTACCTATTGCTATCCATTGCCTGTGATGACTCTCTGACAATCGTTCGCAATGTCCTTTCTCTCTTTGTTTTGCTAGACTATGGGCTCTTTGAAGCCAGAGGTGGTGCATTTTCTTTAGTGCCTAAATTGGTGAAGGTTAAAGCCTCCTTCTAGCTGGGGCCTCCACTGTACCCTGTCCACACCTCTGACTTCACCTCTGTCACTTTAACCACCCAGAGTGGTTCATCTGGCTTCCCAGGTGGCGCTGGTGGTAAACAACACGCTTGTCAGTGCAGGAGACATAAGAGATGAGGGTTTGATCCCTGGGTTGGGAAGATCCCCTAGAGAAGGAAATGGCAACCCACTCCAGTATTCTTGCCTAGAGAATCCCATGGACAGAGGAGCCTGGCAGGCTCCATGGGGTTGCAAAAAGTCCATGGGGGTTGCAAAGAGTCAGACACAACTAAAGTGACTTAACACACATGTGATATCTTTTCCTGCTGGATTTTGAGCTCTTTGAAAGCAAGAAACTTTTCTCCTTCATCTTGGTATCCTTCATGCTTACCACCTGCCTGTGGTGGGGAAATAAATGCTTCCCCAAGAATAAATTAGTACATTCTGAGCAAGTGAATAAGTGACAACCTCTGGATCCAATGTCACTGACTCTTCAAGTAAGGGCTGGAGATTGGGAGTCAGCTTGACATTTTAACATATTTTCATTTCAGATGCATCTCTTTACCATTCTCTGGCTAGTTGAGGGGCAGGAATAGAGATGCAGATGCAGAGAACAGCCATGTGGACACAGTGGGAGAAGAGAAGGGTTGGAAGAATCGGGAGAGTAGCACTGATGGATATACACTGCCATGTAAATCTGCTGGCTAGTGGGAAGGTGCCGTATAGCACAGGGAGCTCAGCTTGGTGCTCTGTGATGACCTAGAGGGGTAGGAGAGGAGGGAGGGGGTGTATGTATACATATAGCTGACTCATGTTGTTGAACAGAAGAAATTAACATAACCTTGTAAAGCAATTATACTCCAATAAAAAAAAATAAATTACAGCTCTCTGGAATTACATCTCTGGTGGGGATTAGGTTCTCCTATGAGGTATAAGGTGAAAATCAAGCAAATAAAAATCACCCTTGAAAATCGCTCAGGAAGGAACTCCAATTGGAAGTCCTATTCCTCAGCAAGCCCGGCTTAGTCAATTTCTTTTCTGCTCTGGAAAGGTTCATTTTCTCTAGTGGAATCCTAGGAATAATTAATTAGCCTGCATTTAGGGGATCGTGCTGAATCACAAATATGTATTATTCCCAGACTGGATGGGGAGCCCATGAGGGAGGAACGCAGTATGGGGTTGGGTGGTGGGGACACGGCTGGGGGACAAGGAATGGGTGGAGGCTGGATCGTCTGGGGCGTGGGAGGCTAGAAAAGGCTCACACTGCAAAAATCAAGGTGGACCCTAAGAGAGGGTCCGAGGATGAAGACAGAAATAGGCAGGGGGTCGGGGAGTCAATGCAGGGAAACAGCATGGATCTGAAGAAAAAGCACGGAGAGGCTCAAACAGAATCACAAAGTGTCAGGGCAGGTCCCAGGAGCAGAAGGCAGGGAGGCAGTGAGAGGCAAGGAGGCAGTAAGGCAACCAAAGAGTGTTGTCACAAAGGCCCTGGGCCGGTAGGCTGGAGTAGCTGCAGCCGCCCTGAACTGGTGGGCTCCCCACGCAGGACCCACCCCCTGCGGGACTCTCTGTGCCCCCACGCTCTTGGCTTAGCCAAAGAGTGATGACTTACAGATCTTAATAAAAAATGCTTTAATTGCAAAAGTTAATATTTTCAGGACTTCCCTGGTGGTCCAGTGGTTACAAGTCCACCTGCCAAGGCAGGGGACGTGGTCCCTGGTCCGGGAAGATTGCACATGTTGTGGGGCAATGAAGACCCAATGCAGGCAGAATTAAATAAATGCATAAAATTAAAAAATAATTCCATCGTAAAATTCAAACTTCTACCTTTAAGTACACGAAATGACCCTGAAGGGTCCCTCTTACCATCTCAGTGCCCCTAGTCCTGCTCTCCAAGGGGAACCAACCAGCGCCAACAGGTTAATATATATCCTTCCACAAGTGTTCTAAGCACACACACTCAAACATGCACATTCACACAGGTGTGTTTTTTATGATTAAAAATGTTATTGTTACCTACAGTCTCTTATGTGCTATTTTTTCTCACTTAGTAATACATCACAGCAGCCTTCTGCATTCCTTGCTATTGCACCTGATATTTTTCAGAGTGAAGAAGGTCCCCCAAATATCAGATGATGGGAGACCATTAAGACCAAATGTTGATATTCTAAGAAAGCCTTTCTTCCATCCAGTTTGGTCTGTTAGCTCCAGTGAACTAGAATTTAAAGATTTATGTTACTAATTATTATTTTTTAAATAAAATCTTAAGGGCAGAGCTTTGCTGGCAATACACACAGTAATTATGTTTACTGATTGTCACTACTCCTGAACAGCGATTCACAGTATAAAACTCCAATAATTAGAACAATAAGCCCAGGTTAATTAAAATACTGGGTAGCATTTGGGCAAGGAGAAAACCCACGCTGGAGATTTTCCAGGCACACATTCATTTTGTAGGCACTTAATTCGCCCTGGGAGCCAGTGCTGACGAGGTAAGACGCTCTGTGCTAATCAGCGCTGGTCCGCCTTTGATCATGCCTGGTACATTTCTTTCCTCTGGCTTCAGGACCAGCTTCAGAGAGTTGAGTCCAGCCACTGGGAGAACAGCCTTGTAGTTGTTTAGGTCTAATCTTGGGTCCCATTCTTGTGTTATTACCGTCCATGCCACTTGCCTTAATGGATGCAGGCGGGCTAATTAAAGGCATTAATCAAATCCCCCCAAGAAGTTTGGGTGCTGTGTGGAGTTTCTTCTGCCTTTGTCCTCCATCCAGGCTGGAAGTCGACTTCCTTTGGGATGCTGTGGTCCCCATGCCCTCCTGGTTGCTGGACTGGGTGTGCTATGTGAATCCTGCCACAACCAAGGATTCACATGAACTCTGATGAAGGACTTTGGAGGTCATCCTTCTAACATTTTCTCCAGGGCAATCTCTGCTCTAGGCCGTGTGGATTGGAGTTCCGCCCGTCACCTTTTATTGACCCCATGGCATTGCCAATATCGCCGTACATGTCTTTGAGTTCCATGTGGCCAGACCTCTGTCATTTTGTATTTTCAGAGCTTTGTCCAAGGCCTGGCTCTAGGGGGTACTCAATTAAAAAAATCCCCTTGCCACCTTTGCTGATTTCCCTGGTGGCTCAGACGGCTCAAGAAGCCACCTGCAATGCAGGAGACCACTGTTTGATCCCTGGGTTGAGAAGATCCCCTCGAGAAGGGAATGGCAAACCCACTCCAGTATTCTTGCCTGGAGAATTCTAGGGACAGAGAAACCTGGCAGGCTACAGTCCGTGGGGTCGCAAAGAGTCAGACACGACTGAGTGACTAACACTTTCACTTTCTCTTTTTTTTTTGGCCACTGCTGCAGTTCCTTTCTACCCAATGATGAATAATGAATTTCACAGCTATTTATGGAGGTCTCCCTTTGGGTCAGGTACTGCTCTGGGCACCGTGAGGACTCAGAAATGAATGACTAAGACATGGCTTTTAGATATAAGGAGATTACAAGTTACTGGGAAGATAAAACACATTTGCAAGTGGCTATAAGACATGACTCCCACAAGAGAAGGTCAAAGAAGGTGCCATGAATTGTCAGAGCAAAAGAAGGACACTGCCAGTGAGGGAGATCTGAAAGGGCTTCTTGGAGGAGGTGACATTTTGTCTAGATTTTTAATTAATTTATTTTTGGCTGCACTGGGTCTTTGTTGCTGCTCTTGGGCTTTTCTTCAGCTGCGTTAAGGAAGGGCTGCTCTCTAGGTGCAGTGCACAGGCTTCTCATTGTGGTGGCTTCCCTTGTTGTAGAGCATGGGCTCCTAGGGCTCTCAGGCTTCAGTAGTTGTGGTACAGGAGATTAGTTGCTCCAAGACATGTGGAATCTTCCGGACCAGGGATCGAACTCATGTCCCCTGCATTGATGGGCGGATTCTTAACCACTGGACCACCAGGGGCATTCCTGAATAAACTTTTTATATTTATATAATAGAATATATTTGGATGTGTAGAGACACATGTGCATGTGTGTGAGCTTGTGGGTGGGGCTAGTAAAAGACGCTGAGATGCTTCCAGGGAGTAAAACCTCCAACATAAGCAAAGGCCCTGCTTGTATGCATGCAGTGTTACATTCATCAGAGATAAGGCACTGTCGGGGCAGCAGCTGGCAGCCCCGGGAGTGCCCTGAGTCAGGAAGGACCTCTGCAGTATTGTGGGGCAGGTGAATTTGGAATGGCCTCCCCCTTGCTGCTTTCCTCTTCCCCTTCCATCCTTCTCCCCTTCCTTCCCATTTCCAGACATGCTCTCTGGGTATCTGGGTCTTCCTTTTCTTTCCTTAACAATGCCCATTCTCAAAGAGAGATCAAATAACTCTCTGCTTGCATGTGAGTTTGGGTTCCGGGCTGTCCATTAAGAATGTCATTTACTCTGACTTAGCCCTGGACCGATTTCACCTACTGCAGAGCCACAAGGATGTGGTACCCAAATAAGGTCCTGACGTGCCCTCGGCTTTTTCCTCTCCTGGAAATTGATGAGAGGGAGTGCCCTGCTTCCTCTGGCCTCTACGTCACAGTCACAAAGCCAAACAATTTTCTCAGCTACTTCCCATTGAGCAACTGATTTTATTTCTCCTTCCTTTAATTAGTGGAGTAAATAAATATAGCAGGATGCCTTGCTAAGATCAAACTGGCTTTTATTTTCCTTCTCTCTTCTACCGTGCATCCTTTGGTCATCATCAGGAAGGCAAGTCACCTCTGAGGTCCTGGAGAAGCTCCTGGGGGCACTGTGTAAGGCACCCTGGCGATCAATGGGGCGGCTTCCCATCCCTCAGGTGGGTAGAAGGATGGTTGCTCCAGGCCAGAGAGGGGTTGGAATAAAGCCCTTTTGGTTTTGCAGTTGGAAAAGGAAAAAGCAATTTACTCCCCAGGTCGGGGGTGGGTGATGCTGTTTCTCAGGGAAGCAAAGTGATTCTAGGTCTGCAAAAAATAGCCTCCAAAAAACAAACCTGAGGGATCTAGAAGTTTGGAGGAAGTCTGTGGGAAGCACTGAACCTGCTGACTGTTTAGAACCACAGCTCTGTGCACCAGGCAGGCGTAGTCTCAGGCACTCTCAGCACTGATGGAGTGGCGTTTCCCTTTCCCAAAGGTCCACAGTGTCCCACACTGGGGTCGGGACAAGAAGGTGGTCAGAAATACCTGCTGATGGGCTGCAAAGGCCCAGCTGATCCCAACAACACGATAGGGAGGAATCTGGGATTTTCCTGTATTCATGTGGGGTTCAGACCCTCCCCTTTCTTGGTCTTCGTAGATGCTACGATTTGGAAAGATTCTATGGTGGAGGCAATGCCATGGACTGTAGCCCATCAGGCTCCTCTGTCCATGGAATTCTCCAGGCAAGAATACTGGTGTGGGTAACGATTCCCTCCTCCAGGGTATCTTCCTGACTCAGAGATCGAACCCCAGTCTCCTACATTGCAGGCATATTCTTTACCATCCAAGCTATCGGAGAAGCCTCAGCACTTTCTTGGTCTATGTAAATGCTACAATTTGGAAAAATTCTCTGGTGGGGGTGGGAGGTAGAAAACAATCAAACAAACTAAGCTCCCCAAGCCGAATAACTCCTTTTCAACCTAGGGTGTGACCCTGAGGCTTCCATCAGCAGCTCATGAAGCAGTAAAAAGCAGGAGTTAATGGGGATGGGAGTGGTCTCCCACAGTTGAGGGCACCCAGCCCAGCCCCCCGTCTGTGAAAGCCTGGTGGTAAAATCAGAAGTTGAACATCTTCCAAGCAGATACCTCCTCCTTTCTAAGACCGGTTCTCGACAAACTTCTCTCATAAATTTTGTCTAACTTCTGTTTTTTTCAAAAGAACCCCTCTGTGGTTGTATTTTTTGGTAAATGTGACTTTTGTGGAGGCATTCATTATTTCAGTTGGTGGGCTTAGAGCAGCCGTAGTCTTTCACGTTTTAAAAGGTACCCCCCTTTTTTAAATTGGACAGCTCTTGGTGTCTGAGCATTATTGGTCTAGAGATGATTAGAGTAGGAAGGGACTCTTCAGACCATCCTGGGTCCCCTTTTATCTTCCAGACAAGGAGCTGAGATTGACTGAAGGTACTACAATTGCCCAAAGCCAGAGATGGAGCTGGAGCTGGTGCTAGGAGAGTACGTATAGATTTGAGATGGACAGTAGCTTGTTTGAGAATTTTGTTGTTGCAAACACATTGCCATGTTGACTCATGCTGAGTTTGGAGTTGGCTGAATTCCATAAGTAATTTGCTTTCGCATGTGGAACCCTTAAGTCATGATGTGTCTGTTCTCTGAGCCGCAGACACTCACCTTCCTTCTCCTTATCTTTCCTGGCAATGCGTCCTTCCTGACCACTCCAGGTGGCCTCCTCTGAAAATCCTTTCCTGTTGCCCCAAGGGCGTTCAACTCTATCTGTGCCCACTGCACTCTTGTACCCGTTTTGTTAATGAATGTCATAAAATGTCCATCATTCTTATTCAACCTTGAAACCCTTGCAGGCAGGATCAGTGCTTGAATTTTGGGGTCCTAGCAGCTAGCTTGCAGTAGGCATAAAGTTGGTTGAATGACGGACTTCCCTGGTGGTCCAGTGGTTAAGAATCTGCCTGCCAACGCAGGAGACATGGATTCAATCCCTCGTCCAGGAAGTTTTCACATGCTGTGGGGCAACTAAGCCTGTGCACCTCAACTGCTGCTGCTAAGTCACGTCAGTCGTGTCCGACTCTGTGTGACCCCATAGACGGCAGCCCAACAGGCTCCACCATCCCCAGGATTCTCCAGGCAAGAACACTGGAGTGGGTTGCCATTTCCTTCTCCAGTGCATGAAAGTGAAAAGTGAAAGTGAAGTCGCTCAGTCGTGCCCGACTCTTAGCGACCCCATGGACTGCAGCCTACCAGGCTCCTCCGTCCATGGGATTCTCCAGGCAAGAGTGCTGGGATGGGGTGCCATTGCCTTCTCCGGTGCACCTCAACTACTGAAGGCCAAATGCCCTAGAGCCCATTCTCCACAACTAGAGAGGCCACCTCTATGAGAAACCTGTGCACCACAACTAGAGAGTAGCCCCCACTTGCCACAACTAGAGAAAGCCTGTGTGAAGACTCAATGCAGCAAAAAAAAAAAAAAAAAAAAAAAAAAACTGGTTGAATGACCACGTGTGCCATTGTTTTCTTGGGCCCAAGTGTAGTGCTTTTTCATTTAATAGAGCACGCTTCATTTCTATTGAAAGTGAAGTGAACGTATTAGTTGCTCAGTCATGTCCAATTCTGCCATCCCAAGGACTATAGCCCACCAGGCTCCTCTGTCCATGGACTTCTCTAGGCAAGAATACTGATGTGAGGAGCGATTCTCTTCTCCAGGGGATCTTCCTGACCCAGGGATCAAACCTGGGTCTCCTGAATTGCTGGCAGATTCTTTACCATCTGAGCGACTAGGGAAGCCCCTAGCATGGTTACAGAGCTACAAAAATTTAGTCTTACATGTTTTCAGTGTATCAAAGATAGAGAGGGCCAATTTATAAATGTGAAATCTGAGGCCCAGGTAGGAAATTAACTTACCCAGAGATGCACAGCATTTCTGTTTACCAATTAAAACTGAAACCAGGCCTCTGTGAAAATACAAAGCCCTGTTTGCTGATCCTGTGCCGCTGTTTAAAATATTTATTATTTGGTTTCATTAAAATAATCTTCCTATAGAATTCTTTTATGCATAAAAAATAAAAACAATCAAGAATTATGTTTTTAGCATTTCTTCTTCTTATTTTGTCTTTTCTTAAAGAAATTATTTTGTTTCTTCCTAGAGGGAAGGATTAGAAATGGCCATTCCTCAGTTGGGGAAGAAGCAAGTCTTAATTCCTCTCTATCAACTTTTTGGTAGAAATGATTCTTTCTTACACAGGGAGGCAAGATCTACTGAACTTTCATCACATATTTTCTTTTCACTGAGTTTATAGCCCCCTGATGAGAAGCGAGATGCCAGCTTAACTAGAGCATTGAAAATGCGCTGCTCTCCTCCAAGCCATCAGCAGATCATGGATGCCATGGCTTAAGCCAGATAGCTTACAGTGTGGGAAATTAAACAACAGTAGGAATGGAATAAGCGGCAATATCCGGTCTTAGTTTGCCCAAGAAATCATGGCTTCCGGGTCAGCTGTCTGGAGCCCAGGAGGCCTCACCATGGATTCATGCCCGGCTTCCCACTCTAGAGAGTGAAAAGCAACAGAAGACAAATAGGCACAGAATTAGCCAATGGCAAGAGCCCTCTCTAATGACTCTGTTTCTGAAGGCTTGGGGGTAGAGGAGGTGGGTTGGTCTTTATTTCTATCACAGCAACCCTGGCTCCTGGATCTCAGATCTTGAGAGATCAGAGCCTGCGCCAGGCTGAAAGTGGGGCAAAGTCAGCTCTGTGTGTGGGTGAGACATGCATCTGAATCACCCCACTCTGTCTCCTGAGTGGTAGGAGAGAAGTGAGCAGGAAGGAAGATCCAAATGTGCCAAATTCCAGAATGACTCTTGTCTGCCCAGCCCTGGTTTGCAAGAAGATTCTCCGCTTTAGCAGCTGGAGGTGTTGGTTTGCAATTCACACCAAATCTTTGCAGCAAGTCTCTATAAAGTGCCTGCTGTATGCCCCATTAATCTAGTGGGGTAATATAAGAAAAGTAGGAGTTTTGACTTCGTGACCTATCAGATAGTAGGAGAATTCATTCACTCATTCAATTTTTTAATGAAAACATACCTTGTGTTCTATACAGTATTAAATACAGAAGGCAGAAACAGCTAAGCCACAATACCTCCTTTTAAGAATGCTACTGTTCGATGGGCTGATGGAAGAGACGGGTGCCTACAAAATGGGTAAAGAACACGGAGAGAACAGAATGGGGTGGAAGCAAAAAAGAGGGATATTTCATGCAGCCCAGGTGCCTATTAAAGGAGGTGACACTTTAATAGCATCATCACCATCATCATCATGAAGGATGATAGAGTTAGTGGGGAAATAAAAGGATATGTGTACAGTGCACACAGTCAGAGTCATCCCTTTTTAGAATTTGGGAGATGGTTTAACAATTCACGAGAATAAAGGACTAGGAAGTGTGACTATCTCTTTCCTGATGTACCCACAAATAACCAGAGAGTAATTAAAAAAAAAAAAAACAGACAAGAAATAACTGAATTCTCATATGCTGGTAGGAGTGGTAACTTGTACAACTGTATTTGGAAAACTGGAAATATTTGCAAAAGGTCAACATAAGACTCCCCTAGGATATAGCCATTCTTCTTCCAAGTACTTACTCAACAGAAACGCATGCATATGTTCACCAAACATGGACAAGCATATATACAGGGGTGCTATTCCTAAGAGCTGCAGAGCATCAGAATAGAATGGATAGATAAACTGTGGTGTATTCATAGAGCAAAGCACCACACAACACTGAGAATGAATGAGTCATCACCATTCACAACAATAAGGGTGAATCTCAAAAACCTAATGTTATCAAGTACCAAACTAGTGAGTGTAACAAACAAGAAACAGACTCACAGATATCGAGCATGAACCTGTGGTTATCAGTGGGGAGAGGCCGTGTAGGGGCAGAGGATTAAGAGGTAATAACTCTTGTGTATAAAATAAGCTACAAGGAAATTTTGTACAATACAGGGAAGACAGCAAGTATTTTATAAGAACTATATATGAAATATGACCTTTAAAAATTGTGAATCTAGTGTACACCTATAACCTGCATAATATGCTACATCAACTATTAATATGTCTATAAAAAGCTCTGATCTTATAAAGTACAAAAACAAGCAAATTAATCTATGCTGTTAGAAGTCAAGATCGTGGTTATGAGTGGTGAGGGTAGTAATTGGAATGGGTGGGGTGCTTCCTGGTGTTGCTGAGGCCCTATTTCTTTTTAAAAAATTAATTTATTTTTGGCTGTGCTGGGTCTTCATTGCTGCCTGGGCTTTTCCCTAGTTTCGGTGAGCAGGGGCTCCTCTGTAGCTGCGATGTGCAGGCTTCTCATTGCAATGGATTCTCTTGTTGCAGAGCATGGGCCCCAGGGCTTTCAGGCTGCAGTAGTTGCAGCACATGCGCTTTGTCGTTGCAGCTCCTGGGCTCTAGAGCACAAGCTCAGTTGTCGTGGTGCGCAGGCTTAGTTGCCCCGTGACATGTAGGATCTTCCTGCATTGGGGATCAAACCCATGCCTCCTGCATTGGCAGGCAGATTCATTACACTGAGCCACACGGGAAGCCCTGATGCCCTATTTCTTGAGTTGGGCGCTGCAAACGTCTTCACTGTGTGAGAATTCAGTGAGCTGTAAACGCGTGATAGTGGGCTGTCTTGTTTGTGTGCAGTGTATTATCCTTCAGGAAAAAGTTGAAAGCCAGCTGTAATCCAGGGAGAGACTGCAGTTCAAGGGTGGATGTTTAAGGCTGTAGAAATTTGAAATACAGAAACGGTCCATGGTGAATTGGGTCTTTTGAGGGTAGAGGAGCGGGTGCTTGCAGGAGGCTTGGCTGGTGTCCTCATGTCATGAAATCAAGTACTCATTTTCCCACAGAGAGGGCCTCATTCCATTCATTTAGCTTTTGCAGCATTTGCTACCTCGACCAGCGGGCAGCGTGACTCTCTGCCCCTCAGCTGCGCATCAGGTGAATGGAGTAAGTCTGGGCTGCTGCTCCTGCAGAGATGTTGCCATGATACACTCCTAACTCCATTAATTGTCTGCCTGCTAGTCTCCAGGAGGATAAAGAATGTGTCAGGATCTTGCAAATCCAAGGGGTTATTGTGTTCTGACCTGGAGGGCTAGGAGGCGAGGGGATGCTGATTTACCTGGAGATGCTGGGACAGAAGCAAGGTGCTAAGCCCTTGTGCCTGGCGCATCCTGAAGAAGCCTCCCATGGAGATACAACTGCTTTAATGTTGCACTCTGTCTCCTTGACATGTGACCAAGCCACTGAGCCCATCTTTGCGTTCCCTTCCTTCCATTAAGATGGGAGGCCAGGGACCCGTGTTCCTAGCAGCATCCTCAGCAGCACAAAAGCTGCATTCTCTCTCTGTTCCAGAGAAGAAAGCAGAGAGAGGCCATGTGAAGCTGATGCTAATCATACCCCCCTGGCTCTGGTCTGCCTGCTGCCCACATCACTGCCCACATGAGTGCAGTCGCCAGGAAAGACACGAGAAAATCACCCTGGAAAGAGATGTGCCACAACCCACCATTGTCTCTGACAGCCCGGGATCCCAGCTTGGTCCAGAGCCATATGGAGAGGGAGGAGGTGGACAAAAAACACGGGCTGAATGCAGGCTTCATTTCAGCTCTGCACTTGATGCTTTTCATTTGATGTTTTTTCCATCATTTGGTAACTGTCTGTTGAGAACCTATGAGAGCCTGGGCACTGAAGGTGCCACACACATACACACACATACGCGTGCGCGCAAATAAACAGAACTAGATCCTGACTCCACAGAGCTCACAGTGCAATGGGAAAAAGACATCAAACAGATGTTCATGTGCATGATCAAATAAATGAGTCTACGATAGATGCGAGGAGAAATAGAATTAAGGGTAAATGAGGGTATCTGAGAGCACATCACAAGCGGACCTAGGCTACTTGGCAAGAGAAAGGGAAGGTCTGCAAAGGAGGTAACTATGAAGCTGGTACCTGAAGGCCGAATAGGAGTTATAGGGTAACGAAGGTAGGGATAACATACTAGGCAAAGAGAATAGCACACAGAGGTCTTAACGGAGGAAGGAGAAACATGGCATTCAGAGGAGCTAAGAAAAGGCAAAGGCAGCTGAAGTGTGATGCATGGGATGGAGAACAGCCCAAGAGGCAGCTGAAGAGGCAGTCAGCATCCAGATCACAGAGGGCCTTGTGGCTTGTGGGAAGAATTTAGACATTGATTTTAAGAGTAATGGGTGGCTAACTGAAGTGTTTGTGGCTGCCCCGGTGGCTCAGTGGTAAAGAATCTGCCTGCAAGGTAGGAAGCTATCTGCAATGTAGGAGTCACGAGTTCAATCCCTGAGTCAGGAAGATCCTTTGGAGAAGGGGACAGCTACCCACTCCAGTATTGCTGCCTGGGAAATCCCATCAACAGAGGAGTGGTCTCCTCTGTCCATGGGGTCCCAAGAGCCAGACCTGACTTAGTGACAGAAGTGTTTTCAGTAGGCTAATGATATGCTTATATTTGTGTTTTTAAAGTGTCACTCTGGCTTCTGGATGGAGAGTGGATAGTCAGAGGGTTAAAGGGCCTGAGAAAGATCAGTAGGTGATCACAGCCATCATCCAGGCAAAGAATACAGTGGGTTGGACTGGAGGAGTGATGGTTGTGGTGGCAAAGAGTGGAGATACTTGAGCTGTACCTTGGCAATGGGATGGCAAAGATTTGACAATGGAAGGGATGGGTGAGGGAAAGGGAAATGTCTGGTGACTGCTAGGTTTTTGGCATGTGCAACAGCAGTAGGTGGTTGGACTATGGCTGAGATGGGGAAAAGTAGACATGTGGAGAAAATTCCAATTTCTGTTTATCTTAATCCTCAGAAAGGCCCTCCCTCTGTGGATATAAAGTTGAGATCCAGAGTCAAGGAACGTGGTCAAGGTCACAGAGCAAGTTCTCTAAATCGTGGCATCAGGGTGCTTCTGTCCAGTTTCAGAGACTTGCGTGCTCCACATCTGCATTCCTGTAGCATGTTATAATTTACAAAACAATTTCAAATACATCAGCTTATTTTTGACTTTGTATCACTACAGCCCTGCATGGTAGACAGAACAAGTATCATTATAGCCATTTTATGGGCAAGAAAATTGAGGTCATTAACTTGACCAATGTCACAGCTATAACTAGTGTGGATAGGGTGGCTCTCTGGTCATCATCCCTCCCAGGTCATGCTTTTCCGACTATTCCTCACTGCTAAGCTCACCAGCATGGGAGTGAGAAAAATTGCTCGGTGGACTAATACTGGGAAATTTATTTAGCCTCTCTGCACCTCAACGTCTTCACCTGCAAGCTGGAGAAATAATATCTGGCTCAAAGGCTTGTCATGAGAGTGTGATGTACCGATGTAGATAGAGAATTCAGCATATCACCTAACACAAAGCGAGCACTCAGTTCTCCTTAGATGAGAAGCTGCTGTTGAGTATGATTTCTCTATCCAGACACCCCTTTTCTCCCTGGAGAAAAAGCAGCAGCTCTCAACGCCGGGAAGAGCCTTGAGAACTGCTGACCAACTTGTTCCCAGGGGACTCTGATGATCTCTATCAAGTTCCCATAAGGACTTAGCACAATTTCCTCTTTCTCACTACTGTGTTCCCACTGCCACAGTCAGCCAGTCCCTGACACTTGACAATTCTTCTTACACAACTTCCTTCACTGTGTTCCTTTCCTCCCCATCCCCAACACTGTTCCAGTTCATATCCCATTTCTTTCTGTCTGATCTGTCACAATAGCCTTTTAACTGAGCTCCCAAAGGCTTGCCTAATCTAGCACACCCTTCTTTCCCTATGTTTTCTCACTGTCTACACAGTAATACCTGGATCTCTTTGCCAATAAGTTAGTCATCTTCTTTTCTTATTAAAGTCACTTCCCAGTGCTATTCAGTAGAGAGCTTGAAGCCAATCCACTCTCTCTCAATGCAGCATCATTAATGATCTCTCTATCGTACTTCTGACCATATTGTTCCTCATGCCCCTGAACAGCCTTCTCTCTGTTTCCCTTTCTTGAAGGTGTCACTCATGTCTCATCTCTTTTGCCAAACCTCCTCTGATTTCTCTAGGCTAGAAACTTCTTCTATTGACTCTCAAAGTATTTACTGCATTTTCTACCACTTGAGGGCTGGGAAAGCATCTTACTCATGAATGCAGCCATAATGCCCAGCATCAATAACCTATCCATGGTAGGATTAGGACCTATGATAGTCACACATATGCAGTGGTTCTTTTGCTGTATGATTTAAATAAATGGAAACACAAGAAATGCTCTCATTTGTTTCGTGAACCACAACATAGTGGATGGTCCACCTAATATGTGCTCTTGCCATGATGGAATGCCAAAATGAATGAAATCATTTCTCCTCTCTCAAGGAGTTCAATGTATGGGGGATATGGCAAGTAAATGGACACTTACCTTCAGTGTAACACATGCTGAACTACAGAGAGCTACAGTAGTTTATTGGAACAGATCTACTCTAGACTGAGGCAATGATGAGGGTACTGGGGGTTGAACTGTGTCCCTTGCAAAGCTATGTTGAAATACTACTCCCTAATGTCTGTGAATGTGACCTATTTGGAAACAGAGCCTTTTCAGATGTAATCAAGCTAAGATGAAATCATACTCAACTAGTTCATTTCAGTTGCTCAGTCATGTCCAACTCTTTGTGACCCCCATGGACTGTAGCACACCAGGCTTCCCTGTCCAGCACCAACTTCCAGAGCTTATTCAAACTCATGTCCATCAAGTCAGTGATACCACCCAACTATATCTTCTGTCCTCCCCTTCTCCTGCCTTCATTCTTTCCCAGCATCAGGGTCTTTTCCAATGAGTCAGTTCTTCACACAGGTGGCCAAAGTATTGGAATTTCAGCTTCAGCATCAGTCCTCCCAATGAATATTCAGGACTGATCTCCTTTAGGATTGACTGGTTGGATCTCCTTGCAGTCCAAGGGACTCTCAAGAGTCTTCTCCAACACCACAGTTCAAAAGTATCAATTCTTCAGCATTCAGCTTTCTTTATAGTCCATTCTTCCCTTGAGAACCCCATGAACAGTACTCAACTAGAGTAGATAGCAAATCCAATGATGCTGTCCTCATAAGAAGAAAGAGATTTGGAGACTCCTATAGACACACAGGAAAGAACAACTGTGTGGGATGACAATGTGGCAGAAATCGGAGTATGTAGCATACACAACAGCAAGTTGAGGAGGACCAAAGATGGCCAATAGCAAGAAAGGAGACAATTTTTCCTTTCCCAGGACCTTTAGAGGGAGTATGGCTCTGTTGATGCCTTGATTTTAGATTTCTAGCCTCCAGGACTGTGAGACAATAAATATCTGTTGTTTTAAGCCACCCAATTTAAAATACTTTGTTATGGCAATCCTCCTAGGAAACTAACACAAAAGGGTAACTGAAGGAGGTGAGTCCTGAGTGGAGGAAAAACCCTTAAAATGACATTTGTCATTTTACACAAAGTACTCGGTTATTCTGGGAATAGTGTTTGGAAGGTGGGAAGTCTGGGTTCATGTTGCTGTTGTCTAGTCACTAGGTCATGTTCAACTCTTTTGCGACCCCTTGGGCTGTAGCCTGCCACGCTCCTCGGTCCATGGGATTTCCCAGGCAAGAATGCTGGATTGGGTTGTCATTTCCTTCTCCAGGGAATTTTCCTGACCCAGGGATGGAACCCACATCTCCTGCATTGGCAGGCGGATTCTCTACCGCGGAGCCACATGGGCTGCGGTAACTGCTGAGACTCGGAGAGGCGCTGACCGTGGTGCTGACGGAGTCGTTTGGTTGGTAAGTGGGTTGAATTCAGGAACAGGAGCTGAAGCCACTCTGGATGCTGAGGGAGTCAGGTGATCCTTATGCTTTCTATTCGTCTCTCTACTTCTTTCCTCTCTCTTTCATTCTTCTTTTCTTCTCCTGAGATAACCAAGATGCTGTAGGTCTTGATACCTATCCACCACCTATAAGATTTCTGCTTCTGGGGGCCAAATTTTCATGATTGAGACACAATCTATTCAGGAGGCCCATGCGTTGCTCACTTTCCCTCTCTCCTACGCTTTAATAGGCTTCCCAGATGGCTCAGTGGTAAAGGTTCTACCTGCCAAGGCAGGACACATAGGAGATTTGGGATTGATCTGGGGTTGGGAAGATCCCTTGAAGGAGGGCAGCAAGCCACTCCAGTTTTCTTGTCTGGAAAATCCCATAGACAGAGGAGCCTGGCAGGCTGTAATCCATAGGGTCACAAAGAGTCACACACGACTGAGCGACTGTGCATGAGCATGCACACACACTTTAATGATTACTCTCCTGCAGGATTTCCTCTCATCCACTCTCTTTTGCTCCCCGTGTTCTCCCCTCTCTCATCTAGCAGAAAGAATCAGGCCAAAGAGCTTTAAAAAGAACCCTTGCTTCCACTTTAACTTATCTTCAGCACAGCTGTTGTTTCTGAGTTTTTTTTTTTTTTTTTTTTTTTTTAACAGAGATTCAGCAAATGCTCTGATACTTACTGATGGTATATATACATATATGTATATATTAAATTAGTCTCCAGGGGATACCCTGCTAAATATAGTAATTATGTGAATGTTTTCAAACACTTTTCTCCTCTTGTAACTTTCCCCCCCTTTTCCTGGAGCTGAGCTGATGCTGCTGGGGAAACTGAGTGGAACCTTGGCTGACTGGCCAAGTGCTTTTGTTATTTAGGAATGAACTTGTTCAAGAAGCAAGAAAAAAGAAAAAACTCAGACTCCAAAGGAAATAAATTTTGGGAATGTTTGGGTGATGAGGTTGGGGGGAGTATGGAGAAGTTGATAAAACAGCTGTAGGTTTGAACCATAGCATCATCCCTTACTAAGCTGTAACTGTGGGAAAGCCCCTTACCCTCTTAAGGCCTTATTTTCCTCATTTGTGAAATGGAGGTCTTAGGATCCACTTAACAGGCTATTTCAGGATCAGGGATACTTATATGCATAGTAGATAGTAGGTGTTTGTAAAGTGGTGGCCATTAGTGTAATTAGACTGTTAATTCTTCCTTGGTTGAGAACCTCATTAGGGTTAATGGGAATATTAGCCTAAAGGGAATAAGGAATTCTGAGTCAATAGGGAAGGACGCAGACTCAGAGTCACAACTGGTCAGATCTGGAAGGGATTTTAGGGGACATTTGGAAAAACCTCCCATTTTACAATTTAGAAAAATAAGACCCACTCAGAAGTCACTTGGCCAGGGTCAAGAAACTTATTCTACAGACTGGTATTCTGATTGCTTGTATGAGCCCCCCTGTACATGGCAGCCAATTATACCTTTGTTGGCACTGTGTGGCCTCTCTAGGGAGTGTTTTCTTTCTATACACAAACTTGGAACAAGAGAAGTTGAGGGGCTTCCCTGGTGGTCCAGTGGCGAAGACTCCATACTCCCAATGCAGGGGGCCCAGACTCAATCCTTGGTCAGAGAACTAGATCCCGCATGCCGCAACTAAAGATTCCACAAACCACAGCTAAGATCCAGTGTGCCAAGTAAATAAACACTGAAAAAAGAGAGAACTTGAGTTCAAGCCTTGGCTGTGTCTGTAATAGTTTTCCTCTGACCTTGGACAAACCGTTCAGCCTTGTTCAGCCCACTGTTTCACCTTCCCAATGGGGCTCACCACTCTGGCCTTGCAGGTTTGTGAGGATCAGAGGTGATGGATCTACAGAATTATCCAGAGCCCCCATGCAGGGGACTGCACCTGTGCTCTCTTCCTAGAAAGGAGCTGTCTTTAGCAGTGAGGAGCAGGAGGAATGTATTTGGGGCAAGAGGAATAGGGTCCTCCTTGGGCCCTCCAACACTTGGGTGTGCAGCTGTGTTCTTAGAGATCTCACGCCGGATTCTCATCGCAGCTCTGCATCTGTTGATTTGTCACCTGAGGTCAGTTTCTTTCCTTCTCTTGAAGTCTGCGAAAGTGTGGCAGTAGTGGGACCAGACGATCTCTGAGTCTCCTCTCCTGCTCATACCGAACCCCTCTCTGTCCATTCTAGGGGGAGGGACTTTACCTTCCTGGGCTGAAGCACCTAGGTTTATCCCAGGATCCCACCTTCTCAGGCAGTCTTCTGTGAAAGATGTGTGGAACTAGACACTATGCCCTCCTAATTTTCTCAACTCACTCCACATTCCTTAAGTGACTGGGCATCTGGTTGTGGCGAGGCTGAGAGAAGGGTCTTGACGACTTGGATCCCACAGTGATGGGTCAGGATCATGAAAATGGAGGCTACTTTTATTGAACTGGAGCCTGGACACAGACACTACCATAATAACACCTTCTTGACATCCCAGGGGTGAAGGTGAAAGTGTTAGTTGCTCAGTCATGTCTGACTCTTCGTGACCCCATGACCTGTAACCTATCAGGCTCCTCTGTCCACGGGATTCTCCAGGCAAGAATACTGGAGTGGGTTGCCATTTTCTCCTCAGGGGATCTTCCCAACCCAGGGGTCAAATCTGGGTCTCCCACATTGCAGGCAGATTCTTTACCATCTGAGCCACCAGGAAAGCCCAGTGAGTCATAGTACACTCATTTTACAGACGAGGAACCTGTGCCCATGCAATCAGTTTATCTGACCTGAACACAGGGCTCCTAAAAAGGGCTAAGCCGGTATACAAGTCAGTCTCCCTGATTCTAAGGTATCCTCTTTGTAAGTTCTTTTGCTGCTATCCTTTCTTGCACCATATGCTCTTTCCACTTCCGTCCCTCTCTCTCTGCATTGCCATTTCTCTCAGGTTGGTGGGCATATTCTACTTTACCAAGATTGACACTCAAGGCTAGACCTGAAAGGAATCTGTGAGGTCAACACAGTAATTGTTTTCACCAAAAATCTTCAGGTCAACAGACTGTCTGTGAATGTCCTCAGTCAACTCAGGATAGAAGTCAGGGAGAAACAAATTTTAATTGAATTCCCATTAAATTCCAGGTACTATGCTGGGTGTTTTTGGTGGGTTATTTTATTTAACCCTTTCGACAATATGGTTAAAGCAGACACTACTATTATCTTCATCGTCTGGATAAGGAAACTAAGCTTCAGAGAGGTGAAGATGCTAATTCAAGGTTGCTCAGCAGCTAAGTGGTGGAGCCAGAATGTTCAGTATGTTTGCTCTGAAAACCTCAGCAATTTGATGTTTACTCCACTGGGTGCTGCCTCAGTTTCTTTTGAAAAATTAATATCTGAGACACCAAAGGCACTGAACTGAAAGACAGATGAGAGCAAGCACTCACTTTATTTTGCCATCTTTTTGATCTGCACGCCTGCAAAGGTCTGTACTGACTCATAGTCAAAGGCAACTCTTTGTTATGCTAAGGAGCAGTAATTCATAACCCATATGTTAAAAAGAGCAGCTAATGTTTATCATGCATTTTCTGTATCCCAGATAGTGTGCTGCATTATCTATATGGATAATGTCATTTAGTGCTGACCTCAACTTCATTGTTAACCCTGCTCTACAGATAGGGCTGCCCTGTGGCTCAGTGGTAAAGAATCCGCCTGGCAATGCAGGAGACACGGGTTCAATCCCTGGGTAGGGAAGATCCCCTGGAGATCAAAATGGCAACCCACTCCAGTATTCTTGCCTGGGAAATCCCATGGACAGAGGAGCCTGGCAGGCTACAGTCCTTGGTGCGGAAAAAGAGTCAGACATGACTTAGCGATGAAACAACAAAATTCTACAGATAAACAAATGGAGATTTAGGAAGGTAACTAAACTGCAACTGTAGCTGTCCATTACCGTTACCATTACCATTTGATAACTGTCCATTACCATCCTGCTAGCAGGAGCCATCAGAATCCAGACTCAGCAGCTGCCTTGAGGACTGCAGTTCTCAACTCTGGCTCCACGTGAAGACCAGGTGGGGAGCTTTTGAGAAATAAGATATTGTGCCCTTTCCCAGACCACCTGAGTCAGGGTCTCTGGTACACAGAGCACAGAGCAACCGTATTTCTAAAACTCATCAGATGATTCTGATACTCATTGATCAGATGATTCTGAAGCCCAGTGAAGGTTAAAAACTACTGCTTCATCAGCAGAGGGTTCTTCATCACTAAACCACGCTGCCTGGGTGACAAAGTGGTACCCACCCTCCTTAATTCCCTTGATGTCACGTGGGTTGCCAGGGAGGCTTATATACTAAAGCTACTTGCTATGAGTGCTGTCCAATAGAAATAAAACATGAGGGAATTGCCTGGTGGTCCAGTGGCTAAGACTCTGCGCTCTAAATGCAGAGGGCCCAGGTTCAATCCCTCGTCAAGGAACCAGAGCCCATGTGCCACGACTAAAGAGTTCCTTTGCTTGCCGCAACGAAAGGTCCTGCATGCAACAGTGACGATCAAACATCTCATGTGCTGCAACTAAGACCCGGTGCAGGCAAATACATAAACAAATATTTTAAAAAGAAGAAGCAGTATAACATGAGACACACAGGCAATTGTACATTTTCTAGTAACTTTTTAAAAAAATAGGAGAAACACGTGAAATTAATTTTCAAAATGTATTTTCTCTAATGCACTACAGATAAAATATTATCATTTCAACATGCAATTGTTATAAAAATATATAATGAGATACTTCACATTCCTCTCTTAAAATTCGTTTCGAGTTTTAGAAACCTGGTGTGCATTTGTCCTTACGGCCCATCTCAGCTTGGAGTAGTCACTTTTCAGATGCTTGATGTCTACATGTGGCAAAAGTGGTTTATGCATTGATGGTGGTGGTGGTTTAGTCACTCAGTTTTGCCCGACTCTTTGTGACCATATGGACGGTAGCCCACCAGGTTCCTCTGTCTATGGGATTTCCCAGGCAAGAATACTGGAGTGAGTTGCCATTTCCTTCTCCAGGGCATCTTCTTGACTCAGGAATTGAACCCATGTTTCCTGCTGGGCAGGTGGATTCTTTACCGTTGAGACACCTAGAAAGCCTTATGCATTGGTAGGTACCCCTTTAGATAATGTCCTCTGGCCTTGTTTCCTTTTCCATGGTCTCAGCTTCATAGAAATTTTATCAGTATGCTCAGGAGAGATCTCCCCTCATTGAATTTTTGTGGTCTTCTAAGTACCAATCTATTTCATTACCTACACATAGTCTGTTTAATCTATAAAAATCGGTCTCTGATTTCCCAAATGCCCAGTGATTACCATCATAGCATTAGCTAACACTTCCATCCTGTCACATAAATACCATTTCTTTTTTGTGCTGGGAATATTTAAGATCTATTCTTTTAGCGACTTTCACTAGTGACCCTTTAAGAAGGGTCTAAGTTTTGGGGATGGTTCCAGGGACCTCCCTTTGGCAGGATGACAGAAGGCCAGTCATCCTACCCTCATACTCCTTCCTCTGTTTATTTTTAAAAGTGAAATGTCTTGAGAAGCAATTTGATGATATGGATCAGGAGACATAAAAAATATCTGTTCCCTTTGACCAAGTAATTTCCTAAGGAAACAATCCAAAATGTGGAGAAAGTTTCAGGCCTGGAGATGCTTATCAGGGCCTTATTTATACTGTGGAATAATTGGACACAACCCAACGTTCAGTGTTTGGACAGTGATTACAAGGGCTAAGCCAAGTTGTAAAAATGGGAAATCATGCAGCCATTTAAAGAAATATCTGAGTGTGATCATAAAGGTGACTTCTTACGTTAAAATATGGAGGGAAAGAGCAAGCATCAAAATGGTTTGTGCAGAATTCTCAGTGTGTGAGAAAGTCTCAACACAACAAAATGACAGAAAAACCATTGGGGAGTTTAAAGGAGTTATCTTTGGGTGGTGTGATCATGGGCAATTTTCCCCCTTCCTTTTTCCCACTTATCTGTATTTTTTTGAAAGACAGTGAGTACATATGCCTTTTGTAATAAAATAGGCTTCATTATAATAAGTAAACAGTGTTGAAGAAAAAAAAAAAAAACCCAAAAAACCTTTAAAAAGCAATTGAAAAGTTTCTGCTGTCACATGTTAAAACATCTTTTGGCTCTGCCCATGGGGCCCTGGGGGAGGGGAAGGCACAGAAAGAGGGGGAATTGTGGGTGGGAAGGCGCCTCTCCTCCCAGGCGGATTTGCATTTGGCACACTGCTGCATCATTTCTGACAATTTGCAAAGTCTTTTCCTAGAGCCTCGGACAGGGGGCTGCCCCTCAAACAAAAAGTTGGTTTGTGAAGAAGACTCTTCTTCAGTGGTGTTGACACAACAAACTCTTTCTTCAGCCTGGAGCTGCAAAATGGAAGTATTCAAAGCTCTCAGGAAGGGGGTGGGCCAGGAAACAGCTTAGTTGTTCTAAGCCTCAAATGAAGTGTCTGAGACGCACAGCCATTTTCGAATCGCCTGGGCAAGCAGAATCCTTGTTTCGGGGCACTGAGTTTGAAAGCCTGAGGCCTTCCAGAGTCTATCCCGTCCAAAAGAGAGCCTCGTGACCTTTGTTAATTGCAAAACAAGCTCAGAGGAAGGGGCATGAGCTGAGGCATCTTACAAGAGGTGTTAATGCACCCATTTCATAGATGGAGAAACTGAGACACGGTGGTGGGAGGAGTCACGAAAGGTGTGAGGGGTACCTCGGAGGTTCAGATTCAGTTATGCCCAGCTCCAAAGCTTGTGTGCTTCCCACTGTGTGACACTGTCAGCGTTCTCTTTCCTCCTCCACTCTGAGGGCCATGGATGAGCCGGGCACACCCTAGAAGACGTAATCCTAGCTGTTCAACTGGCTCCCAGTTCTGACCAATTCCAATTTTCCCATTGCTGGGTTCTCACTGCTCAGTATAAAAAGGGGATATAGGCCTGGATTCCAATGCCCATAGCTATAGAGCCTGTCCTATATAGACCCCATCAGTAAATCAACTAAGCCAGCAGTGATGCTAAAAAGTTGAGAAGTTTGACCAAAGAGGACATTCTTACCCAAAGGCAGTATCTGGACCTCTCACAAAATGAGGGGAGACAGACTGTATCATTTATAGGCATTATTTAGAATGCAAGCGATGGTCCCTCCTCCCTAAATGAGCAACCCAGCCCAGGACCAGAGTGGCTCGTGCATCATCCTCTCCTGACAGGGACTGACAAAGGGTCCTCTTGTATTCGGCAGGTGACCAGGGTCGTATTCCTTCAGGCAAGCACAAGACAGATGATGCTTTCATCGGAAGATGGAGGAATAACTCTGGCAAGCTGTAAACACGAAAGCTGACAGTGTGATTCACAGGGTAATTACAGAATAATACAGTGCGAACTATTAGGGGATGATAACAATACGTCAGGATCGACTCTTTGTTTTGAAAACTTGGGGATGACAAACCTGCCAGTTATTGGCTAGTTCTCAAAGTCTGTGAAATAGTGTAATGGGAGCAGAGCCTGGCAGCTGGATTCAAAGGAGACAGATCTCTTATCCCGTTTTACAGTAAGCCATAAGAACCCAGGAAAGGAAAAATAAAGATGCAAGCAGTTAGGTTAACCAACACTGGCATCCAGGTAGAATGATAATTGTCAGGTGTCTAAATGCCCCAGAAATGAGATGCACTCGGTTCACTGAGAGCCAAAAATAAAGACAGAGCATAAGGATGGACATACCTTGCTCTAACTGAAAGGAAAACAAAAATAATAGTAACTACAAAGCCTAGAATTTCTGGGGTTCCCCTGGTGGCTCAGTGGTAAAGAATCTGCCTGCCAATGCACAAGACGTGGGTTTGATCCCTGGGTCGGGAAGATCCCCTGGAGGAGGAAATGGCAACTCAGTCCAGTATTCTTGTCTGGGAAATCGCGTAGATAGAGGAGCCTGGAGGGCTACAGTTCATGGGGTCACAAAGAATCAGACATTACATAGTGACTGAAAAGCAACAGAAATTTCTGGAGCACCTACTATGTGCCTGGTATTTTATATACATTCCATTCAGATTAATTAGCAGGTGAGAAAGCTTAGTCTCATGTTTGGTTGAAGAAACTGTGGTTTAGCTCATCTAAGTAGCACAGTCAATATGATGGAGATTGTAAGCTGGGGAGGTGGGTTTCAAACCCAAATATGATGAACTTCAAAGACCAGGCACTTTCCATCACCTCAGGCTGGGTCCTGGGGAGCTGTAGGGGTGGGACTGGCAAACCCATAAGCCTGGTTGACCTACATGCGTGCTCAATCACTCAGTCTTGTCTGACTCTTTGCAACCCCATGGACTACAGCCTGCCAGGCTCCTCTGTTAATGGGATTTCCCAGGGAGCCTATATTCCCAAGGGCCTGCAAAGCAAAGGTGGCAGAGGCTGCGGCTGCCACTGAGATTGGTCAAGGGCATGGTGGAAGGGGGTCCAAGCACAAGGGTGACCCATTTGAGAGGATGTAGCGGCATGTGTGTGTGAAGGCGAGGGTGTCAAGGCCAGAATGACTGATTGAGCATTTAGGAAGCACCTGTGTCGTGTTAGAACCTGAGGCCACAGAGATGAATTGGACTCCATCGCTATAGATCCCTAAGCTTCCCTATATCCCTCTATCCCTAAGCCAGATCAGCCTTCTGGCTTCCACCACAAACACACAGCAAGTGCTAGAAATACTAGATTCACAGAAAGGGGAGGAGCATAGTCCGAGTCTCCTCTGAATAGAGGTGACATTTGAATGAAACACAGTGATGATTAAAAATTTGCCAGGAAGAGAAAGAAGCGGGTAGAGAGAGCAGCCTGAGCAGGAAAGTGCGCGATGAGTTCTGGGAAGCACACCCCATCTGCTGTGGCCCAGGGGCGCGCGCACGGGTGCAGGGAGTCCTGGGCGGAATCTTAAGTGCATGCAGATTGTAAAAAGTCCGTCATAGCACTTAAGCAGTCCAGACTTGATCTAGTAGCGGTGGGGAGACGGTCAGGGTGGACAGGTTACGATTCTCGGAGAATCACTCAGGGTCTAACAAGAGGGGCTGGCAGGGAGAAGGATGTTAGGACAGGGTCTGGAATCCCGACCAGGGAACCAGGAGGTCTGCAGACATGGGAGGGAGGAGGGGCAGAGACAGAGAGGGAGGCTGTCTGGAAAGCCAGAGGACAAGATCCAGGCTGAGCCCCGCAGTGGAAGGATTGGAGCAGTGGTGGCTATAAAGGAGCTGCTTGCTGGATCAGAGCGGTGTGAGCCTAGGATTTCTGGGGGCAGCTCTGGGGACTCAAAGTTCAGCCAGTGCTGTCTTTTCCAGAGGCAGCCCTGGAGCCGTCCTGGTGTTTCATGATGTGCCTGCAACCTTGGGACGAGTGTCCATGCTTAATTCTTTCCAAATTGCTCCTTGACCTCTGTCCCTCCTTTCCTACCCCTTGGAGTCTCTATAAGAGAGTGTGGGGCAGGGGGTGGGATGATCCTGGGAGAGCCACAGGCCTGCCTCTAATTCCCAGGTTGGCTGTTGGTTCTGTCCGGGGCATCTCCCTCACCCCCGGGCTCTCATCCTTCAGGACAATACCTAGATTATTTCAAAACCCCAAAACAATGGCATTTATAACCGCAATGCTCAGTTGCGTCCAATACTTTGTGATCCCATGGACTGCATCACACCAGGCCTCCCTGTCCTTCACCATCTTCCAGAGTTTGCTCAAATTCAAGTCCATTGAGTCAATGGTGCCCTCTGTTTCCCCTTCTCCTCCTGCCTTTAATCTTTCCCAGCAACAGGGTCTTTTCCAAAGAGTTAGCTCTTCATATCAGGTGTTCAACTGCAGCTTCAGTATCAGTCCTTCCAAGAGTATTCAGGGTTGGTTTCCTTTAGGATTGCCTGCTTTGTTCTGCTAGCTCTCCAGGGACTCTCAAAAGTCTTCTCCAGCAATACCTCTAGGTCTGCTGTTGATTCTGTTGAATCTCTTTACTCTTCCTTCAGAGGGAAGGGCAAGGGGTGATACCATGCCAAGCCATACTGGGGCAGAAGGCAAAAAGAAAAATCACTCATATCCATCCTGTCTTTAATAATAATGTACATCTCCGGTTCATTGTGGGGTTTTGACATTAGTTTTGATATTTAAAAATTACTATATTAATTAGTTATTGAGATGTTCTGTGTGTTAGTCACTCAGTCGTATCTGACTCTTTGTAACCCCATGGACTGTAGCCGACCAGGCTCCTCTGTCCATGGAATTTTCCAGGCAAGAATATTGGAGTGGGTTGTCATTTCCTTCTCCAACTGGGATGCTTTGGCACCTGTTAAATTTTGCACATGAGGCCAGTGTTGCCCTCACCTCATGCTTTCCCCAGGCTGGGAAGGGGGCTGAAATAGATGAATGCCTGTCACATACGAAGTGTTTGCTGCTGCTGCTGCTGCTAAGTCAGTTCAGTTGTGTCCAGCTCTGTGCGACCCATAGATGGCAGCCCACCAGGCTCCCCCATCCCTGGGATTCTTCAGGCAAGAACACTGGAGTGGGTTGCCATTTCCTTCTCCAAGGCACGAAAGTGAAAAGTGAAAGTGAAGTCGCTCTGTCATGTCCAACTCTTTCCGACCCCATGGACTGCAGCCTACCAGGCTCCTCCATCCATGGGATTTTCCAGGCAAAAGAGTACTGGAGTGGGATGCCATTGCCTTCTCCGACAGAGTGTTTACAGATCCTGAATTGAGACTCACAAGGGTTGTGTGGGGAGGGGGGCATTGGTCCCATCCTGCAAGGCAGGAGGGTAGAACCAAGAGACTTTATGAAAGTTGCCCAAGTCTGCCTGTGTCTGGCGGGGAGTCAGCTTTTTAAGGTTGCCTCAGAGAACCATCCCGTGTGTGCGTGTGTGCGTGTGCGTGTGCGCGTGTGCGTGTGTGTGTGTGTGTGTGTGTGTGAGTGTGTGTGTGAGTGTTAGTGTGTGTGTGAGAGAGAAAGGAGTGACCGGAGTCTAACTGCCTCCGCAGAGCTGGGCCCACTTGAGTGTGGTGTAACCTGTCCCACAGAAGGTGATGGGGCTTCTCTTGACCGATACAGAAAGGCGCTGAGTGGTCAGGCTTGTCAACGTGCACCAGGCACAGTGGAGCGGGGTAGACCAAATCTAGACAAAGGGCCTTGGTCCCTGAGACAGAAATATTCTCAGAGCAGAGAAGAGTGATTCATCAGCTGCCCAGGTTGGATGGAAATATCTCCCAAGAATATCCACTTCCCTTTCATTTGGGCTTTCCACACGGGTCCAGAGCTGGCTTCGCGTTCCTGGGGGTGCCGCCCCTCTCACAGAAGGCCATGGAGGATGAGTGGTCCCGGGTACCCATCAGCTCTGAGTCAGCTTCCCCAGTGCAGGAGCCAACGGCACTCCAGTGAGGAGGAGGGATAGAAGAACAAAGGGCCTGGGATCTACAGTCATGAAGTCTGTGTGTTTGCGAGTGTGTGCTCGGTCATGTCCCACTCTTTGCAACCCCGTGGACTGTAACCTATCAGGCTCCTCTGTCCATGGGATTCTCCAAGCAAGAATACTGGAGTGAGTTGCCATTTCCTCTTCCAGGGGATCTTCCTGATCCAGGGATCAAACCCACATCTCCTGAGTTTCCTGCATTGTAGGCAGAGTCTTTACCCCTGAGCCATCAGGGAAGCTCGCAGCAATTAAGACCTGGGTTCAAACCCCGCCTTCCTCACTTAGAGTAATAACGGCCACTCTCTGCCAAGGCCTGTCTGGGCCACTTTGTATCCATCAGCTCAGCCAGCCTCAGCATGAATTTATCTCCATTTCACAGATGTGGAGACTGAGGCGGCGAGGAGTGCTGTTGCCCCAAATCCAGGTGGTAACGAGCTCCCTAAATGATAGCGTAGTAGCTTTTTTTTTTTTTTTCACATACAGACAAATACAATGAAAAAAAAATACAAAGAGCAGAAAGACAGAGGGTTGTATTACACTCATATATATATGTAGAGTGGTCTGACTCCAGAGTTCTTACTTCTATGTTTCCTCCAAGTCATGAGACCTGGGGCAGGCTACTTGACTTCTCCGAACCTAAGCTTCCTCCACTGTTCTCAGGGGCCACCAGTAACGTTGTCAACATTCTTGTGAGGATTTAATGAGATAATTCATTCGTCAAATATTTATAAGGTGTCTGCACTGGAAGTCCAAAGAGGATGGAGATGTTCTTCCTATCAGGATCCTGGCAATGACTGGATGGGATCGGGGTGTAAACAAAGATGGCAGCATCCGGTGAGAAGCACGTGGCTGGGGAGAGTGCTGGGCTGAGAGGGAGGAAGTGGGAGAATCTGAGGTGGATTCCTCGAGGAGGGGACATCCAACTCGAGGAATGTCAGAAGGACATTGTTGAAGGACAGAAAGTGAAAGTGTTAGTCACTCAGCCGTGTCTGACTCTTAGTGACCCTCTGGACTGTAGCCTGCCAGGCTCCTCTGTCCCTAGGATTCTCCAGACAAGAAGGCTGGAGTGGGTTGCCATGCCCTTCTCCAGGGGATCTTCCCAATGCAGGGGTTGAACCCAGGTCTCCTGCACTGCAGGCAGATTCTTTACCGTCTGAGGCACCAGGGAAGCCCTTTGAAGGAGTGAGGGGAAGGTAATTCCAGGCACAGCAGAGCAGCATGTAAGGTAAGAAGGATCAAGGCAGGTGGCCAGGTGGCGTGGCCAGAGCATGAATTCTTCTCTCTTTCCCTAGAGACATTATTGTATTTTAAAGCCAAGTCTTCTTTTTTTTGGCTGCACTGGGTCTTCATTGCACTGCTTGGGCATCTCTAGTTGTGGTTTGAAGACTTAGTTACTTTGAGGCAATTGGGATCTTAGTTCCCTCACCAAGGATTGAACCCACATACCCTGCATTACAAGGTGGATTCTTAACCATTGAACCACGAGGGAAGTCCCCAGAGCATGAATTATTAATGGGAGGGTCACCACTAATGGTGAAAATGGATTCTTGGGGGAGGAGGGTGAGAGATCTTGGCTATTTTAATGGTTTGTGGCATTCCAAAGGGTCATAGTCTACAAACAGATATGTAAGTATATTCGGGATATTAAAATTTCTTGGGCAGGTCAGGGGGAAAAAGTGTCTAGAAAGAATCTGTAGGCTACAACAGGGATGGGACTTGAGGGCATGTTAAGTGAAATATGCCAGGCACAAAAGACAAATATTATATGATTCCACTTATATGAGGTACCTAGAGTCATCAAATTCATGGCGACAGAAATAGCACGGTGGTGGTCTGGGGCTGGGAGCGGGGAGTGGTGAGCTGTTTAACGGGTACACAGTCTCTGCTGTACAAGATGAAACCTTCTGGAGATCGGTTGTATAGCAATGTAAAAATATTTAATACTACCGAACTGTACACTTAGAAATTTTATGTTGTCTGTTTTTGATTTTTTTCATCACAATAAAATGTTTAAATTTTTCTTAACAATGAAAAAAAGGAAGGCTCCATAGGGGCCAATAATGAGAAAAAAAAAAGGGGCTGAGAAGCCCTGGGGTAGAGCACGGGAAAGAAGGAGTGCCCTAAGATGAGGCTGGGGAGGGAACAGGGCCAGGCCTGCAAGATCTCAGATCTCTCATTCAGTAGATCTGAGTTTCAGATCTATAGGTTTGGGAGCAGCAAACTTTTTCTGTAGATATTTCTGGTTTTGCGGTTTATAAGGTCTGCTCAGCCCTGCTGTAGTTGAGCAAAGGCAGCTGTTGACAATATGCAGATGAGTGGGCGTGGTTGTGTGCCAATAAAACTTTATTTACAAAGATAGGGGCATGTAGATTTGACCCATGGGCCATAGTTTGCTGACTCCTACCTTTGGAAGTGTTCACACAGGGGATCCAATTTGCATTTTAAGGTGTTACTTTGGCATCTATGCAAACACTGCATTGGACAGAGTAGTGCCTGCAAACGGCCGAGCCCAGCACAACGCCTTGCCCACAGGAAGGTGGGGGTCCATTCAGACCCACATGCCAAACAGCGACTTTTGAGTGAGCGGTTTTGGGGATAAAGTTATCTCTCTGGGGCTTTCTCCTCTGGCTGACCTCGTACAAACCCATGCTTGTGATGGCTACCCAGTTCCTGACATTGCGGGAAGGTAAGAGATGTACTTTTTCAACATCTTTTTAGCTGCATCAAGAAGAGGCAGAGCCATCAACAAAATGAAAAGGCAACCTACTGAATGTGAGAAAATATTTGCAAATCATGTATTTGATAAGGGGAAAATATCCAAAACATATGAAGAAACCATACAACAATAGCAAAAGGAAATAAAAACACAAAGAATCTGATTTAAAAATAGAAGATCAGAATACACATTTTCAGGTGATGCTACTGGTAAAGCATCTGCCTGCCAATGCAGGAGATGCAAGAGAAGTGGGTTTGATCCCTGGGTCTGGAAGATCCCCTGCAGTAGGAAATGGCACCCCATCCAAGTATTCTTGCCTGGAAAATTCCAAGGGCAGAAGAGCCTAATGGGTCCATGGAACTGCAAAGAGTTGAATACGACTAAGCATGAGCACAAAGAAGACCTATAGATGGCCAAGTAATGAAAAGATGCTCAACATTGTTAATCATCAGGGAAATGTCAATCAAAACCACAATGAAATATCATTTTACGTCTGTTAAAATGACTGTTACCAAAAGATAAGAAATAGCCAACGTTGGGGTAGGATGTGGAAAAAAGGGAATTATTGCAGTGTTTGTGGCAATGCAAATTGGTACCTCCACTATGGAAAACAGTATGAAGTTCCTCAAAGTAATTTAAAATAGAACTACCATATAATCCAACAGCTCCACATTTGGGTATTTAGTTGAAGAAAATGAAAACACTAACTCAAAAGATATCTGCAGCCCCATATTCATTGCAGCATTATTTACAATAGCCAAGATATGGAAGCAACTTAAGTGTCTATCAAGGGATGAATGACTAAACAAATTGTGGGGTGTGTGTGTGTGTGTGTGTGTGTGTATTCTCTTATATATAATAATGTATATAATAAACAGTATTATATTACATACATACTATATATGTAGGGGAATATTGACAATGGAATATATATATTATATATATGTAAATGGAATGTTATTTAGCCATAAAAAAGAATGACATCTTCCCATTTCTGACAACATAGATAGACCCTGAAGGCATTGTCTTTGTCCAAAAAAAGTCAGACAAAGAAAGACAAACATCATATAATCTCTTTTATATGTGGAATCTGAAAAACCAAAAGCAAACAAACAGGCTCATAGATACAGAGAATAGATTGGCAGTTGCCAGAAGCAGGGATGAAGGGTGGGAGAAATAGTTGAAGGGAGCCAAAAGGTCAAAAGAGAAAAATGAAATTAAAAAATTTACAATAGTAACAAAATTTTAAAAGCTTCAAGTAACCAAAATGGATATCCCAAATTCCATGGACCAAAAAATCATTCATTTTATTTTATATACTTTTATAACAAGTTTGCTTAGCTTGTTTCCTAACCCAGAATAAATTAAAGAAAGGAAAGGAAGAAAGGAAGAAAAGGAAAAGAAGACAGAGAGCTAAATGTGGCACCAGTGACACGTGGATGGGTATCTGATATTTCGCTGTAGGTCATTTCTTAACAAAATCCACACCCCTGCCCTGGGTTACATAGCTTTGATTCATTAACCCCAGCTGCTGAAATTGCAGGTAAGACTCTGAGTTGCATTTTAAACAGGTAAGGATGACTGCTTTAAAAGTGGCCCCTCTAAAAAGGTTAATATTATAAATGCAGCTTAAATGCCTAATTCATAACCAAAAGCCACAAATATGGAAACATTAGCAGTGTTAAAACTTAAGAGAGCAAGAAGGAAACAGCTCACGTTTGCTTTGCTCTCTGCTATGAGTTCTGTGCTTCCAAGTTAGGCTGCCAGCTGGGCTGGAGAAATGTCTTCAGGTCCTCTTGTGACTATTTGGCTATGCCTGTGAGCTGGAGTGGGCCAGAAGGGAGAAGACTGCCCCCTGCTTATAGCACGGGAAAGACACCCTGGTGGCTCAGCTGGTAAAGAATCTGCATGCAATGCAGGAGACCTGGGTTCGATCCCTGGGTTGGGAAGATCCACTGGAGAAGGGAAAGACTATCCACTCCAGTATTCTGGCCTAGAGAATTCCATGAACTGTATAGTCCACAGGGTCGCAAAGAGTCGGACATGACTGAGCGACTTTCACTTTCCACTTTCTAACCTGCCAGAGTAGTGGTTTCTTTAAATGCAAAACTGGGATCCTGATAATTCCTGCCCTATTCACCTCACCTAGAAAGTTCAGAAAGTTCTTAATATGAGAGTAATAGTGAAAGTCGCTCAGTCGTGTCCGACTCTTTGTAGCTTCATGAACTATAAGGTCCATGGAATTCTCCAGGCCAGAATAATGAAGTGGGTAGCCTTTCCCTTCTCCAGGGGATCTTCCCAACCCAGGGATCAAACCCAGGTCTCCTGCATTGCAGATGGATTCTTTACCAGCTGAGCCACAAGGAAAGCCCAAGAATACGAGAGTGGGTAGCCTATCCCTTCTCTAGGGGATCTTCCCAACCCAGGAATCGAACTGGGGTCTCCTGCATTGCAGGCAAATTCTTTACCAACTGACCTATCTGGGAAGCCTGTTCTTAATATAGCCCCATCATAAATGTTGGGTGATATTTTTTTTAGCACCTAGGCCTGTGCTTGGCACACAATCAGTGCTCAATAAATGTGCTCAGTAAATGTCCATCGAATGAGTATTTCTTCTCTTTTCTTCCACTTTTTTTCCTTTCCAAGGTCTATACATACGGCTTTGAAGCTGGCTTTCATTAGTTTATACAGATGCTAAAATTTTAAGTATGGCCTCTCCCGGGTATACTTGTGTTTTCTGGGAGACAATTTCAGAGAGAAACTTTTCCAAGATTCAAAGGAATAAATGTTTAATAGTGCAATTTCAAGTATATCAATAGTCCAGGAAGGGAGTCATTCCTGATCCTCACATGAGACTGCAGAGGGGGCTCCTGTCTCACCAAACTAGCTCTTAATAATGATACTCTGTGTGTGTGTGCCTGTGTGTGAATGAGAATGTGTACATACGTGCAAGGGTGAGTCTGGACCAGAGCTAGAGTTAGGCGTATGAGATGCTCAGGGAACATCATTTAAGAAAGCCCTCACTCTCAGGGGCTGACCCTGCACTTGCATGACCCCAGGAGTCAGTGCCTCCTTAAATATTGGGTTGGCGTGCTTCACAATCTCACTCTAGTTCCAGCCTTGGGCTATCCATACCTGTTTACAGATGGGACATTATTGAAAATGAAATTCACAAGGAAGAGCACATAACCCTGTCCCAAAGTGCCTAAACCAAGGATAGATATCCTTAAATTTTGGTGAATCTTTCCGGTCATCCAGTACAATGGTGCAGGCTTCTCAGATTGCACTAGTGATAAAGAACCTACCTGCCAATGCAGGAGAGGTAAGAGATGTGGGTTTGATCTCTGAGTCAGGAAGATCCCCTGGAAGAAGGCATGTCGACCCACCCCAGTATTCTTGCCTGGAGAATCCCCATGGATAGAGGAGCCTGGCAGATACAGTCCATAAGGTCTCAAAGAGTCGGACAAGACTTAAGTGACTTAGTGCACACACAATCCAAAGGTAACCAAATGCTAATGTCCATCAGAATCACCTGGGGAGAGCTGGTTAAACCTCTAAATTCCCAGGACTTAACCCTAAGTTTCAGGACTGGGGGTCTGGAGTCAGCCTGTGAAATATGCATACCCACTCCCCATTTCAGGTAACCCTGATGTGAGTTGGCTAGGACGACCCAATGAGAAACTCATCATTAGGGTTTTGTCATGCAATTCATCATCCAATCCAGATAACTTTTGAGAGTTAAAGGAGTTTGTGATCATTTAAATCAGAGAGCGGCAAACTTGACCTGTTTTTGTAATTGAAGTTCCATTGGACTAAGCCATGTCCATTTGTCTATGTATTGGGTTGGTCAAAGAGTTCGTTTGGGTTTCTGGACAGCCGTATGCAAAACTCGAACAAACCTATTGGCTAAACCAATATTATCTACGGTTGCTTTGAAACTGGAATGACAGAGTTGATTAGTTGCAAGAGACAACATAGCCTGCAAAGCATAACACATTTACTATCTGATTCTTTATAGAAACTGTTTGTCAGCACCTCGTCTGGATTATTGTTCAGCAAAAATTTACCCCCACCTTTTTCTCCCGTGGGCAGAGTATGCTTCTCCATGTTACTGATGTTGGGTGTAGCCATATCTCTTACCTTGGATAATGGGATGTTAGGGGACATGCCATGGACTTGCATTGTGGGGCTGGCTTGCTTATTATCCTCTCATTTCAATGAGAAGAGCACGTCCTGGCTACCCTGCTGGCCCAAGGAGAGTGAAAGCCACGGGGAGCAAATGCAGATCCAACTTACCTGGTAGAGCCCACCCAAGATCGACCAAGCCCAGCCTATCCCCAGGCTTAGGGGCAAGTGTAACGAATTTTTGTTTTCAAGCCACTGAATTTTGGTTTGTCAAGCAGCATTTGTATAGTAATTGATACAGAGACATTATTATTATGTGTTAATTGTTATATAAATATATAAATGTGTTAATTATTCCACATTTACAGACACAATCTGGATATGGTTACCTTAACCATTATAGTTTAATCATCCTCTTTTCACTTAGAAGGAAGATGAGGCCCTGAGGGGTTAAGATTTGACCAAGTAAATTTTGGAAAATGCTTGCATAGCCCATTGAACTACATCATTCAAAATCAGGTTGTAGATACACAGCTGAACAGCCTCTAAGGAGAGATACTTAGCGGTCCTTGCGATAAACTGGTGTGGACTTGGGGAGGTGGGGTTAATTTGGGGGTTTTCCCTGGCTTCTGCTGGTTCCCCTTTGCTGGGGAGCTGGGGAAAGGCCTGCCTGAGACTGATATCTGTTGAGATGAATGCCCACCCCTCTCCATCATAACAGATAAACAGCAAGGAAAATTCACCAAAGGGAAGTGGCAGCAAGAATAATTATCTAGTAGGCACATATTTTGATTCAAATGCAATGTTGCTTAGCAAAAGAAAATGGGCTGTGAATAAACAGAGATCAGTCCATGCCACCGCCAAGTGGCAGGTGATTTCAGCAGAAGATGGATTTAAATCCTTCTTAGAGCCTCAACAATTCTAATCCCATGCATAGCAGGATAAATGACCTTCCTTGGGGGTTCCTTGGGAGGCAGGGGGCTTCCTATGAAATATTTACTCTGGTGATAGAGATTTAAACTGCAAACTTGTTTTTTGTATAGAAGCATGTGCACGGGTGTGTGTGTGTGTTGGGACACTTTTGTGCAAATCTATGTGGCTTGTGTTTTTTAAGGGTGTGGTTCTTGTGTGCTTGCTTATGTTGTCTGTTTGTGTTCATACATACACATGTGTTTATGTGTATGATGTGTGTGTGTGTGTGATCCTTGTTATCTGACATTGTTAGGGTCTCTCTGCTTGCCTGCTGCCCTCCTCAAAGCCTGAATAGCCCTGGGAGGATTAGATGACCATCTCACTCTCCACGGACTAATTAATCCCTCATTAGGGCCATAAGTGATCATTAATTTTAAGTCAGCCCTGCTGCCCAGGAGAGGCACAACTCTTAATTGGGGGCCTTGCAAGATAGGAAGATAATTCTCCTGGGTGCATCTCCATCTGATCATTTCTGCTCATCTGAGGTGGGCAGTTTCTGGGTGAAGTTCTCCTTCTTGTACCTCCTATTAATTCCAGACTGAGTCTGCCTTGATGGCTTAAAGCCATGATATTATCCCAAAATCTTGTTCTTGGAATGGATGGGCTGGATAAGATGGGGTGCTGGAGGGAGGTTGGATGGGCCTGATATGCTACTCAGAAGGACCAGAAGTTCATATATGAACAGGGGCATACACAAATTACAGCCAAATAGGTCGGTTCCAGGTCAGCAGTCAGAAGTAGTTTCAAGCAGTGGGTTTGAGGAGTAAGAGGGAGGTTGAGTCTGGCCAAGGAGATGGAGTGAGCAATTCCAGTCAGGGCAGGAAAGAGGGCAAATGGCTCTGAACACCTTAGAGGGACCAGAACTTTGAAGTGAAAGTGAAAGTCACTCAGTCTTGTCCTGCTCTTTACAACCCCATGGACTATACAGTCATTGGAATTCTCCGGGCCAGAATATTGGAGTGGGTAGCCTTTTCCTTTGAAGAATCTAGTCCAAAGGACCCATAGCCAGATGGGCCTGCTAAGATATTCAGGGCTGGACCAGGCTGACCATAAAGTACTCCCTCCTCTAGAAACCTTTCCCTAATAAAGCCTACTATTTATTAAAAAAAAACAACAACATATTTTAAAATGTTTTTATCTATCTGTTTATTTTTCGTTGTGCCAGGCCTTCAGTGCTGCCCGTGGGCTTTCTCTGGTTGCAGCCAGTGAAGCCTGCTCTCTAGTTGTGGTGTGCAGACTTACTGCCGTGGCTTCTCTTGTGGGGCACGAGCTTAGTTGCCCTGTGGCATGCAGAATCTTCCCAGACTAGGGATCGAACCCATGTCCCCTGCACTGGCAGGAGGATTCTTAAGCACTGGACCAACAAGGGAGTCCAAAGCCCATTTAGTCTTCAACCACTCATAGAACCCCTATTCCACCGCTCCTAATCCTCTCCAGTACACTTCTGTGATTCTTAATAGACTCCCCTGGCTACTCCAAGAATTTGTTCAAGTTCTCTGGACATTTAATCAAATCCAAACATGAGCTAGCTCTGGTCCAAGCCTCTCCCTTGATACTTGTCATCGACTGCCTTACCACATTACTAATTTGCATGTTTCTACACCTCATCTCTGCATCTCTCCAGCTCCCCTGGCAGAGGACAGTGTCCCATGAGGCTCAGCCTTCTGACCATCCTGTGCAATCAGATGCACTCAAGCCAGCTCTTCTGACTGGTGGGTTGATGCTGTTGTATGCTGTTGTCAGTATCTGAAAGCTTAATGTACATGAGGGACACTGAATCTTAGCAGTATTTTCTTCCTCTGCACTCTCCAGTGTCAAAATTTTGTGCCCTCCTCCATCCATGGCCTGCAGGCTTAGACCCGCCTACTTCTTGAGCCAACTCAGACCCTTCCCCATCACCACCAGCTCCAAATGTCTCCAAATATCTACAAATGTGCTCATACAGATGTGATCAGATCTCTTCTCCATGTGAAAGTTATGGATGTGAAATGGAGCATGACCCTATGGTCTTCCCTCTCCACCCCATGTCTTCTGCCTGCCTTTTGTCTGTAGAAAAACTTCAGCCAAAGAATAAGTTTAATCGGAGAAGTGAGAAAATGTAGAAGCAAAGGAAATCAAACAAGACCAAATAATAAGCATTTAATCATTAAGTCATTAAGCAATGCTTTAGTCATTAAGCAAAGTCAAGGACTTTTAGTTCCTCTTCAGTTCCATGGACAGAGGAACCTGGCAGACTGTGGTCCATAGGGCCGCACAGAGTCAGACACGACCGAAGCGACTAAGCCACATCAGAAGCAGCAAGGCCTATAGATAATATTCTGAGCCATGTTCTTTGAGCTATCTTATAGGTACTGAAACCTCCACCAGGCAGGAGAAATTAACTATATGATGACCACAGGGTGGCCATGACATAAACTGCCACAATTCTAAGAACTGGCCTCAAGCAAGTAGGAACAAACTGACCCAGGAACTGAAGATTAACTGTAGTTAAAACAATCAAGATGATGCATATCAGATCACCATATGACCAATTTCAAGATGACTGTCAGAAGCTGGGGCTTCTCTGGTGGCTTAGCTGGTAAAGAATCCGCCTGCAATGCAGGAGACCTGAGTTTGGTCCCTGGGTTGGGAGGATCCTCTGGAGAAGGGAAAGGTTACCCACTCCAGTATTCTGGCCTGGAGAATTCCACGAGTATAGTCCATGGGGTCGCAAAGAGTTGGACACGACTGACCGACTTTCACTCACACATGGAGTCCAGTGGTCAGAAGCTGACTGTGTGGTTTCTTCATGTAGCCCACTCCCTCCACCTATATACCTAAAAAACTTGCTTTTAAAACCTCTTGCCCACTGATAGTTGTGGGGAGTCAGCCTATGGACATAAGTCCACCCTCTCCCCTGATTGTCAGCCTCTGAAATAAAGCAAACTTTCCTTTCCATCAAACTTGCCTCTTGAGTACAGACTTTCAAGGAGCTAGCAGCCAGACCTGACTTTCAGTAACAGATGGATCCCTCCAGAGTCCCCTAAAGATCCTTTGTGCCCTTACCCTCACTTTTCTGCCAATATGTGGCCTGCCCTTTTCTCTGTTTTGCGAATGTTCATCATTTTTCAACTTGGACTAGCCATTACTTCCTTTGGGAAGCCTTCCCTGATTCATCCAGGCTGAGTCTTATCTTCCAGCCTCTTCCCTCCCATGGGACCTTATTCATGCATCATGATAAGCACTTAGCATACTGTGGGGTCAAAATTGGCCTGAATATCCAACGTTTCCACCAGACAATTAGTTCTTCTAAGGCAGAGACCACGTCTCAGTCATCTTTGTAGCTTCCTGGTCAGGAAGCAACAGTTAGAACTGGACATGGAACAATACAATGGTTCCAAATAGGAAAAGGAGTATGTCAAGGCTGTATATTATCACCCTGCTTATTTAACTTGTATGCAGTGTACATTATGAGAAACACTGGGCTGGAAGAAGCACAAGCTGGAATCAAGATTGCTGGGAGAAATATCAATAACTTCAGATATGCATATGACACCACCCTTATGGCAAAAAATGAAGAAGAACTAAAGAGCTTCTTGATGAAAGTGAAAGAGGAGAGTGAAAAAGTTGGCTTAAAGTCCAACATCCAGAAAACTAAGATCATGGCATCTGGTCCCATCACTTCATGGCAAAAAAAATGGGGAGACAGTGGAAACAGTGGCTGACTTTATTTTCTGGGCTCCAAAATAACTGCAGATGATGATTGCAGCCATGAAATTAAAAGACACTTACTCCTTGGAAGGGACATTATGACCAACCTAGACAGCATATTGAAAAGCAGAGACATTACTTTGCCAACAAAGGTCCGTCCAGTCAAGGCTATGGTTTTTCCAGTGGTTATGTATGGATTTGAGAGTTGGACTATAAAGAAAGCTGAGCACTGAAGAATTGATGCTTTAGAACTATGGTTTTGGAGAAGACTCTTGAGAGTCCCTTGGACTGCAAGGAGATCCAAGCAGTCCATCCTAAAGGAGATCAGTCCTGGGTGTTCATTGGAAGGACTGATGCTGAGGCTGAAACTCCAGTACTTTGGCCACCTCCTGTGAAGAGCTGACTCATTTGAAAAGACCCTGATGCTGGGAAAGATTGAGGGCAGGAGGAGAGGGGGATGATAGAGGATGAAATGGTTGGATGGTATCACCAACTCAATGGACATGGGTTTGGGTAGCCTCCAGGAGTTGGTGATGGACAGGGAGGCCTGATGTGCTGCAGTTCATGGGATTGCAAAAAGTCAGATACAACTGAGTGACTGAACTGAACTGAACTGTTCCCCTCCCAGTGCTGCATGCATATGGAGTCTCAGTAAAACTTTGCAAAACTCTCTGGACCAGTCATTGGAGAAGGAGGAAGACCTCTGAGGCAGAGAGCAAAGCTGATAGAGGAGCAGGTGCTGGAGGGGATGTCCCGTGTAGGACGGTGTGGACTTTTCTCACAGGGTCCTCAGTGTGTGCAGGCCAGCAGCTGGTCGTCACTGTTACCTGGCACTGTTGCTAGGAGGGTCTGGAGCAGATAACAGGTCATAACTAGGACATAACCAGGTCATAAATAGGTCATAACCAGGATGTAACTATTGGAGGCACCTGCTAGTGGGAGGGAGCCTGCTCAGAAGAAATGGATTACAAAACTCATCTGACCGCTTAGCAATGAGGTCCCTGAGCCAAGGATTTGACATCTAGGCAATTCAGTTTCTTTGTCTGTAAATTGGGGATAGAAATCTTGGTCTTATAGGGTTTGGATGAGGGTGTGTGTGTGTGTATGCTAAGTCGATCAGCTGTGTCCAACTCTGTGCGACCCTTTAGACTATTGCCCACCAGGCTCCTCTGTCCTTGGGATTCTCCAGGCAAGGATACTGGAGTGGGTTGCCATGCTCCCCTCCAGGGCATCTTCTTGACCCAGGTATTTCTTATGTCTCCTTCATTGGTAGGTAGATTCTTTACCCATAGTGCCACCTGGGAGGCCCTGAATGAGGTTGAAATGAGATAATATGTCCAAGCAGGGATTATAAGGCTTCCTTGACTGTATCAGATCTCTCTTTAGTCTCTCCTTCGACCTAACCCTGTTCATATATTTCTTGTGTTGTTAATCTACTACCTACCTCCAGGAATTTATTTACTCATTGATGGCTCAGCAGGCCAAGAATTCACCTGCAATGCAGGAGACTTGGGTTCAATCTCTGGGTCAGAAAGATCTCCTGGAGGAGGAAATAGCAACCCACCCCAGTATTCTTGCCTGAAAAATCCCATTAACAGAGGAGCCTGGTGGTCTACAATTCAAAGGGTTGCAAAGAGTCAGACACGACTGAGTGACTAAGCACAAAAGCATGTTTGGTGAGCACACTGGACATCCTTTGAGGACAGAGACCAGGTCTTAGCTCTGTATTTGTGGCAACTGCCCATATGAGGGCCAAAATATGCTTGAATAAATGAATGAATGAACAAATGAATGAAAAAATGACTGTAAATTGTTAGTGGGGAAGTCACACCACTGCATACATAGCAAAGCCTTATTTCTTTTGGGCTGAGGATAGCAGCTTGAATTAGCCAATCACAGGAAGATTTAAAGCAAAACAAAAAAGTTAGAAAAGAAAAAGCAACTTTCCAGTTTATAAACCACCAGAACTCCTGACTACCAAAGTGTTTCCAGATAGAGGTCTTGCCAGAGAGGCTGTCATGTATAGATAAGCCTCATTTGTAATTAGTAAGTGTCCATTTGCATTCCAATGAAGTAAGATGTTCAAGTTCTTACCAATAATCTATTCTCTGGAGAAGGCTAAACATTACTCTTGTAATCTTGGAGATTAGCAAGTTTTTTTCTTGGTAACATTTTTTGTGCATTCCTTCAACAAATGTTTATTGAACTCTTATTCGTATCCTGTGACAGGTACTATTTTAGGCACTGAGAACATAGCAGTGAATAGGGCATGTGCCCTGTACTTATATAAATTATGACAGTGAAGGGAGATAGTCAATAAATAAACAAATAAAAATGGAAATGGTGAAAGTGGAGAAATGGTAAAGCTAGCTTAAAACTCAACATTCAAGGAACTAAGATCACAGCATCTGGTCCCATCACTTCATGGCAAATAGACGCTGAAAAACTGAATCAGTGATAGAATTTATATTCCTGGTCTCCAAAATAACTGTGGATGGTGACTGCAGCCATGAGATTAAAAGACACTTTCCCCTTGGAAGAAAAGCTATGACAAACCTAGGCAGGGTATTAAAAAGCAGAGACATCACTTTGTTGTACAGTCAAAGCTATGGTTTTTCCAGTAGTCATGTATGGATATAAGTTGGACCATAGGGAAGGTAGAGCACCAAAGAATTGATGATTTTGAATTGTGGCACTGAAGAAGAATCTTGAGAGTCCCTTGGACAACAAGGAGATCAAACCAGTCAATCCTAAAGGAAATCAGTCCTGAATATTCATTGAAAGACTGATGCTGAAACTCCAATACTTTGGCCACCTGATGTGAAGAGATGACTCATCAGAAAAGATCCTGATGCTGGGAAAGATTAAGGGAAAGGGGAGAAGGGAGTGACAAAGGATGAGATGGTTGGATGTCATCACCGACTCAGTGGACATTAGTTTGAGCAAACTCCGCGAGATCATAAAGGACAGGGAAGCCTGGTGTGCTGCAGTCCATAGGGTAACAAAGTCAGACATGACTGAGGGACTGAACAGCAATGACAAATGGTGGAGCAGAGATTGAAAACAGGATGATGTGCTCATGAGCTATCGGGTGGTCAGGCCACGGGGAGAGGCAATTCCAAACAGAAAGAAGATCTGGTACAAAGGTGGAAAAGAGATTGGCAGAGTCAATTATGAACATGAGGGAAGAGAGACGAAAATGAAGTTGGAGAGGAAAGTGAAAGCTGAACTATGTATGGTGTTGGAATCCTTGGGGGAAAAGTGTAGATTCTGTTTCAAGTGCCATACGTGGGTTGAAGCAGGGAGTGATGTGATCTGTTATATGTCTTTAAATAAATCTCTCTGGTTCCTGTATGGAGAATGGATTTTAGGGACAAAGAATGGAAATAGAGGCCAGTTAAGAGGTGATGCCAGTGGTGTGATGAGAAATGTGGATGGTTTGAAGGAAGGTGTTAATAGCAGAAGTGAAAACATGGTGACATGTATGTACATTTTCAAAGGTATTTTGGAAGTAGGATCAATAACCTTTGGTTTTTTTTTTTTTTTTTTCCTCCTTTATTGGAGTGTATTACTCTACAATGTTGTGTTAATTTCTGATGTACAATGAGGTGAATCAGCTATGTTATTGTTATTGTTGTTTAATTGTTGTGTCCAACTCTTTTGCTACCCCATGGCCTGTAGCCCGCCAGGCTCCTCTGTCCTTGGGATTTCCCAGGCAAGAATCCTGGAGTGGGTTTCCATTTCCTTCTCCAGTGTATCTTCCCAGCCCAGGGATTGAACTTGAATCTCCTGCATTGGCAGGCAGATTCTTCACCACTGAGCCACCTGGGAATCAGTTGTGCATGTACATATACCCCCTCTCTCTTATACCTCCCTCCCCCCGCCATCCCATCTCTCTAGGTTATCACAGAGCTTCAAGCTGAGCTTCCTGTGCTAAAAGCAGCTTCCCACTAGCTATCTATTTTACACGTGGTAGTTGTATGTATGTTAATCCTAACCTCCCAGTTCATCCCACCTTCCCCTTCCCCATCTGTGTCTGCAAGTGGATTGTCACAGGTGGGGGAGAACAGTAAGTCAGAGACAGGAATAAAGGGGAACGCCAATCTTTCTGGCTTTGATAGGGTGAAGAGGAGTGATATTTTCTGAGACAGGAAAGCACAGACAAAATTTGGGGTTTTCTCTGTGGCTATGTGCACGCATGCATATATCTGAACATATGTGCACATACGCTTCAGTGGTGGGACAAGCATGTTTTAGGGTTAAGGGTTTTACTCTGGCCATGCTAAGTTTGAGATGCCTGTTAACGTCCCTATGGAGATGCCGTGCTGGCAGTTGGATATTTGCAACTTGAGCTCTGAGAAGTTATTAAAGCTGGAAATACAGATCTGGGAGTTATTTGCATACAGACTACCAAGGGAAAGGAGTGTAGTTAGAGAAGAGAGAGCAACCTCAAACAGGGCCCAGAGACCCTCTAACATTTACAGCTTCAGCAGAGGAGGAGGAACTTGCAAAGCAGGCCAAGAGGGAGGTTCTGGGGAAGTGGGAGTCATATCTGAATTGAGTTGAAACCAAAGCCAAGAGAACAGGCCCCAGGAGGGAGGGAGGGATAGATAATGTGGATTTCAGCATGCCCTACCACCTATACATGACTATAGGTGGTAGGGCAGCCAGTGACCTTGACCTGGGTAGTGTCTGTGCAGAAGTGGGGCTGCACTGTGACTGCAGTGGGTTAAGAAGACAACGTTCAACTGACTCAAGTTTGTTCCTTTTTATGGTTGAGTAAGGAGAGATGAGAAAGCCTTCCTCAGCGATCAATACAAAGAAATAGAGGAAAACAAAAGAATGGGAAAGACTAGAGATCTCTTCAAGAAAATTAGAGATACCAAAGAAACATTTCATGCAAAGATGGGCTCAATAAAGGTCAGATGGTATGAACCTAACAGAAGCAGGAGATATTAAGAAGAGGTGGCAAGAATACACAGAAGAACTGTGCAAAAAAGATCTTCACGACCCAGATAATCATGATGGAGTGATCACTCACCTAGAGCCAGACATCCTGGAATGTGAAGTCAGGTGGGCCTTAGAAAGCATCACTATGAACAAAGCTAGGGGAGGTGATGGAATTCCAGTTGAGCTATTTCAAATCCTAGAAGATGATGCTGTGAAAGTGCTGCGCTCAATATGCCAGCAAAGTTGGGAAACTCAGCAGTGGCCACAGGACTGGAAAAGGTCAGTTTTCATTCCAATTCCAAAGAAAGGCAATCCCAGAGAATGCTCAAACTACTGCACAATTGCACTCATCTCACACACTAGTAAAGTAATGCTCAAAATTCTCCAAGCCAGGCTTCAGCAATATGTGAACCGAGAACTTCCAGATGTTCAAGCTGGTTTTAGAAAAGGCAGAGGAACCAGAGATCAAATTGCCAACATCCGCTGGATAATCGAAAAAGCAAGAGAGTTCCAGAAAAACATCTATTTCTGCTTTATTGACTATGCCAAAGCCTTTGACTATGTGGATCACAATAAACTGTGGAAAATTCTGAAAGAGATGGGAATACCAGACCACCTGACCTGCCTCTTGAGAAATCTGTATGCAGGTCAGAAAGCAACAGTTAGAACTGGACATGAAACAACACACTGGTTCCAAATAGGAAAAGGAGTACATCAAGGCTGTACATTGTCACCCTGCTTATTTAACTTCTATGCAGAGTACATCATGAGAAACGCTGGGCTGGAGGAAGCACAAGCTGGAATCAAGACGGCTGGGAGAAATATCAATAACTTCAGATATGCAGATGACACCACCCTTATGGCAGAAAGTGAAGTAGAACTAAAGAGCCTCTTGATGAAAGTGAAAGAGGAGAGTGAAAAGGTTGGCCTAAAGCTCAACATCCAGAAAACTAAGATCATGGCATCTGGTCCCATCACTTCATGGCAAATAGATGAGGAAACAGTGGAAACACTGGCTGACTTTATTTTTCTGGGCTCCAAAATCACTGCAGATGGTGATTGCAGCCATGAAATTAAAAGGCGCTAACTCCTTGGAAGGGAAGTTATGACCAACCTAGACAGCATATTGAAAAGCAGAGACATTCCTTTGTCAGCAAAGGTCTGTCTAGTCAAGGCTATGGTTTTTCCAGTGGTCATGTATGGATGTGAGAGTTGGACTATAAAGAAAGCTGAGGGCTGAAGAATTGATGCTTTTGAACTGTGGTGTTGGAGAAGACTCTTGAGAGTCCCTTGGACTGCAAGGAGATCCAAGCAGTCCATCCTAAACGAAATCAGTCCTGAATATTCATTGGAAGGACTGATGTTGAAGTTGAAACTCCAATACTTTGACCATCTGATGTGAAGAACTGACTTATCTGAAAAGACCCTGATGCTGGGAAAGATTGAGGGCAGGAGGAGAAGGGGATGGCAAAGGATGAGATGGTTGGATGGCATAACCAACTCAGTGGACATGGGTTTGGGTGGACTCTGGGAGTTGGTGTTGGACAGGGAGGCCTGGCATGCTGCGGTTCATGGGATCACAAAGAGTCGGACACGACTGAGCAACTGAACTGAACTGAACTGAATATTCCTTTGTATATATGGCCCACAACATGAGAGAGTAGTACTGACGTGGATACACTGTATGTGCGTGCTAAGTCACTTCAGTCATGTCTGACTCTTTGTGACCCTGTGGACTGCAGCCTGCCTGGCTTCTCTGTCTGTGGGATTCTCCAGGCAAGAATACTGGAGTGGGTTGCCACGCTCTTCTGCAGGGGATCTTCCCAACCCTGATATTGAACCTGCATCTCTTATGTCTACCTGTATTGGCAGGTGGGTTCTTCTCTGTTAGTACCATATGGGAAGCTATATACATATATATATATATATATGCATATGTATATATGTGTATATATGCATATGCATACTACCATGTGTAAAATAGATAGCTAGTGGGAAGCTGTTGCAGAGCACCAGAAGCTCTGCCTGGTGCCCTGTGATGACCCAGATGGGTGGGATGGGCGGGGGTGGTGGTGTTTGTGTGTTGGGAAGGAGGCTCAAGAGGGTGGGTATATATGTACCATATAGTTGATTCACGTTGTTGCATGACAGGAACTAACACATTGTAGAGCAATCATCCTCCAATCAAAAACAATTTAAAAAGACAACATGAAGTGGAAGCATGGGCAAGTCCAGACACCCTTTTTAAAGAAAGTTTTGCTGTGAAGTGGGGACAGAATAGTGGAGAATGGCTGAAGGGTTAAATGGGATGTGTGGGCTGCAGGTAAATTTGGGAATAGGTTTGTTTATGGAGGGAAATGGTGCTAGAGGAAGGGAGAAATGGATGATGCAAGGGAGGTGGAGGTGGACTGCAGATATGAGCTGATGGGGAGGGAGGGATATATGGGACCCAGAACACAACAGGAGGTGTGGCCTTAAAAAGGGGTGAAGATTCTTCATCCACAGAAATAAGAGGAGAGACAGAGAAGCGGGGTTCAGAGGAGTGTCTTTTCAGTATGGAAATCTGAGAGAGTGTCTATCTAGTTGATTCTTAATTGCATTCAAGCATGAGATAAGCATTATGGCTATTGTGTATGAGTGTGTGTGGGAGTATTTTGAGGGTAAAGGATGTAGGGCTTTTGAGTAGAGGAGAGAAACTGCAAAACAGTCATTTAGAGGCATAGGCAAGTGAATTTACTTGGAGGGTGTGGTAGGATTGCCAGGCAACACTGAGTGCCAATTTGAGGGTATTATGTCTGTGAGCTGAAAAGTTGGACCAATTATCCCACGAACCTATGTCTTTGCCCTGGCAACTTGGAGCAGGTGCAGAGTCAGGTTTAATCATACCCAGGGCTTGTCCTTGTTCTTACTTAAGAAGAGGCAGAGGTGGCAAAGAAAATGAAGGCGTTTGATCGAGAGAGTGATTATAATGACAAAGTATGAGTTTAAAGAAAGACAGACCAGGAGGGTCATGAAGACCTATGGAATGATTGGTGGTGAGGGGTGTCAGGGTCAACCATCTAGAAGCCTCGATGAGATCACAGAATTACTGGAGCCTGAGCAACAGTGTGGCTGAGCCGGGAGGATAAGCAGTTGTCATCAGAGGGAATACTTCAAGCCAAGATTTCTTGAAGGTGATACAGTCATTGGTGATGATAAGGTCAAGATTATGACCATGGAGCTGGGTAGCTGCGGCAGGGTGGGTGAAAAATGGGTTGCTGGAAGAAGTGATGTCAAGAAACTTAAGAGGCCAGGCTGTTGGATGACCCATCTACGTGAATTCTGAGGTCATCGTGTATCATGAAAGAGTGCTAGGAAGGATACAGAGAGATAGGTGAGTGAGGTTTGACTGCAGTGTGGGCAACGAGGAGGTCTGGATGGTGGCGATGACTGCACTGACCTACCTCCAAGAATCTGAGCGTGTGTATGTGTATTTAAGTGAGGAACATACGTGATTAGAAGGCAGCGCTTGGGAGCAAGGAAGAGGAGACACACCCCACTTTCAGACCTTAAATGTAGGCGGGGGTGCAGGTGAAAACGTTGAAATGGACAAGAGTTAGGACAAAAAGGTGAAGAGGATATTCAGAGAAGAGCTGTTGCTGTCAGGAAGTCTCTGGCCCATAGGTTGTGAGCTCCAGGGTCCACAACACCAGGATGGGGAGGGCTAGGAAATCGGGTGAGATTAGGTGCTGTGCAGAGCAGGGAGGGGATGAGGTCCTGTGATGATGGATGATGAGGTCCTGTAGGGGGCTCGGGCTTTTAGTGGGGACCAAGCTGAACAGGTGAGATGGTTGGATACCATCACCAACTAAATGGACATGAATTTAAGCAAACTCTGGGAGATCGTGGAGGACGGAGGAGCCTGGAGGGCTGCAGTCCATGGGGTCACAGAGAGTCGGACACAAATTCGCGACTGGACAACAACAAGCTGAAGAGCGGGTGGGCCATGTAGGATTGGCCGGATGGTCTCTTGAGAGAAGGTGGGTTCAAGCTGGACCCTGGTCCCCCGAAGTTGCATCAAGGATTTGGGTGGTACCTTGGACAAGAATGAACTAGATCTAGAGCAGGGATGTCGTGTGTTCCTGGGCCAGGCAATTGTGGTACAAGAGAGAAGCTGCCTGGGCCAGAACCAGGGTACCGCATCACTGCCTCCCAATCTCTGATATGCAAACAGAGCACCTGGTGATGCTGTTAAAATACAGATTGTGATTGAAGAGGTTTGGGGCGGAGCCTGAGATTCTGCATTTCTAACAAGCTCCCGGGTGATGTTCATGCTGCTGGTCTATGGGCCGCACTTTGAGTAGTGAGGACTGGGGGTCCACGTTTTGCTAAAGGGAGCAGTTGCTTCTCATCTGTACTTACTGTCCTCATCTAAAAATGATGGCTCACTAGTGTCTTCCTATTTTTAAAAAGAAGCCTTGTAGGGATTTTTATGTAAAATCATTTAAAAATATTGGTAAATAGTAAAGAGCTTGTAAAACACTGGATGGGGGGCAAATAAAACAAGTGCATGGGTTGAATTCCACTTAAGGCACATGGGTGTGTGATTTCTGATGGAGAGGAATTAGGATGGGGTGGGGTGGGGGTGGTGGGAAGTGAGTGGGTTAGGGGAGCCCTGGCCCGGAAGTTAGCTTTTCCGAGTCACCGAAATGCCTCTGCCTCTGGCACTTGAGGTCGCCATTTATGTGACATTTGAAAGTTAAAAAACAGGTTTCCAGGCACCTGGGCTGATGCTTGCCCCTGCCAGGCTGCCAGCCTGGGTGCATTCTCACTTCTACAGAAATGCTGTCCTTTCAGCTTCCACCTGCTCCAGCCTCCACCTCCCAATCTATCCCACTGGCTTTCAAAGTAGTTTAGGTGATGGAGCACCTGGAAATCTCAGTTTTCTGCGTGAAACGCCAAGAAATATTGACATATTTAATTCCATCACTCAGACCAAGAACGATTTTTCTAGCAGGAAATATGACCATAGTGTATGTACACAGGTTTCTGCAACTCAAAAGAAGAATAATCACACATAAAATATTTTGAAGAAAACACATTCCTGGCTTCCCATTAGCATTTATTTCCACTTGATCATTCTGTTTGTTCACTACAGCCCTCACTAGCTGGCAAGTGGTAGCAGCCACCCAAAGTTTAAGAAAAGTGGACTTTTTTTAAAGAAAAAAAAAAACACTTAACATAGAAAATATTCTATCTATTAAGCTAAAGTGTTCTGGGAACTGGAATGTCTATTTTTCTATTTCAGTGATGAAAACCTACCATAGACCTTGTAGAATGCTAGTATTCCAAGTAGGAGTGGGCTGAAAACTTGCCCAAATGCCATCCATTCTTCAAATTCTAGGTGAAGAACCACCTTCTCTACTGAGTCTTCTTAGGTTCTGTTTGTTTCTCTTTATCATTTATCACCCTCATTACTGAGCTGCTGTGTCCAAAACAGACACTGAATTCCTAGTAATGAGGCTTCTCAGGTGGCGTTAGTGGTAAAGAACCCACCTGCCAATGTAGGAGACATAAGAGACCAGGGTTCAATCCCTGGGTTGGGAAGATCTCCTGGAAGAGGGCATGGCAACCCACTCCAGTATTCCTGCCTGGAGAATCCCAGGGGCAGAGAAGCCTGGCGGGCTACAGTCCACAGGGACGCAAAGAGTCAGACACATATACCATCTTCAATGAATGTATTGTGTAACTGTCCTGCTGTAATCTCACACAGACTGGGACTGCGTCTTGCACCTTTGTTGAGCCAGCAGAAAGCAGATTCATGAAATGCTTAATTGCTAACTTTTCTCTGCATCTCAGGACTTCAGCAACTCCTAACCTCCCCGGAGTCACAGAAACACTCTGAATCTGATCATGTTGTATGGCGTCAACCTGCAGAAACAACGCCCATCCACGTGACAAAGTGAAAGTGTCAGCCGTTCAGTTGTGTCCAACCCTTTGCAACCCCATGGACTGTAGCCTGCCAGGCTGCTCTGTCCATGGAATTCTCCAGGAAAGAATACTGGAGTAGATAGTGATTCCCTTCTCCAGGGGATCTTCCTGACCCACGGATCAAACTTTGGTCTCCTGCCCTGCAGGCATTCTTTACCATCTGAGTTGCATTTCACCATAATACTGGGAGATTCTTCAAACTCCCTAAATCTCCCTTTTGGAGCCTACTATAAGAATTCTACTTTCCCTGTAGGGTTTAAAGAGTGCATAGCTTTGGTATAGAAAGCTCTAGATTCAAATCTTGGTCCTATTACTTATTAATCATAGGACTTGATGAGGTACTTGAATTCTTTGAGCCTCAGTGTCTCTATCAGTAAAATGAGACTAATACTTAGACCTCTATCATAGAACTAGCATGAGGGGTTCAATTAATTTTGCCCCCTCCTCCTCTCTTCTTTCTGCTTCTGTGTGTGTGTGCATGTGTCCACTCAGTTGTGTCAATGTTTTGTGACCCTATGGACTATAGCCCACCAGGTTCCCCATTCTTGGGATTCTCCAGGCAAGAATACTGGAGTGGGTTTCCATTTCCTCTTCCAGGAGATTTTCCCCACACAAGGATTGAAACCAAATCTCCTGCATTGCAGGTGGATTCTTTACCGCTGAGCCATGGGGGAAGCCCTCTCTGCCTGCAAGCCTCTCCTTATTTCCAAGGGTCCACTGGCTATTGGAGACTGGCTGGATGTTTGGATATCATGACCTCGCCCACTGCAAATGGAAGGGCAAGGAGAGCAAAGCCTGTCTTAAGCTCTTCCTTCCAATGCCCATCTCCTAGGCTGCTGTACTAAGGCATTCGTTCAACGTTCTTTCCCAGACTGAGATACTTCCACACAAGTCTAATGATTTCCCATCCTCCCCTCGTCAGTCTTGTTCCTGTTTACATGCCCCCCTGAGGTACAGAGCTCACTTTTCTCCATGGGATCCTCCCTCCAGGTAAACCTCCTCCTCTAAGTAGCGTTCTTATACATGCTGCAGACTCATTCCCCCCACTTCCAAGCTGTTCTTGTGATTACAAAATGCTTAATTGTGGAGCTCATTGAAGAGCATTCATAATGCAACTTTGTTTCTCAAAATTTCCAGGGGAATTCAAGGTCTTGGGAGTGTGGGTACTCTGGGTTTATGGTCATTGGGCATTTTGGAGCTTTTCTGATGGAGTTCTTTACCCTTGTGGTCCGAGCACGGTGGGAGGGGACCCTAAAGGTGTCATGGGGACGCTGGGGCGCATGATGAGTGAGGAGATGGAGCACCTGGGGTCTGGATCTGAAATTCACATGGGTGACTGTGTGACCGGGGGCAGGTCTGCTGACAGATGGGTCTTTAAACCATCTTCTTCCTCCAGCAGTGCCTTTCTGATGCCTCCTCCTCAGTCTTCTCTGCGGTCCTCTCCTCTAGCCTTTTTCTTGTGTCTCGTCTCTCCTCTTTCCACTCCCTGGATTAGCTTCTCTACTCCCATGGCTCTCATTGCCGCCCTTCCGAGAAATGCCCCTTAGTCTCCACCTGTAGCTGAAACTCTCAGTTTTATGCATCTGACTCTCTGACTTGACCTTCACGTGGACACCTTCCAGATACCTCAAAATAGGGAGGCTCAGAACCAAACGCACAATTTCCCCAGCAGCTCACTCACGTAGATTGCCTCACAGTTTCTAGTCCACACTTTCTCCTCTGGACCAAGAAGCCAGAAATCCTGGACCTGTCACATCAGCCCCCTCTGTCACTGTCTATTCAACCTGTCTGAACCAGAGGATGAGATGCCTTGGTATCTGCCACCTGTGCTCCACGGGCACCGCCCTTCTGGCTACTTGCCTGGACTCCTGCCATGTGGTCTGATCACCTTTACCCACAGCACTCAGCCTTTCCCAGCTCCGACTCACTAGCAGTAAGGCCCAGGATGATTAACGGGACTCTTTCTGCTTCTGTAAAATGAGAAGGTCTAGAGAAGATGATCTCATTAAGGCCCTATCAGTCTTAGCTCAATTATTGTCCTCCATTGCTTAAAACCCTGCAACAGAGCCTTGCCTCGGGGTTCTTTCCTCTTCTCCCAGCCCCCTCCCAGTGATTTCTAGAGGGAACTTTCCGCGACTGGAGGAAGTCCTGTGATGCCCTCCAGGGCTGATTCCTGCCTGTTGCCCTCTCTGGCCTTGGCATCACACCACGTTCTTCCAGTTCAAGGTGCGCATCAGTGCTCAGCATGCCCTCACCCTCACCAGCACTCTCATGCTTCCAGGCTGCCTATTTTCTCTTCCAGCCATTGGGATTTCTCTCTCCACCCCTGTCAGTTCTTTTCCTCTCCTGAAACTTAGCTTTTCTTTCCTGGGGTCTATCTGGTGAACTCAGCCTTATTACTCAAGGTCCATATTAAGCCTCCCTCTTTATCCTAGAGATGCACTAACAGTATTTACATATCATTCCCCCCGCCTCCCACTTACACATCTCCTCCCTCCACTTACACATGTGGGTCTTATTCACACATATGCCTCCCACTTACACATCTGCCTCCCCACTGGATTCTAAAATCCTTAAAGGTCCAAACATGGCATTCCCAGAGCCCAGTATGATGGCCAACAAGATGCAGATTCAGTAATTGTACTGTGATTGAATGGCTCTGCAAGTCCATGAAATAACATCCAATCTCCTTATTTTGCCACTTAAGACTATTTTCATTCCAGACTCATCCACGTCGGCTGTTTTCCTTAAAGCACTTAAGTCAACTGTGTCATTCATCCTTTCGTCATCCTGTCCTGAACCCACCCATCACCACAGTGGGACCTTCCTGCTGCCCAACCTCCACCTGCTTTCCTGTCTATATCTTATCTCCTGTTTGAGGTCCAGCAAAATGTCACTTCTTCCTTTTCCTTATTCTGGAGCCAGGAGGGACTTCCTCTTCCCAGAGTTCCACTTTTACATTTCTTAGCATTGGGAGCCTTGTAATAAAGTGATGGTGTCAATTTAACTCATCTGTTACTGACTCATACTTCTGGACCCTCTGACCATGTTCAGGGTCTCCATCAAGGTTATACTTATCATGTATACCATGGGTCTATTCAAGACTCTTCCAGTGATGGTCCATGAGCATCCTTAAATTCATTCATCCCCATATCTCCAACCCCACCATCTTCCTAGTGAAGATGATCCAGTCTCTTCCCTGGTCGAAATAGTCTTCTAACTGGTATTCTTGTTGCCATGACATTCTCTACAAACTTTTAATTGTGCAGACCTGACCAAGTCCCAGCTGCTTACAATCCTTCCCATTGTTCTTGGGGGAACCACCCAAACCCAACACAGGATCTGTCCCACATGCCTGCTTCTGCAGTCCCCTCCCCATCAGTTCCCCCTGGCTCTCTGCTCTCCAGCAGTGCTGTCCTTCCAAGTGCTCTGGATTCCTTCCTATGCAAGGGCTGAAAGTGAAAGTGAAAGTCGCTCAGTCGTGTCTCTTTGCGACCCCATGAGCTATAGAGTCCATGGAATTCTCCAGGCCAGAATACTGGAGTGGGTAGCCTTTCCCTTCTCCAGGGCATCATCCTAACCCAGAGATTGAACCCAGGTCTCCTGCATTGCAAGGCTGGATGTAGGCTATTCCTTTGCAGGGAATTTTCTTCAGCTTTTCTTGGTGGGCTTGATGGACACCCCTCTCCAGTCTTCGGGTCTCCACTCCTTTAGGTTAGAAACTAACCTAAATCATCACTCCTTTTTCTCCTGACTCCCACCACTCTGTCAGCTCCCTTAATTGTACACTCAGCATTTATCATGGTTTGTCAGCCTCCTAGAAGGATTACTGGGGGCAGAGCCATGTCTTTTTATTCACCACTGTCCTCTCCCCAAACCTCCTCCCCACATGTGTGCATCTGGCTTCATGTCCTGTAGAGTAAGTGCTTGGGATCCACCTGTTAAATAGATTCCAGTATGCAAGTGTTGGGCTTTCCTGTTGACTCAGACAGTAAAGAATCTACCTGCAATGCTGGAAATCCAGGCTTGTTCCCTGGCTTGGGAAAATCCCCTGGAGAAAGGAATGGCTACCTACTCCAGTATTCTTGCCTGGAGAATCCCATGGACAGAGGAGCCTTGCAGGCTACAGTCCCTACAGTCACAAAGAGTCAGACATAACTGAGCAATTAACATACACACATGTATGTGCTGGCCATAACAAACTGGAGAAAGGGCTGACTCATTCATCTTCATTGGGAGCAAGAAGTATGCTGGGTATGTGATTACGTGTGTATGTATGTGTATATATTCAGAGTTTTGAATGGCAGCAGATAACACAAAAAGCATAAAAGCCCATGCACACACATTTGAGAGGCAGCACTGGAGGAGCAGTCTGGCTCAGAGCCCATCTGAGCAGAAAACAGAGTAATGGTGAGATGATGCCTAGGGCTCCATCTCACAAGATCCCGAGAAATTTCCTGGGGCAGAATTTGTTACCGGGTATGGATTGGTGGAGGAGCTTCTTGCTCCCAGGAAGTGCCTTGCGTTTCTTACATGCACAGCTTCTAAGATTTAAGTTATTTGAATGTGGGGACTGTATTTTATCTATTTTGGATTCCTCTCTTCCCATAACAGCTCTCGCTGAATTGATGAGTTGATCATAATCAAAGACTGAGCTTTGGCAAGATTTGTTCATTCATTCAATCACTCATTCATCATTTACTGCACACCTACCTGGGTGGCTCTAGTGGTAAAGAATCTGCTTGTCAATGCAGGAGATGCAGTAGACCCAGGTTCAATCCTTGGGTTGGGAAGACCCCCTGGAGTAGGAAATGGCACCCCACTCCAGTATTCTTGCCTGGAAAGTTCACGGGCAGAGGAGCCTGGCGGGCTACAATCCATGGGGCTGCAAATTGTCAGACATGACTGAGCAACTAACCACACACTGTTCATGTTTTCATTCAGCATTTATTGCATTGTGCACCTACTAATTACTAGGCGTGGGGCTACAGTTGTGAAGACAGGCATGTTTCCTGTGTGCTCGGATCTTATATAATGTAGAGGGAATTGGTCAGTTGGTGCTGGACTAGGAAGGATCAGGGCAATGAGATCTCAGAGAAAGAGAAACTAACCTAAATTGGGGTGGTGGTTAGTGCAGTTTTCCTGGAGGTGGTGATGTCTAAAGCTGAGATCTGACAGACAAGGAGGAGTCAACCAGGAGTGGGGGATAAGTGTAATGAGTATTTCAGCAGAGAGACAGCATGAGCAAATGTTCAGAGAATTCCAGGACACCCACTGACCCATCACAACAGGAGGCAAGGGTGGGGAGTAGAGGCGACTGATGAGGCTGGAACCTGTGTGAGCACCTGCCTGCTCATAGGACGTGCTGCGCCAATCACTTTAATAAATTCAGTTTTATTGTATCTTCAGAACAGCCCTATGAGGCAAGGATCATTGTTCCGTTTTTTTCCAGAAAAGGCTCGAGAAAACTCAGCAGCTCCAGAAAGCTTGCCCAACTGGCCAGCAGCCAGGCCACACTTCAGATCTTTGGTCCAGTCCTCTCCTGTCCCTGTACCACTTCTGGATTCAGAGGCTGTGGAGGAGGAAAGGCAATGATGCTGAGCAGACAAGGGGACCACAAGTGCCAGCACATCCCTGACGGTGTGGCCAGTCTGCCTCCCTAGGCTCCTGGCTGGTCTCTACCGTAATTAGGAGTTGCTGTGTGCTGCTCAGTGGGGGTGGGAGGGGAGCTCAAAAGGCCACCTCTGCAGGCAGTGCTGTTGGCCACAAAGTGTGTTCACCTCTTGTCTTAACAGTATTCAGATGAGGCTTCCAATCCATGGTGCTCAGAGCTAGCACCTGGCTGCACAATTTGGAATGAGCTTCACAGGCATGAAGGCCTCATTATGTAATTAGGTCTTTGGAAAATGAGCTATTCTTCAGCCACTGCAATCAGAGGGCTTGATGCAGCCCCGGGGCTCCAAGGGGATGCTGGGGGTGTCTCTGTGGCTCACTGCTGCTGCTGTTGCTGCAGAAATCTTGTCACTAAAAGCAAGCAGTTTCCAGGGGGGTCTCAGTCTCCGTGACAAGGAAAGAGGGTTTTCTTTTCCTTTAACTTCCTGTAGGGAACAGTGTAGACATTAGGGAGGGTCTGGAGAAGTGACTCTAGATTCAAGCTCGCATCAGGATCACTGGGAGGGTTCCTTAAAACACAGATTGCCAGGCGCACCCCCAGAGTTTCTGTTGAGCTGGGTTTGGGTGGGGCCTGAGAGCTTGCATTTATAACAAATTCCTGGGTGGTGCTGTTGCTGCTAACCTGGGGACCACACTGAGAGAACCGCTCTCTACAGTGAAGAGAGTCACCCAAGCCCCAGATTCCTCAGGAAGACCCCCTGCCCAATCCCCAATCAGAGCGGAACTTCTCCCTCCCCACAAGCACACAGGGTCACTGTGAGCTTCAGACTTTAGTGAGGGAGGTGGGCAGGGGAGGTTATTCAGTTCTTCTGATTTTTCAGATTAGGGGGCTGAGGTCCAAGTTCCCATGACTTGGAAATGGTAGAACTGGGTCTAATATCTTGTCACTCAAGGCTTAAATTTGCAATGAGTAGAAGGCAATGGCACCCCACTCCAGTACTCTTGCCTGGAGAATCCCAGGGACGGGGGAGCCTGGTGGGTTGCAGTCCATGGGGTCGCTAAGAGTCGGACATGACTGAGCCACTTCACTTTCACTTTTCACTTTCATGCATTGGAGAAGGAAATGGCAACCACTCCAGGGTTTTTGCCTGGAGAATCCCAGGGATGGGGGAGTCTGGTGGGCTGCTGTCTATGGGGTCACACAGAGTCAGACACGACTGAAGCGACTTAGCAGCAGCAGCAGACCATTAGCACTTAGTTATTTCCTTTATCTCAAGGGCTGGGACAAGAGGAACCAGGCATCAAAATCGATGCTCTTTTCAAGAAAGGGAATATTTCCTGCCACATCAGTAAACAAGGATGTCATAGTCATCAGTGATTGCAGGCCTCCAATGTGACTTCCAGAGCCCTCAGGGCACTCAGGAAGGAGAAAAATACCTGTGATCTGGCAGCCATCAGGACCGCAGCCACTCTCTACGGTGAGCCCCAAGGGAGCTCAGAATGTGAGAAGATGCAGGATGTTGGCTCAGGATAATCGAGATGCATATGAAAGGAATGATTTCAGTGAGCCCAGACTCCCGCATCTTCCCATACTTAGACAAGTACTAAATTTCTTAACTTGGGATATCTGGTTTTCTTTAATTAACAATAATCTTTTTAATGTTCAGACTACCTGCTCTTCATTGCAAAACTTCTATATAAACTGCCTGCTTCCTTCACCTTCTCGGAACAGGAATGGTTCTTTCAGGGTCACTTGAAATGCTCTCTCTTTGGCTTGAAGTCCCTGGAGGAAGTCCAGGAGGAAGGAGGAAGTCCTAAAAATTCTCACCAAATGAAATACAACTCTCAACTTTTAGGTTGTGAATATTTTTTAAGTCAACATCTTCTTCTTAGGTCTCCAGCTGGACTATTTCCCCCACCCTCCTTCTAGCTGGGTAAGTCCATTCACCAACTTCTTGAGATGGAGTAGCAGTGACGCTCACCACTTCCAGATTTTTGTCCCCTATAAACCTCCCACAAGTTCTGCTCCTAATGTTTATTCTCCCCCCTGCTTGTGGATGTCAACTTCCAGGGTGGCTTTGGATTTCATCAGAACTTGAGGTCTTTAATATATGTGTGGAGGAGAGTCATCCATGAGTTGAATAACTATCCAGAAGTCTATGTGATTAACTTCTGTTGTATTAAGTCCCTAACATTTGGGGGTCCATTTGTTTTGGCTGCCTGAGTGCATGCAAGCTTAGTCACTCACTTGTATCTGACTCTTTGCAACCCTATGGACTAGAGCCCACCAGGCTCCTTTGTCTATGGGATTTTTCCAGGTGAGAATATTGGAGTGGGTTGCCATTTCTTCCTCCAGGGGAGATCTTCCCAACCTGCATCTCCTGCACTGCAGGTAGATTGCTTACCCATGAGCCACCAGGGAAGCCCCTTTGGCTGCCTAACCTGCCTTAATTAACATGGTTGGTTTTCTCATAGTTTGATCTTAGAACTGCTTGCACCAGAATCACCGGCTTTCTAAAAATGCCAATTTCTATTCATCCCTACTTAAATGGATTTCTGAGCTGCAGAGCCTGGCAATCAGTATTTTTAAAAAAGTATCTCAGGTAGTTCTTTTTTTAAAATATTTATTCATTTGACTGCACCAGGTCTTAGTTGCAGCATGTGAGGTTTTAGTTGAGGTTTATGGGATCTGGTTCCATGATCAGGGATGGAACCGGTGCCCCCTGCATTGGGAGAGGAATTCTTAACCACTGGACCACCAGGGAAGTCCCTCAGGCAGTTGTTATATGTACTAAAGTTTGACAATTGTATTCTAGATCTGGGTTGGCCAATTATGGCCCAGGGCCAAATGTGGTCTGCCACCTGCTTTTATACAGCCTGTGAGCTACAAATAGGGTTTACGAAAGAAGAATAATAGAATAATACTTGGCAAGAGTAATAGAACAACACTTCACAACGTGTGAAAAGTTTTATTGGAACACAGCCACGTCTATTTGTTTACATTCTGTCTTTGGCTGCTTTTGCACTTCAAGGGCAGCTTGAGTAGTAGCAACAGAGGCCATGTGGCCTGCAGCCTAAAATATTTATTATCTGGATTTTCACAGGAAAAGTTTGCTGACCCCTTGCTCTAGATCTTACAACTCTACTTTAGAAGATGGATGGTAGTGTGTGCCTATGTCATCATGAGCTACAGATTTAGATTCCCTTGGGGCACGAAGAAATGAGAACAAATATTATTATGCACTCATTCATTTATTTATCCTTTCTTTTGGTAAACATTTGTTGAATGCTCTTGGAGTGCTGGGTATTGAGATCCAAAAGAGAACATGATAGGTGAATAATACATAAGCTTGGCAATTATGTTTTTTTCCATGACACTGAAGCTCATTATTAAATGAAAGGTTAAATATTAACTAATCTCTAATTACTGTATAACAATGTTACATCTTGCTGCTCAGGGATTTTTGTAGAAGCCATTAACAGAAAAGCTTCATACTAGGAGATAAGTGCACCTACTGTAGATCCTTCATTTCATAGGAATAAAAAAGCAACAAGGACTGAGCTGGAAGCAATTGCAGACAGAGTCAGAGAACTCGGTATTTTCTCTTCCAGCCCAGAAGAATGTAAACCAGTAGGAGAGGCCAAAGGGTCTTGAGGGTGAACACTTAACAGCAGCAGCGGAAGAAGAAGAAAGTCTGGAATGCCTGGAAGTCACACTGGGAGAAGAGAGATGATCAGGTTATATTTACCCAGCATGGCCCTCACCACCTAGAAAGTCAAATGGCAAGAAGGGAAGAGGTGGATCAGAGACAGAGGATTTGATAGAATTCACTGGATGCCAAGGGCAGGAAAGGGAGCAAAGCCAACTCCCATACAATCCAAACAGAAAGTAATGTCTCAGGGGTCTAGTCTGGGACCGGCATGTAGTTAAATCGGAAGGGGTTTCTAGGTAGCACTGATTCTCAGTATCAGGTAGGGTCCAGATTTAAGTCAAGGGAGTACATCCAAGTCGATGAAAAAAGTTCCTGAATCAGGATCTCCTTTTAGAAGCTGGATGAAAACAAAGCAGCAGAGTCCTATGACGACCACTTACCCAGTCTGGGGTTCTGGGCCAAGTCCTAGTTCTGGTGGAGATAACTGAAAGTCAAGGATGGAACAAGGGCAGAAGTTCACACAAGCAGTATAGACCAAATAGGGAGGCCCAGGGTGCAAGAGGTACCTAGAATTGGACTCTCACTCATGCACCAAACACGGCTCCCCTGCAGCTTAAGTTATAGCCAGCCATCTGATAACATTCTAGCCAAAAAATAACAAGAGAAATCATTGGGGGAACTTGTAGAAAAGCTCCTCAAAGAGAGCTGACTTAAGTGGGCAGGACATCTTTTTGCCCTCCTGTCCCTTCTTACTGCCTCCCAGAATATAGATGTGATGGATGATGCAGTGGCAGCCATTTTGGGCCATGAAGTGACTTTGAGAATGGAGGGGGGACTTCCCTGGTGGCCCAGTGGTTAAGATGTTGCCTTCCAAGGAAGTGGGTGTGAGTTCGATCTCTGGTCAGGGAGGTAAGATCTCACATGCCTCTCAGCCAAAAAAATCAAAACATAAAACACAAACAATATTGTAACAGATTCAATAAAGACGTAAAAAGAGAGAATGGAAGAACATCCTTGGATAGTGTTGCTAAAAAATAAAATCTGGGTGTTTTAAAACCTGGGAGCAACCACATCAGACTTTGGATTGTCTATCTCTAGACTTCTTTTATGTTAGATAAAAACAATGTTCTACCTTGTTTAAGCAAGCTATTTGGGGTTTTTCATTATGTGATGCCAAACTAATTGCTAATGGACATCTCACCCCCCACCCAGAAGCATTTCCCAATGTGTGGTTTATAAAGACAATTTTAGAAAGTATTAACACCTTGTGAGTGCATGTGCAGTAAGTCGCCTCAGTCATGTCTGACTCTTTGTGACCCTATGGACCATAGCCCTCCAGGCTCCTCTGTCCATTGGGATTCTCTTGGCAAGAATACTGGGGTGGGTTGCCATTCCCTTCTCCGGGGAATCTTTCTGACCCAGGGATTTAATCTACGTCTCTTATGTCTCCTGAATTGGCAGGCAGGTTCTTTACCACTAGTGCCAACTGGGGAGCCCAGCTCACCCCGAGAAAAACCATAATTAAAAAAAACACACGCACCCCAGTGCTCACTGCAGCTCTATTTACAATAGCCGAGACAAGGAAGCAGCCGAGATACCCATCAACAGAGGAAAGGATAAAGAAGCTGTGGTTCATATACACAATAGGATATTACTCAGCCATACAAGGAACACAACTGGGTCATCTGTAGAGATGTGGATGAAGCTAGAGTCTGTCATATGTCAGAAAGGGAAAAACAAATATCGTATATTAACACATATATGTTGAATCTAGAAAAAGAGTACCATTGAACCTATGTGTAGGACAAGATTAGAGGTACAGACATGGAAAACAGACATGTAGATGCAGCAGGGGAAGAAGAGGGTGGGACGGATTGGCAGAGTAGCATTGACATATATATGCTACCATATGTGAAACAGACAGCTAGTGCAAAATGCTATATAGCACAGGGAGCTCTGCCCATTGCTCTGTGATGACCTAAAGGGTTGGGATGGGAGGTGTGGGAGGAAGGTTGGAGAGAGAGGGGATGTATGTACACTTATAGCTGAAGCAGAAACTAACATGACATCGTAATTACCTTCCAATTTAAATAATAATTTAAAAAAACATAAGTGTTGACTGAAGAAATGGGATGGACTATAAACTAGTTAATTAAATGTATCAAATAGGAAGGAATAAATAAACCAATCTTAGGTTAGTATTTATGTAATTATATTAAAAGCAAACATTTTGATTAATATTTTAAAAAAGAAAGCATTAATTCAGACAGGCATAGGTCTTATGATCATGTATTCATTTTAATGTATACTAGAGAAAATAGAGCCCACACTTTGAATTTGTGATTTCATGGGTAAGACTCAGGTTGGTATTTACATTTAAAAAGTAAGTCAATTTAAATTAAATGGTTGAACAAATAATAGAAAAACCAGCCTGCAGAAATGGCAACAATCTTGAAGGTAGAATTTGAGTGACTGAATGTTTGCAAGCAATGCCATGGGGAATAGTGCTGAAACTGGACATGTCTTGTTTGCGCAAGACAGTCTTACCTGGTCCACAGCAAATGCTCAATAAATGTCTGTGGAATGAGTGACAACATACACCCCTGTCTCCCTGAATGAGCTCTGGCTTTTCCCACACACCTCTTCTGTAGCCCACCCTCCCACTGCCACCCTCTGCAAAAGACCCCCAACCTCTTTTCTCGTCTGCTTTTCCCAACCTTCTAATATGCAATTTCTCTTTTCAAAGCACAAGGAGGTACTCTGCTCTTAGGGCTTTTATTTTTCAGGTTTTATTAAATGGAGCTTTTAGCCTCGGCCATTTTACAATTCCACGTTGATCTCTTTTTTTGAACCGGCTCATTGGTTGGGCCCCATTTCGTGTGGTTGAAATAAAAGGAAACTGCCTCCCATATAGAAGATCTATGGCTGCTTGTTGCTCTTGTGCATAAATATATTTATCACCTGTGGCCAGACAGAACCCTGAGCAGAACCTGTCTCCTGAGAATGAGAGGAAAGAGGAATTCCCTGGCTTTCAACCCTTTCAACCAACTCAGTTCCTCTCTCCCCACTACAGACACCTCCCTTAGCAACCCCCCCCCCCCCCCCCCCCGCCACACACACACCCCTACCGTCCCAAACCCAGCAAAAGATCAGCAATAATGCCCTGGGTATGTGGACCACTGTAAGGGATTCAAAGTACTTTCAGATATCTCATCTGAGTCTCTGCCTGCACAAAAGCATCTGAAATGCTTGTTTGTCCTCAGCCCCACAGTTTTAGGAGGGGATGGCTGTGGTCTCATGCTCACTAGCCATCAAAAAAATCCTAGAAAGGGCTGGTAGGCATGTGTAGATAAGGAGGCTTCAGTCTGGAAAGAAGACTAAATGGCAACTACAAGGAGAAGTAGGGATGTGCTGTATCGACACTGAGATGAACTATGATGTTATGGCAACTGGGCTGAGAGAGCAAATGGGAAGTCCCTACAGGGAGCAGAGTGGCAGATGATGCAGAGAGAGAGGGGAACAGTGTGAAGTACAACCCAAAGGTCTTGGGTGGGAAAGCTGAGATTACTGAGAACCAGGTGGGGTGGGATGAGGACAGGGACTTATACAAGGTGGACCTGATAGCATCCAGTCGGGAAGTCATCAGATCAGCTTCGTTGGCACACAGAGGTAGGACATCACTTTACTAGCAAAGGTGCTAGTACTCAAAGCTATGGTCTTTCCGGTAGTCATGAATGGATGTGAGAGTTGGACCATAAAGAAAATTGAGGGTGGAAGGATTGATGCTTTTGAACTGTGGTGTTGGAGAAGACTCTTGAGAGTCCCTTCGACTTCAAGGAGATCAAACCCGTCAATCCTAAAGGAGATCAGTCTTGAATATTCATTGGAAGGACTGATGCTGAAGCTGAAGCTCCAGTACTTTGGCCACCCGATGCGAAGAAATGACTCACTGGAAAAGATCCTGATGCTGTGAAAGACTGAAGGCAGAAGGAGAAGGGACAACAGAGGATGAGATGGTTGGATGGCATCACCTATTTGATGAACTGAGTTAGAGCAAGCTCTGGGAGTTGGTGGTGGACAGGGAAGCCTGTCGTGCTGCAGTCCATGGGACTGCAATGAGTTAGACATGACTGAGCAACTGAACTGAACTGAACTGAACAATTGTAGCTTCTGAAGTCTGGTTTTCTGAGATGTTGGAATCTGTTAGCACAACTTCTGCTGGTGGGAAGTTCCCTGTTTGTAATAACATCTGGCATCATCTCTGAGCCTCATGGCAACCATGGTGCAAGGGGGTCCAAGGTGATGCTCCCATTTTACAGGTGAAGTAACTGAGGTTTAGAGAGTCTCACCCAAGGTTGTATTGATGATGAGTAGCAGAATCTTACCCAGATTCTTCAGTCCCCTGATCTAGGGTTCTTTATACCACCCCAGGGTCCCTGCAATCTCTGACTCAACACAATAAGGTGTTTAGAACAGTTTTTGAGCCATAAAAGGTGATTGAAAGTATATAGAGATGAGCTGATTGTGCTAAAGTGATTATGTTCCTTCCCTCCTCACTCCTGGCCCTTCAGTTTTCCTCTGTGTGACTGCATCTCCATAAGTTCTACAACTATTTGAGTCTTCTCCTTAACCTTCACTTGGCTTCATGATCTCACCAGTTACTTCTCTTCCTCTTACAGACAAATTCCATGAAGAACAAGGTTTGGGGGCTGACAGTTTGTAGGTCTGTTATGTGTTATACGCCACATAGTCCCTGGTGGGGTGGTGAAGAATCCACCTGCCAAGGAGGAGATGTGCCGGTTTGATCCCTTGATCAGGAGGATCTCCTGGAGAAGAAAATGGCAACCCACTCCAGTATTCTTGCCTGGGAAGTCTCATTGACAGAGGAGCCTGGCAGGCTACAGTCCATGGGGTTGCAAAAGAGTTGAATATGACTTACAACTGAAAAAAAACCCAAAGTACAACTAGTTAGGAGTGGTGACCTTTTCATCCACTTGTTTTTCCTTCACATAGGCTGAGTGCCAGGCTCTGTGAAGGAAGCCAGAGGAAACAGGAACAGCTACCGTGGAGAACAAGCCTAGTAGATTTTCAACCTTTTATGTGTTGCAGAGAAGAAGCCAGTTCTGACTCCATGTTGGAAACTGCTTGGCTTGTTTTTCATTGCTTTTGTTATTATAATGATCCATAATGGCTTGCTTCAAAGGACTCTGTCCCTCTGCCTGCCTGTAAACTAAAGTGCCTTTGTTCAGCTCAGAGAGAGATAATCTGACCTTGCCCACCTTTGAATAAAGGAGACTAACACACCCCTTCCAAAGGCTGACCCTTCCCGGAGATGTGTTGCCAGACTGAAGACCTTTTTACTTTACTTCCCCAATGCCTCTCCCTCTCTATTCTGCCTTTTGACTTTAGTTCCTCATTGCGTCTCTCTCTGGTTCTGTAAAAGCACCTGGCTTCCAAACCTGGACAGAGTTGTATTCCTTGCCTCAACACCTGTCTCTTGGATTCATTGGCCTGCTGTGTGAGCTTGGACTCGGTAGTTCGGCCTCTGCACACCTTGGAGAAACTGGTGACTAACCCATCTCTCTCTTCTCAGAATGAACATTTAACCATTTGTTTAAAGTTTTGCATGAAATGATAAGGATTTTTGAACTCCTTTTGGGCCTATCTGTAAAAGCTCTAGTGGTCCAGGGACCTGCAGTTAAAGATAGAGGTGATGGGAGCTGCAGATGAGCAAAAAACTATGATGGTGTCATGCAGTCACATGGAGAGGAAAACAAGGCAGAAGCTGAAAGGGTGTCTCAGTTCAGTTCAGTTGCTCAGTTGTGTCTGACTCTTTGTGACCCCATGGACTGCAGCACGCCAGGCTTCCCTGTCCATCACCAACTGCTGGAGCTTGCTCAAATTCATGTCCATGGGGTCAGTGAGGCCATCCAACCAGCTCATCCTCTGTCATCCCCATCTCCTCCTGCCTTCAATCTTTCCCAGCATCAGGATCTTTCCCAATGAGTCAGTTCTTCACATCAGATGGCCAAAGAATTGGCGTTTCAGCTTCAGCATCAGTCCTTCCAATGAATATGCAGGACTGATCTCCTTCAGGATGGACTGGTTGGATCTCCTTGCAGTCCAAGGGACTCTCAAGAGTCTTCTCCAACACCACAGTTCAAAAGCAACAATTGTTCAGTGCTCAGCTTTCTTTATGGTCCAACTCTCATTTCCATACATGATTACTGAAAAAACCATAGCCTTGACTAAATGGACCTATGTTGGCAAGGTAATACCTCTGCTTTTTAATATGCTGTCTAGGTTGGTCATAGCTTTTCCTCCAAGGTGCAAGTGTCTTTTAATTTCATGGCTGCAGTCACCATCTGCAGGGATTTTGAAGTCCAATAAAGTAAAGTCTGTCACCATTTCCATTGTTTCCACATCTATTTGCCATGAAGTGATGGGACCGGATGCCATGATCTTAGTTTTCTGAATGTTGAGCTTTAAGCCAACTTTTTCACTCTGCTCTTTAATTTTCATCAAGAGGCTCTTTAGTTCTTCTTCATTTTCTGCCATAACGGTGGTGTCATCTGCATATCTGCGGTTATTGATATTTCTCCCAGCAGTCTTGATTCCAGCTTGTGCTTCATCCAGCTCAGCATTTCTCATAATGTACTCTGCATATAAGTTAAATAAGCAGGATGATAATATACAGCCTTGACATACTCCTTTTCCTATTTGGAACCAGTCTGTTGTTCCATGTCCAGTTCTAACTGTTGCTTCCTAACCTGCTTACAGGTTTCTCAAGAGGCAGGTCAGGTGGTCTGGTATTCCCATCTCTTTCAGAATTTTTCAGTCTATTGTGATCCACACAGTCAAAGGCTTTGGCATAGTCAATAAAGCAGAAATAGATGTTTTTCTGGAACTCTGTTGCTTTTTCGATGATCCAGCGGATGTTGGCAATTTGATCTCTGGTTCCTCTGCCTTTTCTAAAAGGCAGAGTAAGGCCAGGTTGAACATCTGGAAGTTCACAGTTCACATATTGATGGAGCCTGGCTTGGAGAATTTTGAGCATTACTGTGCTAGTGTGTGAGATCAGTGCAATTGTGAGGTAGTTCAAGCATTCTTTGGCATTGCCTTTCTTTGGGGTTGTAATGAAAACTGACCTTTTCCAGTCCTGGGGCCACTGCTGAGTTTCCCAAATTTGCTGGCATATTGAGTGCAGCACTTTCACAGCATCATCTTCCAGGATTTGAAATAGCTCAACTGGAATTCTATAACCTCTACTAGCTTTGTTCATAGTGATGCTTTCTAAGGCCCAGTTGACTTCACATTCCAGGATGTCTGGCTCTAGGTGAGTGATCACACCATCATGATTATCTGGGTCATGAAGATCTTTTTTGTACAGTTTTCTGTGTATTCTTGCCACCTCTTAATATCTTCTGCTTCTGTTAGGTCCCTACCATTTTTGCCCTTTACTGAGCCCATCTTTGCATGAAATATTCCCTTGGTATCTCTAATTTTCTTGAAGAAATATCTAGTCTTTCCCATTCTATCATTTTCCTCTATTCCTTTGCATGATCACTGAGGAAGGCTTTCTTATCTCTCCTTGCATTTCTTTGGAACTCTGCAATCAAATGGAAATATCTTTCCTTTTCTCCTTTTCTTTTCACTTCTCTTCTTTTCACAGCTATTTGTAAGGCCTCCTCAGTCAGCCATTTTGCTTTTTTGCATTTCTTTTTCTCAGGGACGGTCTTGGTTTCTGTCTCCTGTACATTGTCACAAACCTCCATCCATAGTTCATCAGGCACTCTGTCCATCAGGTCTAGTCCCTTAAATCTATTTCTCACTTCCACTGTATAATCGTTAGGGATTTGATTTAGGTCATACTTGAATGGTCTAGTGGTTTTCCCCACTTTCTTCAATTTCAGTCTGAATTTGGCAATAAGGAGTTCATGATCTGAGCCACAGTCAGCTCCCAGTCTTGTTTTCACTGGCTGTATAGAGCTTCTCCATCTTTGGCTACAAAGAATATAATCAATCTGATTTCGGTGTTGGCCATCTGGTGATGTCCATGTGTAGAGTCTTCTCTTGTGTTGTTGGAAGAGGGTGTTTGCTATGACCAGTGCATTCTTTTGTCAAAACTCTATTAGCCTTTGCCCTGCTTCATTCTGTACTCCAAGGCCAAATTTGCCTATTACTCCAGGTGTTTCTTGACTTCCTACCTTTGCATTCCCATCCCCTATAATGAAAAGGACATATTTTTTGGGTGTTTTGTTCTAAAAGGTTTTGTAGGTCTTCATAGAACCATTCAACTTCAGCTTCTTCAGCATTACTGGTCGGGGCATAGACTTGGATTACCGTGATATTGAATGACTTGCCTTGGAAATGAACAGAGATCATTCTGTCATTTTGAGATTGCTTCCGAGTACTGCATTTCAGACTCTTTTGTTGACTATGATGGCTACTCCATTTCTTCTAAGGGATTCCTGCCCACAGTAGTAGATATAATGGTCATCTGAGTTAAATTCACCCATTCCAGTCCATTTTAGTTCACTGTAATGACAATGGTAACACTTTTCTCACAGGGCTGTTGGAATACTAAAAAGATGACAGACAGCAGGGCCCTACTTCCGTGTCTGTCTCCACTGGATCTTTGGGCTCCTCCTGGGCAGAAAAAGTGTTAGTTGCTCAGTTGTGTCTGACTCTTTGCTATCCCATGGACTGTAGCCCTCCAGGCTCCTCTATCCATGGGATTCTTTAGGCAAGAATAGTGGAGTGGGTTGCCTTCTCTTCTCCAGGGAATCTTCCCAACCCAGGGATCGAACCAGGGTCTCCTATATAGAAGGAGATTGTTTACCATTTGAGCTACGAGGGAAGCCTCCTCCTGGACAGGGACCTTGCCTATTATCACTGCATCCCTAGCATCTATGGTGCCTGACACAGAGAAGGCACCCCTTAAATTCATTTGAATAACAGTCGCCAGAGTTGACACTATCTGAGAGTCTACAGAATAAATTAGGGGAGGGAGGGAGGCAGGTAGGAGGGAGGTGACCCATCAGTGTAGGAAATGCCTACCTTAACCAAATAGATGTCTTCCTAAAACTCTATCTGTGTGTAAATTGAAGTCTGACAAGAAAAATCCTATTCCCCTAACGACTTTGATGATTTCAGAGAGGCTTTGCTTTCATTTCCTCTTGATTTAAAATGGGCAGTTGCCTAACATATTGGCCCCTAAAGCATTTTTCCCTATAAAGGAAGAAATGTTCAGAGAATCAGCTCTTAAGTGTACCAGTAATGATGGGGAGGAACGGAAGGATCACTGGTTAACCTTTTCATTTCAAGAGACTTTGTCATTTTCCAAGCAGAGACCCTTCAAATATCTCAAGGGACTCACTCACAGAGCCTCCGGTAGGAGGAAGGGCAGGAGAGAGCCTGCATCTGGGCTCCTGAATTGTGATGCTTGTTTTAAGCTTAAGGAAAGCACAGCCTAAAAAGATGAAGTGTCTTGTCCAAGGTCACACACAAGTTCACTGTGGAGTCAAAGGCAGTGACCTTTCCACTGGCTTCCATAAATAAATGCTCAAAGTAAAAATGAGGTAACATATAATCTGGAAAATTCTCCTTTCTGCTTCCTACCCCTTGTCAAGCTGTGTTGGGAGGCAGTGTTTGGAGAGGAAGGATGGCAGTTGCTAGTCACACCTGGGTCAACACCCCAGCCTTGCATCCCAAGCTGTGAGACCTTACCGTGAACCACCGACTGTGTCCCCTTACCCGCCCCTCCATCCAGGGTCTGTCTGCTCTCCACTTGTAGGTCAGTTGGACCCTGTTCCCAGGGCTGAGCATTGGGAAATGAGAGGAATCCAGAGAAGAGTTGCCACGGCAACAGGAAAGCAGTGGCTGCTGCTGTGCAAGGTGATGTATGGCTTCACACATGTCAGAGCCTTTGCTGGTTTGCTTCCCATCTGGGACTCAGAGCTTCCAGGTACACATTGAGGGAATGCTAATGCCGCTTTGCCCCTTCTCTCCCTCTTCTGGGGCAGCCTCCTGGGCTTCGGGTACCACCTGCCATCAAACTCCCTTAGTGAGGGGCCAGAGACAGTCTGGGAAACCGCTTTGGTGTTTCAGCCTCTTTCCTCACTGGATAGTTGTTATGTCACATCCTAGAGCTGGAAGGAGTTGCAGTGATCTTTTTTGGTACAGGACTTTCATTTGATATGTAGGGAAAGTGAAGCCCAGAGAAGGCCAATGACTTGTTGAAAAACACACTGTAAACATGAGTGTCATAGTCTGTGTGGGCTGCCCTAACAAAATACTAGAGGTTGGGTGGCTTAAACAACCAAAATTTGTTCTTACACTTTTGGAGTCTGGGAATTCCAAGATCAAGGTCCTGGCAGATTCGATTCCTGATGGGGCTCTCTTCCTGCTTGCAGAAGCTGACCGCCTTCTCTCTGTGTCCTCACATGGACTCTCCTGAGTGCATGGACATGAAGAGGCAGAGGAATTCCCGTGTCTCTTCATACAATACAAGGGCACTAATCCCATCATGAGGACCTCACCCTCATGACCTCATCTAATCCAAATTACCTGCCAAAGGTCCCATCTCCAAATATCACCCTGCTGGGAGTTGGGGCTTCCACCCTAACTGGGCTGTGGGACACAAATATTCAGTCCAAAAAAATGAGGAAGGGTCATAACTGGAACAGTCCAGTGCTTTTTCTGTGGCACCATATTGCTTCTCTGATGCATGTCAGAAGGGCTTTTTAGAGACTGCCTAATAACTGGGTGATTTTGGCCAAGTCACTTCTCTCTGGAATCAATTTCCCATTCTGATAAGTGAGGGATTCAACTTCACAGTTTGTAATTCTCTGCTTTGTTTACTGAAATGACATAACCTGCTATATTTTTCTTTTAATCTTTTGGCTGTGCTGCATGGCATGTGGAATCTTAGTCCCCAGACCAGATATTGAACCCAGGCTCCCTGCATTGGCAGTGCAGAATCTTAACCACGGCACCACCAGGGAAGTTCCAACATAAGCTTTTTGATGACTCAAAAATGGGTCAGAATGAGACTCCTAGATCACATCCTATGATCTCATTAATTTTTCTTGGTGTTAGTACAGAAGTAATGCCAGTTTTCAGAAGGTCATCAACAGCTTAGTAAAAAAGACTCCCTCCTTATAGTGGCTAAACATAGCAACATGCCTCCCACTGGTTATTCTGGTTCCAGCCCCACCCCCGCCACCAGACAAATGTCTCGACTTATCTTCCTAGGACCCACATCTGGCCAGCCATCCTCCTTCCCTCTGAGCATCCTCTTCCCCTTTCCTCTAAGCAGCATCATGCCAGCATCCTTTGTCATCAGTCCTCTGCTTCCTTGGGACCATAATGTTTCTAGAACACGCTTAGACATTTCCAACTTTGTACACATGGATCTCTCCACTTTTGTTCACCACACTTATCCTAATTCCCCTCATTCTTCAAGAGCTAGTGTGGGCATGTCCCTGCCACTCCAAGTTCATGTCAGCACTTAGAGTTTCTCTCTATGGGAATATTTTTATACCACATAATTATTGTTTGTTACCCTCCTCTTGCACCAGGATATAGGTTTATAGGGTGGGAATGAGGTCTTGTTTTCCATTGGCTCCCTCACCTGACTCTGAGCAGGTACTCAAGTAGGGTTTGCTGAATGAATGAATAAATCTCACTTTACAACTTTTAATCCATTACGTAGTTCTGGGGAGCTGTTTAAAAAGACTTTTCAAGCTCAAGTTGTGAGTGTCGGTTACTCATTGTGTTTACCAGCCTGTCTGTTCCTTTAATCGAGGCCATCCCTAAGATGCTCACGGGTCTGAGAGTCAGAACACCCTCAAATGAATCCTTATTCCTGGAGAAGTCATTCCTCCTCCTTGGTGTTAGCTACAATGGGAGGTTTGGGTATAGTGATCCCTAAAGTGTCTTTTATCTTTAATTTCTAATAATTCCAAGATATCCAGTCAGCAGTCAACAGATAGCAAATATAGTAAAACATAGGCAAGGAGAAAAAAATACTCTTTAAAAAAATAGCTGTGCTGGGTCTTTGATGCTGTGCATGGGCTTTCTCTAGTTTTGGCAAATGGGGGCATTTATGTAGTTGTGGTGTGTGCGCTTCTCGTTGCAGTGGCTTTTTTTGTTGTGGTGCATGAACTCCAGGGCATATGGGCTCAGTAATTGTGGCACATGGCCTTAGTTGCCCTGAGGCATATGGAATCTTCCTGGACTAGGGATCGAACCCATGTCCCCTGCATTGGCAAAGCAGATTCTTAATCACTGGACTACCAAGGAAATCCCCCTAAATACTCTTGATTTAAAGTTTATTTGTGGCTGAATCTCGGGAACAAAGGCAGTGACATGGTAGGTCTCAACTACAGGGGCCCCAAACAACTGTCCAGCTGAGAAGGAAGGAGAGCATAGAGAGATCACTGGTCAAGTTCATGTTGGTTATCTAAGGCAGGTTGGAGCAGGCAGGTGGGGCCAGAGGTCAGTGTCAATTGCTAGGTTGGCAAGGCTGATCTAAGAGCAAATACTGTTGGCTTCTTGCTCATCAACCCTTCTATGATGGTATGAGGGCTGTCAAAGGACAACATTGACTTGACTTGAGCACTGCTCTTGATTTGAACAGTTTCATCATTTACTCGTAGAAGTTATCTTAGTGACTGCCAGCTCACTGACTATCTGGGTAAAATTCAAAGTCTTAAGCTAGTTTCATGACTATAGAATTCTGGAGCATGCATATTCAGTTGTTCCGTTGTGTCCGACTCTTTTGCAACCCTGTGGACTATAGCCATCAGGCTCCTCTGTCCATGGAATATTCCAGGCAAGAATACTGGAGTGGGCTGCCACTTCCTATTCCAGGAGATCTTCCCTACAGGAAAGTGGGAGGATTCTTTACCACTGAGCCACCTGAGAAGCCCAATAGAATTCTGGAGAAAGACAAAACTCTTCAGTACAGCATTCAAGGCTCATCACTATTCCTTTCTTTATAGACTCTAAGCTCTCAGTTTCCTGGAGGCAGCATACTCTCCCATGCCTTGATACCTGGACATGTGCTATCCTCCCTTCTTCTCTATCCTCCCAATCAACCCTTACTCACGATTCAAAACTCAGGCATCATCTCCAGAAAGTCATCTTTGATTCTTCCTCCCTCAAATCTAGATCGGGGAACCTATCATATGCTCTGATAGCTCCCAGTGTTCGCCCTGGTAACACCCATTAAAATGTCTCTTATTTCATTGCTTTCATTAGGAACACGAGTTCCTTGAGGGCAAGGACTCATAGCTGTTTATCTTCAGTGCAATAACCAATGAAAATCTTTTTGAGTGAATAAATGGATAACAAATTAAAAAATGGAATGTAACTTTCAAGGTCCAACTATAGTATTTATATCAACACAGGACAAGTATGCAATTGGTCCATGAGTCCTTGAGAAACTTGTATACTCCATTAATGAATAATAATGAGAAATGCTTGCAATTAGCATACTCTTAATTGAATGGGAAATGCTGTGGGTGGCAAATGTGTTCACTTTCAGTGTTTTACGGACTAAGCATTCCCTGTGCTTACACAATTTAGCAAACGGTGTGTGTGTCCTGTGTACTGGGTCCTATGGAAATAATAAAACTCAGGTGGCTGTAGGGTTCTCCACCAGGTCCTCCTGATTTAGCATCTTTACACGGTAATGGCATGTGAAGAGAGACATTTTACTTTGTTGGAAGTCTGTGTGTTCTTCCATGCTGGCATTTCTTTTAGGGAACTCTAAGTATTAGGAGATGCATTCTTTCAGAGTTCTGTTAAGCAGTGAGGATGCCAAAGGCTCAAAGACGGGAGTGAAGGGCAGGGAGGGGAAGGTGTACAGAGGGTGAATGAAAATGCATCATAAATAGGATAAACTCTACGAAGTCCCTCGAGAAATATGCTGGTATGAAGGAGACAAGTGCCAGTAGCACTATCCCTCTGGCATTTCTATTCCCCCTTGAGGTTCTCTCACTTTGATCTTTCCACTGTCTGCTCTGTAAAAGAATCTAACTGAAGCAAAACACAACATGCTCCAGGGCTGAGCTGGGACAAGCTCTCCAGAGAGAGTTCATGGGAAGAGCAACAACTGCACCTTGGCTGCCCTGAGTTTGCCGCCCGCGATGCAGGAGATGCAGGTTCCATCCCTGGGTGGGGAAGATCCCCTGGAGGAGGGCATGGCAACCCACTTCAGTATTCTTGCCTGGGCAATCCCATGGAGAAGAGGAGCCTGGTGGACTATAGTGCATGGGGTTGCAAGAGTCAGACACAACTGAAGTAGATTAGCACACACACACATGCACAGGAGGGTTCATGCTGATACCTACTCTCATTCCCGTCTGTCGTCAGGGGGACCTGCACTTCCTTGTTTCTGACTCAACTGGGAGTCAAATCAGAGCCTTCTTTTGGGGTTTCTCAGCATCATTGACATGGGCTCAGTTTTCAGAAAGATCTTTACCAAAAATGAAGGGGAACTGACTAAGATGAGACTGCTAGCACCGCTAACAACAACCACAAGACAAAACAAGAATCTAGCTGAGATAGAAGAGTGCAGAACTCCTGTCCACTACAGTTAGGGCCCCAGAAATTGCCTCATTTTCCTCTAAAGGAATATGCCAGTACCCACGTCATCTAAGTCTTGGATGTTCTCTTCTCTAGCCCTGTCTTTTCAAGGGACACTCAGTGTCTGTGCTTTTAGGCTTCTGCCCAAACTGACCATTGCAGAATGAGAAGGGATGCTGAGAAAGGTGGCTGATTATATCCTCTGAAATCACCTCTGGGCTATGTATGCTCTTCCAGATACTCTTCTTACAGTGTGGCATAGACTCTCCTCCATCAGTGTGTGAAATCTTTGTTTCTTCTACTTGAACCTGGTGGACCTTTGTAACTGCCTTGATTAGTAGGATGTGGTGGTAGAACATTGCAAGATTTTTGAGCCTAGGTCATAAAAAGTGATATGGTTTTCCACCTGGTGTCAATATGGACTTTGGAGTCTGGCTACCCTAAAGCTGCCAAGTTGGAGAGACAAGACAAAGAGGCCACATGGAAACAGAAAGAGCTGCCCACAGAGCCTGAGCTGACAGCTATTGAGTCTTCCCGGCATCAACCACAGTGAATAAATCTTCAGATGATTCTGAAGTCCTGGAGGCTTCCAACTGATGACCTAGACATCATGGATCAGAGAGAAGCCCTTTCTTGCTGTGCCCTGCTTGAATTCCAAACCCTCAGATCCAAAAGCATAATAAAGGGTTATTTTATGACCACTAGATTTTTGGGCATTTTGTCATGCAGAATTAGATACTCAGCATAAACAAGGACAGAGCTTTCCACTGCATTACTGCTGTGCTGTTTATCCTAACCTCCATCACCATCTACTTTTCACCTTGCAACGGACGCTTTGCACCATTCATCTCTTGATTCCTCCCCCATTGAAGGCTTCATTATGCCCCTTTATTTGGATGTTGCTTTTTTTGACCACCATCCTTACTTTTCCTCGGTGATGATAGAGCTTTTGCTTGTGCTTTGCCCACTTTCTTCCTCTGCCCTCTCTTTCCCTTGTCTTAGCTCAGGATCCTCTGCCATGGCACAAACTTTCCACATGAGGTCTTGGGTTGTGGTCTGATTACCAGGCACTGGATAGTGTATCAGTATCAGTTCAGTCACTCAGTTCTGTCTGACTCTTTGTGACCCCAGGGACTGCAGCACACCAGGCCTCCCTGTCCATCACCAACTCACGGAGTTTACTCAAACTCATGTCCATCGAGTCAGTGAGGTCATCCAACCATATCATCCTCTGTCGTTCCCTTCTCCTCCTGCCTTCAATCTTTCCCAGCATCGGGGTCTTTTCCAGTGAGTCAGTTCTTTGCATCAGGTGGCCAAAGTATTGGAGTTTCAGCTTCAGCATCAATTCTTCCAATGAATATTCAGGGTTGATCTCCTTTAGGAAGGACTCGTTGGATCTCCTTGCAGTCCAAGGGACTCTCAAGAGTCTTCTCCAACACCACAGTTCAAAAGCATCAATTCTTCTGTGCTCAGTTTTCTTTATAGTCCAACTCTCACATCCACACTTGGCTACTGGAAAAACCATAGCTTTGACAAGATGGACTTTTGTTGGCAAAGTAAAGTCTCTGCTTTTTAATATGCTGTCTACATTGGTCATAGCTTTTCTTCCAAGGAGCGTCTTTTAATTTCATGGCTGCAGTCACCATCTGCAGTGATTTTGGAGCCCCCAAAAATAAAGTTAGCCACTGTTTCCGTTGTTTGCTCATCTATTTGCCATGAAGTGATAGGACCAGATTCCATGGTCTTAGTTTTTTGAATGTGGAATTTTAAGCCAACTTTGTCACTCTGCTCTTTCACTTTCATCAAGAGTCTCTTTAATTCTTCTTCGCTTTCTGCCATAAGGGTGGTGTCATCTGCATATCTGACGTTATTGATTTTCTCCCGGCAGCCTTGATTCCAGCTTGTGCTTCATCCAGCCCAGCATTTCGCATGACGTATTCTGCATATATGTTAAATAGGAAGGGTGACAATATACAGTTTTGACGTACTCCTTTCCTGATTTTGAACCAGTGTGTTGTTCCATGCCCAGTTCTAACTGTTGCTTCTTGACCTGCATATAGCTTTCTCAGGAGGCAGGTCAGGTGGTCTGGTATTCCCATCTCTTTCAGAATTTTCTAGTTTGTTGCGACCCACAGAGTCCAAGGCTTTGGTGTAGTCAGTAAAGCAGAGGTAGGTGTTTTTCTGGAACTCTCTTGTATTTTTGATGAGTCAATGGATATTGGTGATTGGATCTCTGGTTCCTCTGACTTTTCTAAATCCAGCTTGAACATCTGGAAGTTCATGGTTCACATACTGTTGAAGACTGGCTTGGAGAATTTTGAGCATTACTTTGCTTGTGTGTGAGTGAAGTGAGTGAAGTCACTCAGTCGTGTCTGACTCTTTGTGATCCCATGGATGAGTGCAATTGTGTGGTAGTTTGAGCATTCTTTGGCATTGCATTTCTTTGGGATTGGAATGAAAACCGACTTTTCCAGTCCTGTGGCCACTGCTGAGTTTTCTAAATTTGCTGACATATTGAGTGCAGCACTGTCACAGCATCGTCTTTTAGGATTTGAAATAGCTCAACTGGAATTCCATCATCTCTACTAGCTTTTTTCACAGTGATGTTTCCTAAGGTCCACTTGACTTTGAATTTCAGGATGTCTGGCTCTAGATGAGTGATTACATCATCATGGTTACGTGGGTCATGAAGATCTTTTTTGTATAGTTCCTATGTGTATTCTTGCCACCTAATATCTTCTGCTTCTGTTAGGTCCATACCATTTCTGTCCTTTACTGTGCCAATCTTTGCACGAAATGTTCCATTGGTATCTCTAATCTTCTGGACAGTGTGAGAAGGCAATATCATTTCTTGCCCTCTTAGAGCTCAGGCTGCTAACAAAACATCGTAGATTGGGTGGCCTATGTAAATAAGCAACATTTATTTATCTGGATGCTGTGAAGTCTAAGGTCAATATGCTAGCATGTTTGGTATCTGATGAGAGCTCTCTTTCTTGTTTGCAGACAGTGGCCTTCTTGCTGTGTCCTTATATGATGGAGAAAGAATGAGTTCTAATCTCTTCCTCTTCTTACAAGGACACTAATCTCATCATGGTGGTTCCACACCCGACTGTGTCTAAACTAACACCCTTCCCAAGGGCCCCACCTCCAAACACCTGGGGGGGGGGGGTTAGAGTACATGAATTTTGGGGGAACATATTCAGTCCATAACGTTTGGCCTCTGACTTCCCCAAACTCATGCCCTTCTCTCACGGAAAATACATTCATTCCATCCTAATAGCTCCCCAAAGTCTTAACCCATCCTTGAATCAACTCTAAAGTCTTATCTAAAGATCATCTAAATGCACTTTTCATCCTGAGGCAAAATTCCTCCCCAGCAATGAATATGTGAAATTTGATAAGTTATGTGTGTTCAAAAGACAATGGTGGGTGGGCATAGCATAGACATTCCTGTTCCAAAAGGGAGAAATCAGAAAGAAGAAAAGGGTGCTGAGTCAAAGCAAGTTAAAAACATAGCAAGGAGAATACTATTGATCTTAAGCCTTGAGAATAATGCCCTCTGGTTCAGTGTGCTGTTTTCCAGACTTATTAGGGCAGTGGTCCTGCTTTCTAGACCCACTGAGATGGTGGTTCAACCCTTGTGGCTCTACCAGGCTGGGATTACACACCAAGACTCAAGGATCGGGGCCCTTATTTTAAGGCCCTGGGCAGCCAATCTGGCCTACTGAAAGCAAGGCAGTGCCCTCCCTCTATCCCCTTTTGCCCCCAATTTGAGACAGACGAGGCAGCCCTGATGATCTCTGAATGGTCTTTGAAGTCATTCTTCCATTATCTTAAAGAATAATGCACAATTTGCTGCCAAATGGCTCTGTGGTTCCGTCCTGTAAGAGCTAAGACGTCAGACAACCTTCCTTCATTTCATGTCATCTCCAACCCTTCATGGCAACCTAGCAGTGTTTTTGCTGGGCTGGTTAAGTTCTTGGTTGATATCCATACTAACTGTATCAAAAGTCTGTTGACCACACCCTTAATATTCTCTTCTGAACACAATTTCTTATTTTTTTCCCATATGGATAAGCTGAGAAATTTACAACTCTAACTCCTGATTCTTTTTTTTTTTTTTTTTTAACAGTTCCTTCTTCAATTGGTTTCTCTCTTTTCACATTGTACTATAAACACTAAGGAGGAACCAAGCCGCTCCTTCAATACTCTGCCTAGAGTATTGAAATCTCCTCAGCTAATTATCCAACTTCATAGCTCACAAATTCTTCCATAAAACACCGGAATATGAACATAGTTCAGTCAAGTTCTTTGTCACCTTCTCTGCATTGTCCAATAGCATGCTCTTCATTCCTGTCTGAGACCTCACTAGAATGGCCTGTTAATGCCTACTGTCAATATTTCTACCAGTATTTTGCTTACAAATATTGATGTATTCTCTAAGAAGTTGCAGATTTTCTCTCCAGCTCTCCTCTTTTCTTTCTGAGTCTTCACCAAAATCACCTTTAAATGTCCCTTTGCAGATATCTTGGCTTTTTTTTTTTAGTTTGAGAGTGTACCTCAAAACTCTCCCCACCTCTACACCATTACCCAGTTCCAAAGCCACTTCAATATTTTTAGATATCTGTTACAATGGCACCTCACTTCTCGGTGCCAATTTCTATCTTACTCAGCTTGGGTTGCCATAATAAAACACCATAAGATGCTTGGGTTAAACAACAGAAAAACATTTTTTACAGTTCTGAGAACTAAAAGTCTAAAACAAAAATTATATGTTCTGGTGAGAATCTTCTTGCTGTCTCATAGATTACCACTTTCTCACTGTGTCCTCATCAGGCAGACAGAGCAGGCTCTGGTATCCTTATCTTATAAGGCACACATTCCACCCTAATGACCTCATCTGAACCAAATCCAGAAAGGAGTACTCAAGGCTGCATATTGTTACCCTGCTTATTTAACTTATATGCAGAGTACATCATGTGAAATGCCAGGCTGGATGAAGCACAAGCTGGAATCAAAGCTGCCAGAAGAAATATCAATAACCTCAGATATGCAGATGACACCACCCTTATGGCAGAAAACGAAGAAGAACTAAAGAGCCTCTTGATGAAAGTGAAAGAGGAGAGTGAAAAAGTTGGCTTAAAATTCCACATTCCGAAAACTAAGATCATGGCATCTGGTCCCATCACTTCATGGGAAATAGATGGGGAAACAATGGAAACGGTGAAAGACTTTATCTTTGGGGGTTCCAAAATCACTGCAGATGGTGACTGCATCCATGAAATTAAGAGACACTTGCTCCTTGGAAGAAAAGTTATGACCAACCTATACAGCATATTAAAGAGCAGAGACATTACTTTGCCAACAAAGGTCTGTCTAGTCAAGGCTCTGGTTTTTCCAATAGTCAAGTATGGATGTGAGAATTGGACTATAAAGAAAGCTGAGCACTGAAAAATTGATGCTTTTGAACTGTGGTGCTGGAGAAGACTCTTGAGAACCCCTTGGACTGCAAGGAGATCCAACCAGTCAATCCTAAAGGAAATCAGTCCTGAATGTTCATTGGAAGGACTGATACTGAAGCTGAAACTCCAATACTTTGGCCACCTGATGCAAAGAACTGACTCACTGGAAAAGATACTGATGTTGGGAAAGATTGAGGGCAGGAGGAGAAGGGGATGACAGAGGATGAGATGGTTGGATGGCATCGCTAACTCAATGGACATGAGTTTGAGTAAACTCCGGGAGTTGGTGATGGACAGGGAAGGAAGCCTGGTGTGCTGCAGTCCATAGGGTCACAGAGAGTTGGATAAAACTGTGCGACTGAAATTACCTGAACTGACATCTAACCCTCCACAAAGTCCCCTTCTCCAAGTACCATCAAAGTAGGGCTTTGACAGTGTGAATTTGAGGGATTCTTTCTTACAACCATTCTTTCTGTAACACTGGTGAATCTCATCAGATAATACTCGCCTAGACTTAAACCATCTAGACACAGCCCCACAACTTTTCTTCAGAATGGTAGAAAGGGGACAAGACATGAAGATGATAAAGGCCCTCTGCTTCTCAGTGAAGACCACCATCCCTGGTGGGGAGTAAAACACTGAATCAAATGCAAAATGTTCCTTTGGTTCCCCAGAGGAACCAAAATATCAAAAGCTAGCAAGTGTTTCATCCAAAGATACCAAATTGCTGAGCAGGTTTCCAGAAGGGTTGGCAAGGGCCGGCCACAGACCTCCTTACTTCCCCAGGAGTGATGGACTTGATGCATGGAGGGCCAGGAAGTGCTCAAAGCAGAGAATGTCTCTGGTACCCGAATCCCCTTTGAGAATGAGCTGGATGCTTTGGGAAGATGATGGATGAGCCTGAGTCACATACTTGAAAAGAATCCAGAGGTAGGAATTAGACAATGTCAAGTCCTCTTGCTTCCCTTACTTGTTCTGTGTGACCACAGACAAGCTCCTTTACCTCCTTGAGCCTTCCTCTTTTGTAAATGGGAGAAACTCCAGCCTGCCTTGCCTCCTCCTCGGGCTCTTGTGAGGGTCGAATGACCATGCACAGGATGACACTTTAATTGAACATGCACCGTGTGCTGGGCATGTCGCTTCCTTTTTGGCACTTATTCTTCATAAAAATCCTGCATTGTAGAGATCATCACCCCATGCCACAGCTGAGGAGACAGAAGGCAGTGGGGCCAGGCAACTCTCCCAAGATCACCCAGCTAGTAGGGGGTAGAGCTGACATTCCAGCTCAGATTTGCCCAGCACTGAAACCAATGTTCTTTCCACTAGAGTACAGTTACTGATATTATTGTTGTTACTGATTTTATGTCTCTTCTATGATCCATCATGGGAATATTTTATTATGTAGAAGGGACATGGGGGTGCTCAGGCATCATGAAAGTGCACCTGGTTGTCCACCAGACCCCTCAGTTTTGACCCCGTGAACCTCATTCTAACTGAATTAATGAGATTTCTGCAGTGGTGTCTCCCAGACAACACTGGTCTAGACTCCTAATACCAAGGTCCTGATGGTATGCAGAACCAGAAAGGAAGGCACAGTGATGTTGATGAGAACTATTTCCGGCCCCTGCTGATGACATCATCAAGGCGAGACAGCATCCCCCAGGACACTCACCTTGAAGACAGGTGATGTGAGGCTGAGTCCCTGCAACCTACAGGGGACAAAAGAGGAAGCCCACAGTGTGGGCACATCTGGCCTGGATCATCCTCTTGGACTGGAGCGAGCAGAATTTCAGCATGTTCTCTCACTCACAATGCTCCATAATTGCTTTTTCTGGCGAAGGACAAAACCTGCAGAGGGGCAGCCTGGCAGCACTGGCAAAATGAGCCACTAGGCATGCAAGCCACACTCTGCTTTCCAACAAATTAGCCTGGAATGTGTGGATCCTGACCAGAGAGTCAGTGTAAGAGGAGATGGAAATGCCAGTGCAGGGCCTCCATTAAGGACAGCTCTCCTGCCAGGCAGAGGCTAGGGGGGGCAGGGAGCTCTGGCTGCTTAGCAATCAAAACCAAAGCAGGGCAATTTGCAGCAACGTGGATGGACCTAGAGATGATCATACTAAGCAAAGGAAATCAGAAGGAGAAAGACAAATACCACACAATATCACTTATCACATAAGTTCATGATGCAAATGAACTTATCTATGAAACAGAAACAGACTCACAGAAATGGAAAAGAGACTTGTGGTTGCCAAGGGGAAGAAGGAATGGGGAGAGAGTTTGGGATTAGCAGATGTGAACTATTATATATAGGATGGATAAACAACAACGTCCAACAACATAACACAGAGAATTACATTAAATACCCTGTTTTAAACCATAATGAAAATTGTGTTAGTCGCTCAATCACATCTGACTCTGAAACCCCATGGACTGTAGCCTGCCAGACTCCTCTGGTCATGGAATTCTCCAGGCAAGAATATTAGAGTGGATAGCCATTCCCTTCTCCAGGAGATCTTCCTGACCCAGGGATCAAACCTGGGTCTCCCATTATTACAGGTAGATTCTTTACCATCTGAGCCAGCAGGGAAGCCCATATGTATAACTAAATATATATGTAGCATACAGCTACTGTGTTGTATGGCAGAAATTAACCCAGCATTGTAAATCAACTAAACTTCAATAAAATAAATTTTTTTTAACGTTAAAAGGAAAAGTAAAGCCGAGTCAGGGCACTTCCAGGCAAAGACCCCAGCTCGTCTCTGGAGGCAGGTTGGAAGGAGGGCTGTGAGAGATTCCATGCCTCCCACCTGGAGGGAAGCTCAAAAAGTAAAGAGTAGATCTTATGATTAGTGCTGGGAAATCCATCTTCAGGTACTGACTGATCCCCAGAATCTCCACTGGGACCCTCTTCTGAGCACTGCATGGTTGAGTAGAATAGAGGACTTGGAGAACCTCCTAGCTCTGTTATTTAGGAGTCTGACACTTGGGCAAGTTCTTGGCTGTGTGTGTGTGTGTGTGTGTGTGTGTGTGTGTGTGTGTGTGTGTGTGTGTGTGTGTACAGAAAGCAAGCATTGATCAATGTAAGAGGCTTCACAGGAAGAGACCACACCACGCACAGCACTGCAAACAACTAAAAAAAATACAACAAAAACACTAGTTGGCCTTTGTGAAGCCCAATGGGAATCTTATTAAATCCTTCCCTTCCTCCTTGACACTTGGTTCCCACATCTCGACCCTGCCGCTTACTCATCCGTGTGACGTGGCTGAGTTATTTAGTCTCCCTGCACTTCGGTTTCTTCACCTGTTAAAATGGGCATCCTCCCGTGTTCTTCAGGGCCAGTGAAGGGACTCAAATGAAGTGACATGTGTGAAAAGCACTTGGCAACTATAAATACACTTAGGAGTTGCTGTTGATGGGGTGAGAGTGACTATCAAAGGTAGAGAGAAGCAAATTGCAAAGCAGCGTGTGTCTCCTCTTTGTGAGAATGTCTGAAGGGGCTCTAATCCTTAGAGATTGTGCTTTAGGGCCTTGGGAGGATGGGTTCCAGAGCCTCTGAAATGAATCAGAAATTGGAATGAGAATGCTAAAGCAATGCTGCATGTTTATTTGAGTAGGGTCAGGGAGCAGGTGCTCGGGAGGAGGGCGGCCCTGGGAGGAGCTGTGTTCTCCCAGGTGGAGGTGAGTGGGGGCAGCAGAGAGGACAGCGTATTCCTGGGAGCCTGGAGGTCCACAGTAGAGAACTGGGAGCTGGCAAAACACTCATGCAAAGAAATCTCCACAATCCACATTAACCCTCTCTGCCTCCTCTTGAAAAAAAAAGTGATAGTTGCTCAGTCATGTCTAATCTTTGCTACCCCATGGACTGTAGCCCTCCAGGCTCCTCTTGACCATAGAATTCTCCAGGCAAGAATACTGGAGTGGGGTGCCATTTCCTTCTCCAGGGGCTCTTCCTGCATTGCAGGCGGATTCTTTACCGGCTGAGCCATAGGAAGCCAGACTAGATGGGCTGGGGTAGGGACAGAGCCAGCTCAAATACTTTCTGCCTGGAGTATTCTTTTTTTTTCTTTTTTGGAGAACTGTAGCAGGGCTGAGTGTACAGTGTGATCAGGGTGCTGGTGGTGGCCAACAAGTCATGCTGATCCTGAGGAGGAAGGAGAGGAGACAGCTGGTTCTACTGGTGGAAGCACAGAGGGCATGCCCGTCGTAGGAGCATGCCCTCTACCCTCTCTGCGCCTGTCTCTGAGCCTGACATCTTATTCAGGAGAGGGCCTGGGGCTGCTCTCCACCAATGGCACTCCTGGAGCCCTGGTGCCTGGGACGGGATGGGATGGGAGTGGGGCACAGGATCAGCAGGAGGGGGTGGCTCTGAAGCTAAACAGTACTGACTGTGAGCATGTCTGGTTTGCGGCAAGAAGGGACCCTGAGAAAAGGAACCGTAAGTCCCTAGTTCTTGAGGCATGCATGTGTGCGTGCTAAGTCACTTTAGTCACTCCCGACTCTGTGCAATCCTGTGGACTGTAGCCAGGCAGGCTCCTCTGCCCATGGGATTCTCCAGGCAAGAACACTGGAGCGTGTTGCCATGCCTTCCTCCAGGAGATCTTCCCAACCTAGAGATTGAACTGGTGTCTCTTCTGTCTCCTGCATTGGCAGGTGGGTTCTTTACCACTAGTGCCACCTGGCACTGATTTGAAATGGGGTCTATAAATCAAAGACTTCCCTGGTGGCTCAGAGGGTAAAGCCTCTGTCTACAATGTGAGAGACCCGGGTTTGATCCCTGGGTGGGGGAGATCTCCTGGAGAAGGAAATGGCAACCCACTCCAGTATTATTGCCTGGAAAATCCCATAGATGGAGGAGCCTGGTAGGCTACAGTCCATGGGGTCACAAAGAGTTGGACATGACTGAGTGACTTCACTTCTATAAGTCATGCAGTAGAATTGGCCAGAAATGTGGAGGGATAACATTTCAGATGCTAGGGAAAAAGAAGGAGGATGATGACAGGGCCCTTTTTAGCATACCAGTAAATGCAGATGTGAACATGCAATCTCATGAGTTTGTGAGCAGACCTATAGACCAAGAGTCCAGACAATAGGGTCCCAGTCTCAGCCTTCCTGTTTGGGCTCCAGGGGACTGTGAGCCAATTTTCTCCTGATAGAGGAAGAGTCTTCCAATAGTTAAGCACCTTCTGTATGCTTGACAGGGCCCAGAGCAGGTTTGCTTTGAATGAAAGCCCTGACAAGTACAAGGAATTACCTCTGTCTTACAGATGAGGAAACCGAAGCCCAGGGAGGCTTGGAGATTTTGCCTCAACCAGGTGTCTACTGGGCCCAAGAATCTGTATTCTAAGAAATCTGTACGCTCCTTCGGCAGTTGTGAGCCTAGGTCATTCATTCATTCACATTTATGCAGTGGATATTATTGAATGTCTCTCATGTCATGAGTGCCATTGGGGTTACAGATATGAAACAGTGACCAAAACAGTCACAGTGGAGGCTATGTTCTACAGAAGGAAGACACATAATGAAGAAACAGGTAAGTTAATATATAGAATGTCAGATGGGGATAAATACTGTATTGAAAAGTAAGGCAGGCTAAGGGGCAGAGATCGCCATGGTGGGGATGTTTGCTTTTTTATCGAGGTTGGTCAGCTAAGGACCCACTGACAAGGTGTCATTTGAGCATAGACCTGGAGGAAAAAACGGTGAGAGGCATGTGGCTTTTCAAGGGAAGAATCTTCCAGCTGAGAAACAGCCCAGACAAAGGCCCTGAGGCAGGACTGTGCCCAGCAAGTCCAAAGAAGAGAGAGTCGAGGGGCTTTCCTGGTGGTCCAGAAGTTAGAACTTTGTCTTCCAAATGCAGGGGGTGAGGGTTTGATCCCTGGTTGGAGAGCTAAGCTCTCACACGCCTCGGGGCCAAACAACTAAAACATAAGACAGAAACTGTACTGTAACAAATTCAATAAAGACTTTAAAAATGTTCACGTAAAAAAAAAAAAATCTTTTAAAAAAATGACTAAGTTGGCCTGTGTGGCTAGAGCAGAGAGAGCAAGACAGAGGAACAGGGGATGAGGTCAAGGTGGTAACCACGGCAGACCATGTAGGGTCTTCACAGAGCTTTTATCTTTTACTGCAGATGAGATGAGGGACCATTAAAAGGTTGTAGCTACTAAGTGCCAGACTTGTAAAATATGGCTTGTATTTTATCTTCATTTTACTTTTTAATTTTGATTTTGTATTGGAGTATAGTTGATTAACAATGCTGTGTTCGTTTCAGATGTACAACAAGGTGAGTCTCCTTCTGACTCTGTTACTAGGACTGGACTCTAGGGTGTATATAAGAAATAAAGCAGGAAGACCACTCAGGAGGTACTGAAGTCATGGAACGGGAGATCAGGTGACCTGAATCCTGAGAGAAGCAGTGGAGGAAGTGAGAAGCAATCACATTCAGGAAACATTTTTGAGGGAAGTGCTATTTGCTAATGGAGTAAATTAGAAGTATGAGAAAAGAGAACAGAAGTCCAAAATTCTGACCTGAGTCACCTAAAATGTTAAGTAGCAATTTACTGAGATGGACAAGAATGAAGGATAAGTGGTTTGAGGGGCTGAGGATAAGAATTGGTTACGGATGTATTGAGCTGACCATGTCTATTAGATATCCAACTGGAGATACAGAATAGGCTGTTGGATTTAGGAGCCTGGGGATCCAGTGAGAGCTAAGCTGAAGATATAAATTTGGGAACTGTGAGTACACAGGTGATATTTAAAGCCATAAAACTGGATAAGCTACCCTAGGGATTAAGAAAAGATGTCTGTAGAGAACAGATGGGTAGATGCCAAGAGGGATGGGGTTGGGGAAGGAATGGAGTGGGTGATTGGGGTTAGCAGATGTAAACTTTAATCTACAGAATGGATAAAGAACAAGGTCCCACTGTAAAGCACAGAAAACTATATTCACTATCTTATGATACACCATAATGAAAAAGAATATTAAGAAAAAATAATGTACATATATGTATAACTGAATCATTTTGCTGCACAGCAGAAGTTAACAAGACATTGTAAATCAACTATGCGTCAATAAAAAAATAAAAAGGAGAAAAAAAGACATGCTTTCCTTACGTTGTCAGCGATCAGAAAGCCATTTGGTTTCAGCACTTCGTCCGCAACTTATCTCCCAGATGCCCAGATTCTACAGCACTCCTAGCACCAGAGACCTGGTCAGGGAGTGACAACTCCCATGGATGCTCAAACACCATCCAGAGCTCCTGTTGCAGACTTCAAACCTCATACCCTTGCACATTTCCCTCCCTCTTACACCTTGTACCATTCTCAGACATCCTATAAAATGCAGGCAACAGTACTTGCCCTATTTTCTTCCTGGGAAGACTGTGAAGATCATCAAAATGATCCTCATCAGCTTTTAAGCTGGTCAACTGTGGCACACATGTTAGTTACCTATTAATTTTACCATGGCTAATGGGAGTGGTAGTGGCCAGGAAGAGACAAGGGAAAGGGACCTGGTGGCTGATGAACTGAAGGTGGGGCTTAGAGAGAACAAACCAAGTTCAACTGTCTCAAGATACATCTGTCTCTTCCACTGTCACCAAAATTTGTCTTAGATCTGCAGCACATAGTAGGAACAGAGTATTTTGCACAGAGCAGGTCCATAGTAAAACTTAGTTAAAAATCGGTCACATTGAACCTCCCTGTTGTTCCAGTGGTTAAAGAATCTTTCTGCCAACGCAGGAGACACAAGTTCGATCCCTGGTCCAGGAAGATTCCGTATGCCGTGGGGCAGTTAAGCCCATGTGCCACAGCTACTGAAGCCAGCATGCCCTAGAGACATGCTCCGCAACAACAGAAGTCACCACAATGAGAAGCCACCGTGATGAGAAGCCCTCACCCTGTAACCAGAGAGTAGCCCTGGCTCATTGCAACCAGAGAAAACCCTCATGCAGTAAGGAAGACCCAGTGCAGTAAAAAATAAACATATTTTAAAAAATAGAGAAAAGAACTTGTCACATTGATTCTCATCTTACATATGGTGATGATGATGATGTCATCAACACTGATTAAGTGCCTACTGTATGGTAGGCACTCTGAAAAGTGAAAGTGTTAGTTGCTTAGTCATGTCTGACTGTTTACGACCCCACAGATTGTTAGCCTGTATGCATGCTACCTGTAGCCCACGTCTAAGGTAGCAAGTGGTATCTTTTGATCAGGAGAAAATTAAGCTTGGAGAGGTGAAGTGACCCACCCACCATCACAGAGCTGGCCAATGCTGAGTCCCATCTGCCTCTAGATGCTTCTGCATCCAGAACCTATGTTCTTCCCTCCAGAGTCTGGCCGAGCTGTCAATTTTAAGTTCCCAGATTGGCAGGTATCCTACATTTGAAAGTGATCACTGGCTCTTCAGCTTTCCACAGGTCAATCCTTTTGTGGCCTTGGACAGCACTCTCATAGGCTGTGGAGCTGTCTCCTTGATCCCTTCTTGAGGGCACACATATCCTCCAAAGAACTGTGGCATGGCAAGAGGCCTGAACATGGGCCTGCAATGAAGAAGGAGTGAAGGGGTCCTCCTTGAGGGCCTCATAATTGCTGCTTTTCTGCAGATTGGCAGCCCTGGGAATACCTTTGGCCTCTGAAAGTCTCAGCCCCCACCCCTTGCAAATAAATGGTTTACCACCAGGGTGGTTTGCATCTCTCCAAACCAGGCCACTGCAGCAGCCTCTTGCTGTGGAGTGCCCACACACGCCCGGATCTGCTCCAGTGAGACAAAACAGAACAAAGATAGGGCCTTGGAGGCAGATTTGTGTTTTAAAGAGGAGCTGGACTCACTGTTCACAATTAGAAATGGCTGAGTTTGGGGCCCAGGAGAAGGAGACCTGTGGCTTTTCCCAGCAAGAGGCTTATAACAATACTTAGTGGGTGGTTATGTTTTCTTTGTCTGTAAAGAACAAAGTGAAGAATTATTGTTCCATCTCTAGCAGCACATGTGTTGTTCAGAAAGGCTTTATTATTTCTGAAACCAAAGCTTGCCGTCAACCTAGAGGCACCTGAGGACTGTCTCCAGCAATCCAGGTCACATACCTCTTTGTTGTCACCAAAGTCCCCAAGGACATCTCAGTTGTAGAGGCTGCCCGGAGGGGCCTACAGGCTTGGAAACAAAGATGGTTGGCTGGAAAAAATGCCTCGACAGACAGCCAATGTTTTATTTATTATGAACTCTAAGACTCTTTTTCTTAGAGTCTCAAAAGGGTGTTAGCTCATGTATATAAATCGGTCAACAAGTGTTGGATCTAACAGTGTTCTGAGCACATGCAGAGATAAGGATCTTGGTCCCTGTACAGGTGACATGTTCCTGTCAGGTAAAATGGGCTTCTCAGTTCTATGTGTGTGCTCAGTCGCTCCGTTATGTCAACTCTTTTGTGACCCCATAGACTGTAGCTAGCCAGTCTTCTCTGTCCATGGGATTTCCCAGGCAAGAACACTGGAGTGGGCTGCAATTTCCTGCTCCAGGGGATCTTCCTGACCCAGGGATTGAAGCCCCCAGTCTCTTACATTGCAGGTGGATTCTTTACTGCTGAGTCAGCAGGGATGCCCCAGAATACATCACGAGTTCACTTAGTGCTGAAGTGGTGAGGACGTATTACTTCTTTGCCTTGTTTTCTACTTGCCCCAAACTCCCAGAATTCTTGCAATTTCCCAGCCTTGAAACATCTCTGGTCCATAATTTTATGCCTTCTGCCTAGAATCTCTCTCCCCTTTCTCCACCAAGCAAATTCCCATTCCCCCCTTCAAGTGCTAGCTCAAATATCACCTTTTCTGTGAAGTCTTTCATTATCCTTTCCGTAGAGTTAGCATCCCCCGTGCAGGGTCCCACAGTAAGTTCTCCAGCCTTCTAAAAAAGCATTTATCATAGGTTACAATTACTTGATTATATGTCTTTTCTTTCATTAGACAACTTGAGGGTTAGGCCATGTTGGAATTGCCTCTGAACCCAGAATGTCCATAATCAAACACAGAGAAACCATGTACGCTGTCTTGTCTTCATGGAAATATTCCATAATCACACTCACTTCTTTTTCATTTAAAAATAGCATGCTCAACCCCTGTCTCCTGAGAGCATAGGGTACCTTTTAGGTTGCTGACACCAAGAAACAGGTGCACCGGAAATTGTCACAGAGTGACTGGCAGTTGCAGGCTTTATGGCAGAAATACATCTCAATATCAATAGTAAATTGACCTTTTGACTCATACTTGGCCCTTTGGTGAGCTTGATATAGCAGATTAATTTTTCCGTGACTCAATGTCTAGACATCTGGAGACAGTTCATTTAGCCAGCATCAGGGTCCCACCTGAGGCCTCCGTTCTTGACCTGATAAGTCCCATGTTCCTGTCAAGGACTCACAAGAATACAAGGAGTTTTTGCTCATCAAATTTGCAGATGACAAGACAGCCATGGGGATGGTGATTATGTCCGATGAGAGAAACAGAATCCAAAGTGATCTTGATAAACTGGAACAAAGGGTCAACTCATTTAACCGAGATTAATCCCATGTCCAGGAACCAGCCGCACAGGGGCTGGAGGCTGGCAGTGGTGTGAGTCTGCGGAAGTGTGTGGGGGCAGCGGCTGGTTTACTGGGGAGTGGTGTGGCTGTTAAGAATGGAAGCCGGCTGTGCATCATAAAAAGTAGGGGGGCTTCCCTGGTGGCTCAAATGGTAAAGAATCCGCCTACAATGCAAGAGATCTGGGTTCCATCCCTGAGTTGGGAAGATCCCCTGGAGGAGGGAATGCCAACCAAGTATTCTTGCCTGGAGAATCCCCATGGACAGAGGAGCCTGGCAGGCTACAGTCCGTGGGGTCACAAAGAGTTGGACACGACTGAGTGACTAAGCACAGCACAGCCCGACTAAGTCCCAGCACCACAGCTGCTGAGCCTGTGGTCCGGAGCCTGGGAGCTGCAACTACTGAGCCTACACGCCGCAACTACTGAAGCCCTTGTGCCTTAGAGACACAGTGAAAAGCTTGTGCACTGCAATGAAGAGTAGCCCCTCATTGCAATTAGAGAAAACTCATGCAGCAACAAAGAACCAGCACAGCCCCAAATAAATAAATAACATTATTTTAAAAACTAAGGGTTCTTGAAGGCAGGAGGTGATGGTTCTGCTGCACTAGTCTCCAGTCTGACAGCGCCTGGAGGTCATGCTCGTTTCTGCTCCCCACCCTGTAGTGAGGTGTTGACAAAGTGATCCATGTCCCAAGAAAAGTCACCTGATATGAAGGGCACTGATATCCGAGAACCTGGGGGAATGCCACCCTGTAGAATAGGGGCAGAGAAGAAACATGACCACCCTTTGCAAATATCCAATTTATCATGTTGAAGAGTGCTTTTGTAAGGCTAACGCACAGAAGCAACATTCACTGTAAAGTGCCCACCAGATATATTTCTATTCTACATGAGAGAATATTCTAGTTTAATCCCCAAAATATTGAGCCCAAGTTCCCTAGCTGGGACCACTCTAATAACTAGAGTGTGTGTGTTAGTTCAGTCATATCTGACTCTTTGCAGTCCCATGGGCTGTAGCTCTCTAGGCTCCCCTGTCCATGGGACTCTCTAGGCAAGAATACTGGAGTCAATAGCCATTTTCTCCTCCAGGGCATCTTCCCAACCCAGGGATTGAACCCAGGTCTCCTGCATTGAAGGCACATTCTTTACCATCTGAGTCACCAGGGGAGCTCTTTGATAACTATGTTGCTTGCATTTTAAATCTATAAATTTCACTCACACACCCAGTGGTAAATCCCTGGAGGGTGGGGCTGTATCTGTGATTACATTAAGCTCCTCCCTCATTATCATAGGAGGAGTGTGTGCAAACAGACTTGGATTCAAATTCCAAATCCCACTTCTAGCCTTTACTAGCTGTGTGAATCTGGCACCATAGGAGCCTCTCAAAAGTTCAGTTTCCCTGTCTGTAAAATGGGGGTAATAACATTATCTATGTCATCAGTTGGAGGAATTAAATAAGATGTGTAAATGCAGAATTTAGCAAAATGGTAACACATGGTAAGTACTCAACATACTAACCTCAGTGACTCTACTACGACTACAAGACTGAATAGCCTACCTTCTGCTGGGTTTTTCCTGGCCTCTGCATCTATCCCCACCCAGACCCTGTGCCCTTCCCTTTGGGTTCTACCTGGGACTATTGTTTGGAGCATTCCTGCTTCCTCCTGGGGAACTGCATCGTTTTAAGGAGTAGCCATTGTCCCTGCATCCCTTCCTTCCTCATGGCACACCACTCTCATTTTCCTCCCACGCAAAATCATTCCAGTTGTAGCTTTCAGATTGCTCTTATTTCAGGGGAATGCTATTCTTGCCTATGTCTTGCATTTTAACAACTTTCATTGCTATTGCTCATTTTGATTTGTTTACTAACATGTTTTTAAACTAATCCCCTGTAAGAGAAGGATTTCATTACTTATGGAGACGATTGCATAATGCGGTGAGTTTTGTTAGTTACACTTTTCAGATGAAGCCTACCAGAGTCAAAACTTTTGCTAACTCTGCAAGTTTTGGTTATGAGTGTTTCCCGGGGAAACTGAGAAGGCGATATCCATGGCACAGATGGGTCCTCAGGATGCAAAAGAGTAGAGCTTGGGTCTGTAGAAATTCGGCTGCAGAGGGTGGAAGAATCCCCATCTCATGGCTGGTTGATGACTCTGAGGAGGAATTATTGTTTAGCTGCTAAGTCATATCTGACTCTTTTGCTAACCCAATGGACTGTAACTCGCCAGGCTCCTTTGTCCATGGGATTTCCCAGGTCTGAATACATTTCCTTCTCCAGGGGATTTTCCTGACCCAGGGATTGAACCCAAGTCTCTTGCTTGGCAGGTAGATTCTTCACCACTGAGCCACTTGGGAAGCCCAGCCTTAATGAAGACAAAATGTCACAGTGAGTGAGGGGCTCCTATGGTGGGGACAGACCGGGGTTTACAGATCCCACCTAGCCCTACCCACTGGCAATGATGATCACAACATCCAGTTTGTCACTATGGATATCACATCACACTTAATTACCTAACAGATCCAAGAATGACACCTTATTCATCTTTGTATTCCCACTATTAAACTGGACTTGACACAAACAAGGTGTTTGGTAAACTGAAATAAATCCTTCTCCCCCTACATTTTCCCCCCAGGTGCTCTCTCCTAAATGCACATGTCTTCAACAGCCACCACTTAGCAAATGACAGAAACTTCTGTCTCTTACCCTTGACCTCTAGGGGTCTACCTATATCTCCAAGGACCCACTAATTTTCACCATGGGGCTGTGTCACATTCACTTTCAACTTAATTTGTCTAAAGCTAAACTTATCACCCTCCCCTACACTCCCACCTCTTACCACACCTGGTGCTTTGCATGTGGTATTTATTCCAGTGAATGGCTCCACTGGTACCACTGCACATTCAGTTGAGAACACAGGAGATCTTGATATCTCTCCACCTTAGCAGTGATCTAATCAATCACAAAGTTTTATTGATGCTACCTATGAAGAACAGTTCAAATCCCTCCATATCTCCTCGTTGTATCTGTCACCACCTCCATCAAAGCTACAGGCATGCCTCCTGTGGACTTTAACTTATATCCATCATCACACCATTCTCCAACCAGGAATAAGATTCTTTCCCTCTAACTATGTCCCACCCCCTTGCTCAATGCCTTTAAATTACCCCACCAACATCCTTAAGTGGTCCACGGGTTCTTGGCAAGAGTGGAGCCTTTCTGATCTTTCTGATCACATTTAACACCATCTTTTGTGTAGCTTTCAGATTTTCTGTCACATATCTTATTTGAGGTCCCTTAGTCAATATAAGCTAGGTTATGCTGTGTAATAAATAAACCCTTAAATTTCAAATAGCAAATTATCATTTATTTCCTACCCACTTAAAGTCCAGGGCAGGGTAGTTTTTCTCCATACAGTAACTCAGCAGTCCAGGCTGTTTCCACCTTCAATATCTCCATGTCAATTCCTGGCCTCTGTGGGCATCTCAGCAGGGGAATAGAGGTCATGAAGAATCCACCCTCTCTATTAACTGTCCTCAAACAGAGACAATATATCCCTTCTGTTTATAGCTGTTTGGCCAGAACTAGTCATGAGGGGCTTCCCTGGTGGCTCAGATGATAAAGAAGCTCCCTGCAATGTGGGAGACTGGGGTTCAATTCATGGGTTGGGAAGATCCCTTGGACGAGGGCACGGAAACCCACTCCAGTATTCTTGCTGGAGAATCCCCATGGACAGAGGAGCCTAGCAAGCTATAGTCCATGGGGTTGCAAAGAGTCAGACATGACTGAGTGACTAAATAAAGCAGAGGACGGCAGTCATTTGAGTCCCAACTGAACTGCAAAGCAGGCTAAAGAGTCTGGATATAAACACTGGACAGAGAAAAAAATGTATATGATAAGACTTAATCATCTATACAGAGGGACATCACCCTAGATCTGCCAGCAAATTCCATGCTTAAATGGAAATCCCATCATATGTGAAAAATCACTGGGTAGGGCTTCAGCAAATATGTCAGCAGAGTAAAAACAACAAGATGAGACCAGGAGGCTAGTTCTTCTGAATGAAGCTGGGTAGGAAATGAATGATAGCTCTCCCAGGACTAAGACACTTCGCCCATTAGTTAAATCTGTCTGCAGTAGAAGATCAAGGAAGAGAGTTCAAAAGAACATATCACAATAGTCTTTAACAAAAAGATTCTTTTATGTCTTCATGCATGCAAATCAGTAGGCCTGGCATGAGTTCCTGAAAATCCTGAGAGACTTGGCAAAGTATGTATGAACAGGAACAATACCAATATGATGAGTTTGGGGAAATGAGAATTGAGCACAATAAACATTTTCCAAGGATTGTAGGAAGGTGATGATGATGAATTAACCACAATAAAATGCATTAAGCGAGAATAGAGGACTAACTCCCTCCGGGGTTCACTGAGTCCCCAAGCCTAGACTGGCACATGCCATTCCTTCTGCCCTGGATGCTTCTCCCACTCTTCACTTTTCTTCCTAGATCTAACTACTCTTTTTCTTAAAAAATGAAGCCCCATTGTCCTATTTGTCTGTCATGCAGTTCAGAGGTCCCCTGCCTTTTTGGCACTAGGGACTGGTTTTGTGGAAGACAATTTTTCCATGGGCTGGGGAGTGGGGGACAGTTTCAGGATGATTCAAGCACATGCCATTGATTGTGCATTCTATTTCTATTATTATTACATCAGTTCCATCTCAAATCATCAGGCATTAGATCCTGGAGGTTCAGGACCCCTGATGTATTTTGTAATTATGTATTGCTGTGTGCAAATCACCTCCCCCCAACATAATGGCTTAAAAACCCAGTCATTGTCTCATGGTTTCTGTGGAATCCTAGGAATTCAAGAACAGCCTAGTTGGGTGCCTCTGCCTCAGGGCCTCTAGCAAGGTTGCAAAGTGTCTGCTGGGGCTGTGGTCTCATTTGAAAGCTCAGCCGGGGGACTCCTGTGGTTGTCAGCAGAATACAGTTTTTCATGGATGGTTAGACTCCTCATTCACCACTGGCTGGGGGCTTCCCCTGGTTCTTTGCCATGAGGACATCTCCACACGACAGCTGACAATGTGGCAATTGACTTTCCTCAGAGTGAGACAGTGCAAGAGAACATGCAAGATGAAAACCATAGCCTCTTTATAACTCACAGGCTCTTTGAGTGTCTGTCATCTCAGCAGGCACATCCATCACTTTTGCATGTTATTTCTTCAGAAGCAAGTCACCAGGACCCACCCCACCCCCCTAAGGGGAAGAGACTTGTGTTAGGGCAGGGATACAAGGGATACAAGAGGTGGGGATCACTGGGTAAGAAACTTGCTTTTGTTCCTCCCTCCAGGAAGTAGCTGTGGCCTTCCACAGAGCAAAACGAAGGAAGTGGTGCAGTTTCTGTAATATGTACAGCATGTCACCCTAGCCATCTCTCCATGATGTCCCACAGCCCTGGTCTGCTGCTTAGTATCTAAGAGCTGGAAAGGAATTTAGACATCATCTTCTCTAATATTCTCATGTTAAAGATGAGGGAAAAGGCATAGAAATGGTGTGTGACCTTCCCAAAAGGATGGAGTTATTTGCAGAGTGGGGCCTAGAACTCAAGTTATCTGCTTTTCTCAAATTTTGGCTTCTTTCATCTACTCTCTCCTACTTTCTATCCTGCTAACCTCCTCTAACTTTCTCAGTACTAGTCATTCCATAGGAATTATCTCTCAAAGACCACCTAGAAACTTCTCGGTCAAGTATTTGATCTTGACCGACTTATGTTCTCACCTCCTTTGACTTCCATGAGACCACACAGATCTGGTCCCATCTGCTCTCAGTGGTAAGTTCCTAGTCCTCCCCTTGTACCAAGCACAAAATTTTACAATATCATGGACACTCAATCTTAGACTCTGTTCTTAACTTGGAAGAAAAGTTATGACCAACCTAGACAGGATATTAAAAAGCAGAGATTACTTTGCCAACAAGGGTCCTTCTTGTCAAAGCTATGTTTTTTTTCCACTAGTCAAGTATGGATGTAAGAGTTGAACTATAAAGAAAACTGAACACCAAAGAATTGATGCTTTTGAACTGTGGTGTTGGAGAAGATTGTTGAGAGTCCCATGGACTGCAAGGAGATCCAACCAGTCCATCCTAAAGGAGATCAGTCCTGAACATTCATTGGAAGGACTGATGCTGAAGCGGAAACTCCAATACTTTGGTCACCTGATGTGAAGAACTGACTCACTGGAAAAGACCCTGATGCTGGGAAAGACTGATGTTGGGAGGAAAAGGGGACGACAGAGGATGAGATGGTTGGTGGCATCACCAACTCAATGGACATGAGTTTGAGTAAGATCTGGGAGTTGGTGATGGACAGGGAAACCTGGCATGCTGCAGTCCATGGGGTTGCAAAGAGTCGGACATGACTGAGTGACTGAACTGAACCGACCCCATGATGGACTTGATGTTCTTGGGCCTTTGAAGATTACATGCTTTTGCTTTGACCTTGTGACACACCTAATCTTCCCATTTCTAACTGTCTGCTGGGCAATTTCAGTGCCCTGTCATTGATGTCTAAACTCAACCATGCTAATGAGAACAATCTCAACTACCCTTTAGTGAGCTGATGCATATGCCAGTTCCTAGACTGAGTGCTTGATTTGAATTTCTTATTTAATCCTCTCAAGAACGCTGTACTGCAAGTAATACATTTCACATGATATAGATGAGAAAACTAGGTTCAGAAAAGTAGTGACTTGTCTTTATTCCACAATAGAACAAGATATTTTTGATTCAAAATCTGTGCTTTGAACCATTATCCTCATGATATTTCCCCTAAAACTGTTCCCTTCAGACTTTCCTGTTTCTATTCTTCCCTTCTCCACTGTATTCAGCATTAAAATCTTGGCATTTAAAGCATGCCATGCGGGCTTCATTGGTGGCTCAATGGTAAAGAATCTGCCTGCCAATGTGGGAGACGTGGGTTTGATCACTGGTCTGGGAAGGTGTCACATGCTGTGGAGCAGCTAAGCCCATGCACCACAACTACTGAAACTGTGCTCTAGAACCGGGGAGCCACAGCTACTAAAGCCTGAGCACTTTACAGCCCACATTCCACAACAAGAGAAGCCATTTCAATATCAATAAGAAGCCTGTGTACTGCAACTAGAGAAAAGCCCAGTTCAGTTCAGTTCAGTCGTGTCTGGCTCTGTGACCCCATGTACTGCAGCACTCCAGGCCTCCCTGTCCATCACCAACTCCCAGAGTTTACCCAGACTCATGTCCATTGAGTCAACGATGCCATCCAACCATCTCATCCTCTGTCATCCCCTTCTCCTCCTGCCTTCAATCTTTCCCAGCACAGGGTCTTTTCAAAAGAGTCAGAGAAAAGCCCCTGCAGCAACAAAGACCCAACACAGTCAAAAAAAGATTAACATTAGTTTCTTTTTTTTTTTAACATTAGTTTCTTAAAACTAATATTAGTTTTTTTAAGGCTATCCTTTAAAGGTTATTACTTTTTAAAAATACATGCCATGCCATGGAATATCTCTATGACTGTGTATATGCTGTTTTCTCTGCCTGGAAGACTCTTCCTCTAATCATCAACATGGTCAGTACAACTTATCCATGTCACCCCACTGCTGAGGTCATCATTTTCTCCTTGGTGTCACATGGTTGGGTCATAGTGAACTTGAAACTGTCCTCATTGGCTGGGTCTTTTTCATAGGAGTCAAGGTGCCCCGATGCTGAAATGGTGCCTGAGGATGCCTCTACAAAAGCAGCTATCACCTGGGCACCAATGGGCATCCCTGTCTGTATAGTGTTCTTTAAAGGAGCAGGAGCTGTGGAGCTCTTGAGCTTTGCAGCTCCCATCCCGGCAGCAGACACCTGATGGTTAATGACTCATCTCTGATGCATCTCATTCCTTTAATCCCCACAGCTCATCAGTAGGCAAGCCCTGCAGAATTCTCTCTGTTAGATTTCTCAGACCTCTTCCTCACTTTCCATTTTCCCAGCCATCATCCCAAGTATGTGTCTCCTGACCTCTCATGTGGCCCAGTGCCATCACCTCCAAACTCACCTCCTGGCTCATTTCTTGTCCCCACGTCCAGTTCATCCTGATGATTTCTACTCTGTTAACACTGCTTTGTACACATCACTTGCCTGCTCAATGACTCCCTGATGCTGTATTATAAAGCCCGAGCTCTTTAGCTTTGCTTTCAATAACCTTCCCAATATGCCTGCATGCACCCTCTAATCTTCCAGTCACTGCGGCTCTGTATAAACAAACTGTTCTAGCTAAGCGTGCTATTCACCGTGTCTTTATTGTTCCACTGAGTCCCACTTCCATGCCATTGCCTATGCTGTTCCTCCTGCTTGGAATGCCACCCTTCTTCCCTCCACATATCTGAATTCTTCCCCATCTTGACATCCCAGTTTAATTCTTGATTCCTCCACTAGCTGTCTCTGACCATTGACCCGTATCAACTTTTCTCATCTGGTATAGAGGGAAAAGCTTGAACTAGACTCTACCTGAGCCTATGGGTTAGAATTTCAACTACTGGCTAGTTGCATGGATCTGGGCAAGTTATATAACCCGCAATGCTAGGCAACATCTCTTGCTACCATGAAACAGAGCTAAGTATTTGATAATACTTTGGACTTAAATCTTTATTTAATGCTATTACATTTAGGGGAAGATTGAAGGCAGGAGGAGAAGGGGATGACAGAGGATGAAATGGTTGGACAACATCATCCACTTGATGGACATGAGTTTGAGCAAGCTTCGGGAGCTGGTGATGGACAGGAAAGCCTGTCGTGCTGCAGTCCATGGGGTCGCAAAGAGTCAGACATGACTGAGCGACAGAACTGAACTGATTACATTTATTGTTTGCATAATACCTGGTCTCTGATTTTCAAACTAATATGATTTAGCAAGAGCTCCCCAGGTGGCACAGTGGCAAAGAATTCTGCCTGCCAACGCAGGAGGTGCATTACCTGGGTCAGGAAGACACCCTAGAGTAGGAAATGAAAACCCACTCCAGTCACTCCAGTATTCTTGCCTGGAAAATTCCATGGATAGAGAAGCCTGGCGGGCTACAGTCCATGGGGTCACAAAGAATAGGACATGACTGAGTATTCACAGACACAAGCTAGGCAAAATAGGAGATGATGGGACTTCCCTGGTGGTCTAGTGGCCAAGACTCTACAGTCCCAATGCAGGGGGCCCAGGTTCGACTTCTGGTCAGGGAACTAGATCCCACATGCTGCAGCTAAGGTTTCACATGTCACAACGAAGAGCCCTTGTGCCACAGCTAAGACCTGGCACAGTCAGATAAATAAATCATTCATTCATTAAAAACCAAAACAAAACAGGAGATGCTAATATCTATGTGCTGGGATTGTGAAGAGGATGAAATGAAGGAATGTGTGTCCCGAAAACAGGTTTCAGTTGGTGACCTAAGCTGTCTTAGTCCAGGATTCAGATGGAGTCAGGCACTCCTGGAGTGTCTATGGAGGAGACACACACGACATTCTTTGCACCAAGAAAAAGAACCCGCCCACGGTGCCCAAGACACCAGGTGACCAGGCCTGCCTGAGACGCTGCCTCGGTGACCGGGAGCAGGCACAGCAATGAAGGGTCTGGGTCCCAGGGCACCCTCCCCCCACCACCCCGCCCCGCATTGGAATTCCACTGCTTCCGCTTCTTTACTGTAAAATGTGGGTCAAGTTCCTTCATCTCTCTTTTTCCTCTCTGGCTTAATTTTTAAAATAGGGATTAAAGATGGAACCTATTTCATGGGGTTAATGTGATGATAAGTAAATTATCTGTAAAGAGTTCAGTCCGTCTGTGGCAGACTGTAAGCCTTTAATAAATGCTAACTATTGTGTCTTACAGTATTATTCTTGAGGTTGGCCTGTATAGACTTGTTTCTATCCCAGGGCAAGTGTGGGGTTGAGGGGGGTGCTGTGAGTAAAAAGGGAAAGAGATGTTTTCCTAATCATACTTGGAAGAGCCTGGTGGGAGCCTAGGGCAGCCTGCTCCAGAGAGCATCTGTTACAGAAGGTAGCACAGGTGAGAAGGATGCCTCGGAAGACAGCCCAAAACTGGGTCACCCATCAGGATGAAGACGGCTGTGGCTCTCAGCCCTGACTGCAAGTTGGAGCTGGGGGCTTGCAACCAATGCTGATGCCTGGGCCCCACCCCCAGAGCTTCTGACTGAATTTGTCAGGCTACACCCATCTACATGTATTTCTTAAAAGCCTCTTGGTTGATTCTCTTGGGGATCAGGGGTTGACAAACACTAGCCTAAAGAGAGATTGAGGCTAGGAAGTAGGTGGAGACGTGAGGGGGTAAAGCAGAGTTGAGGGGAAATGATCCCAGAGACTAGACTCAGGACCCAGGGAGGTGCTTGGGGAGGTAAATTTATGGAGAGTGACTGTCTTCTTAAATTTTGTTCCCGAGGCAGCTCACTTGACTATCTCAGAACCAGTCCTGCCTAGAGACTTTCTTGGCTGACTGCAATGTCTTAGGTGCTTCACTTATGTCGGTGGGTCATGTCTTTCTGGAAGCAGATACAGTAAGTCCCCTCCATATGAACATGTTTCCTTCTGAGAGCATGTTTGTAAATCCAGTTTGTTCATAATTTGTTCGTAAGTCTGACAAAGTTAGCCTAGGTACCCAGCCAACACAATTGGCTATATGGTACTTTACTGTAAGGGCTTCCTAGGTGGTGCTAGTGGCAAAGAACCTGTCTGCCAACGCAGGAGATGTAAGAGACTCAGCTGCAATCCCTGGGTCGGGAAGATCCCCTGCAGGAGGACATGGCAACCCACTCCAGTAATTTTGCCTGGAGAATCAAATGAACAGAGGAGCCTGGAGGGCTACAGACCATAGCATTGTAAAGAGTCTGACATGATGGAAGCAAGTTAGCGTCAATGCATGCACTATACTGTAAGGTTTATAATACTTTTCACACAAGTAATACCTAAAAAACCAAACACAAAAAATAAAGACAACATTTTTAATCTTACAGCACAGTACTTTGAAAAATACAGCAGTACCAGCTACATCACCGCTGCTTTTATGCTTACTTCAGGATATCCTGGGCTTGAAATAAAGATTCTGTACTACTGTCCTTTGTACACCAGAGGACACCTCTGTACACCACTGTACAGTGAAGTACACAAAGGCACACCCCCTTGTAGGGGACACACACATATGACAACATACGGCAGACACGTGAGCTAACGTACATTACTGGACATGTGAACACATGTTCACATCTTTACAAGTCTGCAACTTGAAGGTTCATATGTAGGGAACTTACTGTATACAAAGAGGGAAGAGACTAAATTTCTACTCTTATCCATTCATCCATCCATCCCCCATTCACCCATTTATTCATTCAACAAAAATACACCGAGGACGTATCATGCACAAATACTTAGCTACATCTCCAATCTGCTGTCATGGACCCAAATGGATCCAAAGTATTTGTTGCCTCTTTGTGTATCTGTTGGGGGTTCTACTTCTGACCTTCACTTGTGAAGAGGAAGACCAAGAGAAAAGCCTGGGTCTTCTCCAGCACTGGAACCAGAGTCTGGAGCTAGATGGGCTGGCTGAACATCACTGTGGGTAAAGTCATGGTTTGTGAGCTTTTCCCATCAGAGGTCCGGTAATCTGAAAGGAAACAAACTGTGCACTGACTTTGACACTGAGTAGCCGTTGAATCCTGACCAATGTATTTAACCTCCCCAAACTACCTCGCAAAATTCTAAGATGGGAACATTAGGTGATAGTGACGATTAAATAAATAAGCACATGAGGTCTGATTCACAGCAACTGTTCATGACAAAGGCCAGAGAAGTCATGTATGTAATCGGTGGGACTTTTTAATTACTCTGAAGCTTTTGTTTTTCACGATGTGATCAATTGGGGAGCATCAGATTTTCCCTACTTAAGCAGATTCCTTCATAACCAGAGAAACTTAGAATTCAGGATAGGCAGGAATATCAATGTTAACAAGTCTAATTCCCTTGTTTTACAAATGAAGAAATCAGCCCAAAGAGGAGCAGTGCTTGGTTGAGACAGCACAGCATGTCACGAACTCGGCATTGGATGAAGTTTGGAATACTTTGTGCAAGCTCTTACTGCAGCACCCAGGAGCAGACGCAACTTTGGATTCCACTGAGTACAATATGAGCTGTGTAAAAAAAGTACAGTTTTGGGAACTTCCCCGATGGGTCCAGTGGTTAAGAATCTGCCTTGCAATGCAGGAGATATGGATTCGATCCCTGGTCCAGGAACTAAGATCCTACATGCCATGAAGCAATGAAGCCTGGGCCACAGCTAGAGAGTCTGTGTGCTGCAATGAAAATCCCATGTGACCCCGAGGATCCCGCGTGCACAACTAAGATCTGAGACCACCAAATAAATAAATAAATATATTAAAAAGTTATAAAAATATGGTTCTGAAGTTCTGAATTGATGCAACAAAAAGAAGGCTCAAAAGTGTCAGTTTCTTGAGCATCTACCATGTACGTGTTCAGTCTCTCAGTTGTGTCTGACTCTTTTCGACTCCATTCGCTGTAGCACACCAGGCTTCCCTGTTCTTCACCATCTCCCAGAACTTGCTCAGACTCATGTCCATTGAGTCAGTGATGCCATCCAACCATCTCACTCTCTGTTGCCCCCTTCTCCTCCTGTCCTCAATCTTTCCCAGCATCAGAGTCTTTTCCAATGAGTTGGCTCTTTATATCAGGTGGCCAAAGTATTGGAGCCTCAGCTTCAGCATCAGTCCTTTCAATGAATATTCGGGGTTGATTTCCTTTAGGATTGACTAGTTGATCTCTTTGCTGTCCAAGGGGCTCTCAAGAGTCTTCTCCAGCCCCAGTTTGAAAGCATTAATTCTTCAGCGCTCAGCCTTCTTTATGGTCCAACTGTCACATCCGTACATGACTACCAGAAAAACCATGTACTACACAAACATATTCACACTGTCTCGTTCAATCTTTATAAAACCCTATGCAGTAGGAATTATGATTATTTCCTCTATTTTACAGATGTGAAACTGAAGTTCAAAGAGATTAAGCGACTTTCCCAGGGACTCATCGCTGGGAAGTAGCAGTGTGGGGCTTGAATCCAGGTCAGTGTAACTTCAAAACTCACACTTTCTATGCTTTATCTCACTGCCTCACTTACAAAAGCTGTCTCCAAATAATCTATAGACATTTCTGTGTCTAGAGTGGCTCCTGAATCACACATCTGGGACGACAGAGGAGGATTGATAGCCTTTCTCACTGTGGGGACACAATTAGACCACTTCTCTAATAATCTTTCACATACAGCTGAAAATATATCAGAGGGAACTTTGATAATGAGGGAAGACATTGAAAAGTTCACCTACCCCAATTCTCTGCCTCCTCCAGTGGGCATGAAATTCTGCCATTCGTGATTCGTTCCTTTGGCTAATTTGTGACTTTCATAGCATAAGTGAGTTTATTCTTCCCTCTCCCACCTGTTGAACTCTGACTCTTCTTTCAAGGCCCAATACAAAAGTCATCAAGAACAGGAACTTACATTCTGAGTCATCACTCTGAACTATGTGCTGGAGCTACAAGGACTATCAAGCAGGCATAGGTCCTGCCTAGACTACTCACTGTCTGGTGGGGGGGCCGGCTGGGAAAATGCACACTGCCAGTACAAGTTGGGAAGAATGATGGATGTAAACAGAGGGATGTTCAGAGGGGGCTCCCAGCCCAGAATAGAGAGGAGGCAAGGGCTATGTCTGTTGCCAAATTTCCCTGGAGCAGAGTATCTCCACCCAAAGAGCTCACCGGGCATTTCACAGACGCACTGTCACAGCATTCATCCTGGCCCCTGTGAAGGGCTCTTTACTTGTCTGCCCTAGGATGTGGGCTCCTTTGTCAGGGGCCCTGGGTCACTCAGCTCTGTTCCCTGTGGCTAGCAAGGGGCCTGGCACATAGTAGGTGATTAGTTAATGTTACTCAAGGGAAAAAAATGGATAGCAATGTGGGGAAGATTAAAGATAAGACATAACAGGGATTCTTGGAGGATAAGGAGACTAGAAGAAAGACACAGACATGTGAGAGAGAAAGGTTGGGACTGGGGCCCTTTCAAACCACATTGGACCTACTTTCTGTTTCAGCCAGAGCTGGGATCTGGGAAAGAGCAGAGGAAAAGCCTAGGAAAGGCTCTTGGGTCTGGAAAAAGGAAGTGATCATCTTGCCATCACCCTGTCAGAATCTGGTCCGTGCAGAGGGAAAGCTCAGGGTACAGCTCAAGGTCGAGCTAGAGGAGCCCCATTGGGCATGCTCCACCTTCCAGCTCTATATCACTTTAATAATGCTTTTCATATTGATTGAAGTCCAATTTTATTGTGAATAATTCACTAATTCACTGTACCTTTTCTTGAAATCTCTCTTTAATCAGATTTTTTTTTGTTTTTGAGTTACAGTAATTTATATCTGTTGAATAATGACCTTGTCAATGAAGATGATGGTGAAAAAAGAAATCTCAGACTGAGAAGTTTCCCATGATGGTGGGAACAGTGCGGACGGCGGAGAAGGCACAGGGAGATGCCTCTGTCTGGTCTCTCTCCTTGGGCTCCTGATCTTATTCTATGTTCTTGTTTTTCCTTGGCTTGATGATCTTCTAACACACCATATCATTTACTTGTCTACCATGCTTATTATTCATTGTTAATCTCCCCCTCCCACCCTATAATGTAAGTTCCATGATGTTAGGAATCTTTGTCTATTTTGTTCACTGATAAATTCCTGAAATCTAGAAAAGGACCTGGAATTTTGAATGTGTTCAATCAACATTTGTTGTATGTATGAACGAATGAATGAATAAGAGTCAGAACATGTACATGTGTCCTTCAGTTGTGTCTGACTGTTGGTGACACTATGGATTGTAGCCCACCAGGCTCCTCTGTCCATGGGATTCTCCAGGCATGAATACTGGAGTGGGTTGCCATGCCCTCCTCCAGGGGATCCTCCAAACCCAGGGACAGAATCTACATCTGTTATGTCCTCTGCATTGGCAGGTGGGTTCTTTACCACTAGCACCACCTGGGAAGCCCAAGAGTTAGCACAGGCTAATGCAATCCAAGGTTTGGAGGCCACTCGGAGAGAAGGGAGGAGGGGTTTATAAAGTTGTGGGCTCATGACTCCTGGAAACCTGTTGGAACCAAGATGGCATGGAGCAGCCAGCAGCATGGTGATGACAATGATGAGCAGGTGATGATGGTAATCTCGGTGGGGGTGACGCGGATGGTAGTAGTAATCATGATAACAGTGGTGGTACTGCTGCTATGGGTGGTGACAGTCATAATATGCAGCAGAACTGGGACTACAGCTCAAGTCTTAGTGTCCGATAAGCCACCATTTACTGACCTCCTGTGTTCTAGGCGCACTTCTAGGGCTCCACATTCCACACTGGAGATTTAGGATCAGAGACTCAAGCACTGCACTGCAAGTGTCTTCCTTGTAGGTGATACAGGTTCAGATAGTGAAGGTGCTGTTTTGTGGTGACCATTTCCCGACATGTACACAGAGACTGGAAGGCGGGAGGGAGAGAGGAGGCTTGCGCTTGCACCCCTAAGTGATTACACCCCGCTTTCCACTTTGGCTCCATCTTCCACCCTCTCCTGACCCAGCCTAATCCATGCTCCATCCTTAGGTGTGTTAGGACAAAAAAAAAATCTACCCCCAGCTACATCCTCATCTGACCTGTTCTCCAGTTCATGCCAGCCATCACGTGCAGGCCCAGTACTTGGGCCCCAGTAGTGATGGAGAAGCAGCTTCTGTTCTTGGTGTGACCATAGTTTTGTAACAAGCCATAATAAGTGCCCCTCCCCGTCTTCCTGGCATTTCTGATGTGGGGGAGGCCATGGGCAGAAAGTCGGAATGGAATTTCCTGAGATGTGTTTGTATGTGAGAGACACTGGTGAACAGTACCAAATGGTGACCTGAGTTCAGTGTGACTGTCATTCTGCTCCATCCAACTCTTGAGACCTTATCACTTTGGGGAGTTGGAAGAGTAGGTCCTTTTCAGATAAGCCTCAGACCCTATCTACTTCATTAGTTAACTTCCCAAGAAATCTGTCTTAAAGAGGGACAAAATAAGCAGACCGAGGTTACTTTAGAGACCTGTCTGCATAGGTCTGGGCCAGAGGTCTCAACCTCAAATTATTAATTTCTCTATTGCCTGTGAGGAGGCTGCTCTGGGTCGAAGCTGCAGACCACTGAATTGTGTCTTCCCAAGAATCTCTCCTTTCTCTCCTCCAACTACAAAAGCCATTAGGATAGGAGCTCCCGGACTAGGATATTTGGAAAGGACTTGAGAAGTACCTTCCAGAAGGAAGGGAGGCTCAAACAGATGCTGAGGCCCTTACGTGCCCAGCGCTAAGTGCCTTGGTCTACCTGTGTGGTCTTGTCAAAGGTCCCATCCGAGGGAAACAGCAGCCCAGGGATCTGTTAGCATCTAAAGTTTGAAGCACACGGACAGTCTTGGGACCAGTCTTCTTGTCTTGGGAAGGTCGAGTAAGAGGAAACGATCCTGAAGGACAAGTCTTTGGGGGAGGGGTATAAAGTAGGAGAAACACAGAGGGCGGATATGGACTGGTGCAGATGAGTTTGTGAGCAATGGGGATCTTTTCAACTCTACTCCCCTCCTAAATATGCCTGGTAATTGATAGATTTGGGAGTCAGAAGTCTCTCTTTGGAAAAGAACAAAACCAAAACTGGAGCCTTAATCCTCCATCTCCCCAGGACCACACAGATCAGCATACAATCAAGACTTAAAAACGTAACTTTCACTCATTTCCATTTGATTCCATTCCAGGGGCCTATGCTATGCAAACTGTTGTCCAGGGTCTGAGAATTCAAGTCACTCGGATTTTGTCTCTCACCTGTCCATATCCTTAGCCCTTCCTGGTTCCTATCTGGCCTTCCACAGCCTCTTCTTACTACCAGTTGGTGTCTCTGCTTTCAGTCCACCTCCATCAGTTTCAATAGCTCGAGTTATGATGATGTAAACACGTCCAAAATCTCAGTACAACATAGGTTTATTCCTCATTCATACTACATACCTAAAGGTCACTGGAGGGTTCTGATCATCTTGGTCACTGAGGAGCCCTGTCTGACAGAAGGTTAACTAAGTGAATGACATCATCATCCCAACACTCTACCAGAGGAGAAAACAAGGGCAAATTGCCTGCTTTTGTGCTTCCAGTTTTTAAGTGCATCCACGCAGATGAGACATATGTCACTTCAGCTCTTATTTAATTGGCCAAAGGAAGTCATATAGTTATATCTAACTTCAAAGGTTCAGGGAGGTATAATCTTCCCTTGTTCTTTAAGATTTTTTTGATGTGGACCATTTTTTAAAGTCTTTATTGAACTTGTTACAACACTGCCTTTATTTTTTATGTTTTGATTCTTTGGTCCCAAGGCATGCAGGAGCCCAGCTCCCCTACTAGGGATTGAACCCGCACCCTCTGCACTGGAAGCATAGTCCTAACCATTGGACCTCCAGGGAAGTCCTTTCCCTTGTGTTTGAAGACTAGGAAACGAGAAGAACTGGTGAGCATTCCAGGTACATAGGCTCAGATGGTAAAGAAAGTGAAAGTCACTCAGTCCCGTCTGACTCTTTGTGACCCCTATATAGTCCATGGAATTCTTCAGGTCATAATACTGGAATGGGTAGCCTTTCCCTTCTCCAAGGGATCTTCCCAGGGATCAAACCCAGGTCTCCTGCATTATAAGTGGGTTCTTTACCAGCTGAGCCACCAAAGAATATGTTTGCAATGAGGAAGACTTGGGTTCAATCCCTGGGTCAGGAACATCCCCTGGAGAAAGGAATGGAAACCCACTCCAGTATTTCTACCTGGAAAATTCCATGGACAGAGGTGCCTGGCAGGCTACAGTCCATGGGGTTGCAAAGAGTTGCACACAATTGAGTGACTCACACACACATCAGGTGTGTACTTCATCTCCTGGAAACCACCTCCCTAATTCCTTTCTCTCCTTTTCTTTTCCTTGATCTTCTATCTTAACCCTGTTTCTTAACTCCTGGGCCATTGTAATGTTCTCTTCTTCCATTCCTTCTTTTGTCTCCATGCCCTTCTCCCTAAATCCACCATCTGCTGTCTCTCATCCTGTCCTTCTCTTCCCAATTCAGCCCCTGAAGGTCATGCCTCCATCACTTGGCTGTCCCAGGTAGACGTGATTGAACACAATCTCTAGCTCTAACTCCACAAGTTTCCTTTGCCCCTAATTGAGCTTAATGATTTATGTCTTGTAATAGACACAAATGGGCAAGAATTCCTGGATCTCATTAATAATTTTAAGCATGCCAAAAGTAGGATTTTAAATCCTAAGCAAAAATTAAATGACCATGAAATCTTTGTTTGCTTCCCAGGAGACAATCCCATTTCAACTTGACAGTTTAATTAAAATCTGGGTAAATTGGACACAACACTTAATAAACAGGACTTGGCAAGCCTGGGAAGGAGATAGAAGGGAGGTGAGAGTGGGAGAAAATGAAGCTCACAATGTAACAAAAGGAAATTAAGTTATGGGAGTTCTCTCTCCCTTAGCACGACCTTTCTGGGAGCTTCAGATATCTTCAAACGACATGCCTGACCCACATGATTCCGGGAGAATTGATTCTCTTCTCTGACTCTAATTTTCTCCAGGGCCATGTTATTCCACAGGGTAGGAAGGCTATTGTTTGAGAATGCTTTGGGAGGATCTATGCTTTCTTCCCTTTGGGGGTTCATATCTGACTCCTTCTGGACCAACTTTCTTGCAAGCCCAAAGTCTGCTGGGAAAGTTGCTGGTAGGCTGGGGGCGCTGGAGGGGCAGGTATGAGGGACCACCTTGTTTGGTGGGCCCCATGCACATGCTGATCTTTAGCTTCAATCTTTTTAAAATTTTATATATTTTTTATTTTATATTGGAACACAGCCCATTAACAATATTGTAATAGTTTCAGGTGGACAGCAAAGGAGACTCAACCGTATGTGTACATGTATCTATCCTCCACACCCAAACTCCTTTCACATCCAGGCTGCCACATAACGTTGAACAGAGCTCCATGTGCTATACAGTAGGTCCTTGTTGTTTATCCATTTTAAATATAGCAGTGTGTACACATCCTTCCCAAAGTACTCAACTATGCCTTCTCCCATGGCAACCATAAGTTCATTCTCTGTGAGTCTGTTTCTGCTTTGTAAGTTCATTTGCATCATTTCTTTTTAGATTCCTCAGATAAGGAATGTCATACGCTATTCCTCCTTCTCTCTCTGACTTACTTCACTCAGTATGACAATCTCTAGGTCCATTCATTGCTGCAAATGGCATTATTTCATTCTTTTTAATTAACCTCAGTCTTTCCTTTCATTTTATGACCTTGCTTTTTTCTGCAATCTGCTCTTTGACCATGAGTTTCTATGGTCAAGGTATTTCTACTTCTAGTAAGATTGAGATTCTTCTCTGACTCTGCCGTCTTTACCTGCTATGGGTGATCAGGCTCAGAGGTCCAGTCTGACCTGGCTGCAGGCTCCATCAATGAGATTAGTGACCATCCACAGCGCACCCAGGGTTCATGAGTGGACTTGGGCAGAGGCTCCGAGAAGTTCTGGTTTCCATTCTTAGCATCCTTAGCAGAACGTGGGGTCTCATCATGTAAGTAAGCTCTCTGTGTAAAGGGGAAGACTGGGAATAGGAAGAAGGCAGGTACAGAGAGAGCTTCCTACCTCCATTCTCTGGGACTCTTTCCTCCAGTCAGGTGGGATTACTTTTCCATTTACATTGAGGAAGGTCACATCTCTCCCCCATCAGTTGCCTGTTGGCTTGACCTTATCTTGGCACGCAGCAGTAATTTACCTATGTGTAGTTGCCACGTGAGGTTCTCTAGGCAAGAGTACTGGAGTGGGTGGCCACTTGATGAAGAGTCGACTCATTAGAAGAGACCCTGATGCTGGGAAAGATTGAAGGCAGAAGGAGAAGGATCAGCAGAGGATAAGATGGCTAGATAGCATCATCGGCTCTATGGACACAAATCTGAGCAAACTCCAGGAGAGAGTGGAGGACAGAGGAGCTTGACGTGCTGCAGTCCATGGGGTTGCCAAGAGTTGGGCATGACTTAGCGACTGAACAACATAAGTTGCCACACGCTTCTTTTAAAGTAAGGTTGCCTATCTCTCTTGTGCAGGAAAAAAAATGTTTCAAAGAAAGAAATTAAAATGCATTTCAAACTATTTTATTCTTCAGTGAAAAGCCTTGTCTGGTGGAACTGGCCACAAACACCTGGACAATGATCTCCCAGGCAGGTGCGGGATTGGCTGACCTTTGAACACAAGCTACTGTTGAGGAAGAAGACAATTTTCATCACCACTTATGGTCCCCTCTGACTTCCATGAAAGAATATGTAAACTTCAAGCTGGTGGAAACCCTGGCAAATATCTGGGTGAAGAAGCTGAAACTTGCAATAGAGGAAGTGACTTTCCCAAGCCCTTCAGTGAGGTTGCACTGAGCTTTCAGGCTGATGGCTTCCTCTGTCAGTAAATAACCTTAACTTACAATGCCACTCAGGCCTCCCAGGAGATGAAGTGGTAAAGAATCCACCTGCCAATGCAGAAGATGTGGGTTTGATCCCTGGGTCCAAAGGATCCCCTGGAGAAGGAAATAGCAACCCACTCCAGTATTCTTGCCTGGGAAATCCCATGGATAGAGGAGCCTGAAGGGCTACAGTCCATGAGGCCGCACAGAACTGGACACGATTGAGTGACTGAGCATGCATGAGGAGAGAGACTTGTGGCCTTATTATATTTGGCTATTGGTATTTCTAGCTTCAGGCAAAGCTATAGTTTTGCCAAGTCGCCTGCTCGGTGAGAATACATTTCATTCTTTTACACTGACTTCCATAAAAAGCAAAAGAGGTATTCTTGCTTCAAGGACCTTAACAGCCTAAGTTGTCGAGTTTGGGTAGGAAAGGGTTGAAGAGATAGAGGGATAGATGAGGGTGCTTGGTGGTGGCCTGGAACCAGAGGTAGAAGCTAGGAGTGACTGCAAATAAATAAGAATTAGGTGTGTGTTTGTTTTTTTTTCCCTGGCATGATGGAAAGCTTCTAAGATTAGATTGTGGTGATGATTTCACAACTTTGTAAATTTACTAAAGGTTATTGAATTGTACACTGAAAAATGAATGGGACTTCCCTGGTGGCTTAGTGGATAAGAATCCACCTGCCAGTGCAGGGGACACGGGTTCAATCCCAACTCAGGGAGATTCCACATGCCGCAGAGCAACTAAACCCTCAAGCCGCAACTATTGAGCCCATGTGTTGCAACTACTGACCTTGCAGTGCACACCCCAGAGCCTGTGCTCTGCAACAAAAAGAAGCCGCCACAGTAAGAAACCTGCACACAGAAGTTACAGAGCAGCCCCTGCTCGCGAAGCTAGAGAAAGCCCAGGCTGCAATGATGACCCAGCACAGCCAATGATAACACTTATAAAATAAATAAATAAAATTATTCTCTTAAAATGAATGACTTTTGTGGCATATCAATTATACCTTGACAAAGCTATTTCTCAAAAAAAAAAAAAAAAAAGTAAAAAAGAAAGAAAGACATGACTGAGAGTGAGGGCTCAGAAAACACTTGCAGGAAACAGAAGATTATAAATCCTGGAACTCCAGGTTGGTTTGTGCTTGGACTCTTGAAGGCTCTCTACCTCCAGGAAACAGGGCAACTGTTTGAAGCTGATGGCTCCATTTCTAATTAGCTAGACTCCAGATCCTTGTCTAAGAGCTCAGTCTTGATCAGACAGCTCTTCAGTTTCTGTCAAATGCACATTGAGTTGGGTGACATTTAGGAGGGACAACATATGCATTGTTAACCACACAACCCTCTGGGCGGTGGAACACCTGTTTGATCCTCATAGAGCAGCTGTTTGTACTCCATTAGCCTAGATATCCCTGGAAATGTGTTTGCATCTGTTATAATATTCTTTTCATTTTATCAAAGTTGAATTGATGCTTTTGAACTGCAGTGCTGGAGAAGACTCTTGAGAGTCCCTTGGACAGCAAGGAGATCAAACCAGTCCATTCTAAAGGAAATCAACCCTGAATATTCATTGGAAGGACTGATGCTAAAGCTGAAGCTCCAATACTTTGGCCACCTGATGTAGACAGCCAACTCATTGGAAAAGACCCTGATGCTGGAAAAGATTGAGGGCAGGAGGAGAAGGGGGTGACAGAGGGTGATATGGTTGGATGGCATCACCAACTCAATAGATATGAGTTTAAGCAAACTCCAGGAGATAGTGAAGGATGGGGAAAACTGGTGTGCTGCAGTCCATGGGGTCGCAAAGAGTCGGATACACCTTGGTGACTGAACAATAACAACAAGGAATGAAATGACCACATGAAGACTATATGGGCACTTCTGGCCAATATAGGGACCATTATATTACTACTTGATGAGCTTTCCATGAGACCCAAGTTAGAAAGTACCGCCACAGAATTTAGTACCAGGAAAAAAATGTTTCTCTCCTGAAAACTTGAATTACTTATTTGATAGGCAGTGGGAGCAACTGAACCCTAGTGCAGGCAGCTTCTTCTTCTCCTTTGTCCTCTTCCTCCTCCTCCTCCTCTTTCTTCTTCTTCATCTCTGTCTTCTTCTGTTTTGTCCTGATTGCCAGGTCACTCTGAGCTAAAGTGAGAGCAGGGTCACAGGTATGTCATCTCTGATACAACTGTTTACCTGCTCTCTGGTCCATTTCAGGTTGCTCCCACAGATTCATTCAATCATCAAATGTTTCTCAAGCACATGGCATGGTCCACGAGCCGTATAAGACTCTGGGGTTGGCTTGATGGCTAAGACATGATCCTTGCCCTCATGGAGGGCATAAAGACAAGGGAATAATGGCAAATAGAATCTCAAAATAAGGGCCTGCTCCAGATGCTACATGAATAGAGAAAGGAGGAGGCAGTAGGAACAGAGAAACAGAGGACAACTTTCCAGGGCAGTATACTAACTACAGGCTTCCCCGGTGGCTCAGAGGTAAAGAATTCGCCTGCAATGCAGGAGATGGAGGAGATGCAGGATCTATCTCTGGGTCAACAAAATCCCCTGGAGGAAGGCATGACAATCCACTCCAGTATTCTTGACTGGAGAATCCCATGGACAGCAGAACCTGGCAGGCTGTAGTCCATAGGGTCCCTAAGAATTGGACACAACTGAAGTGACTTCAGCTTGTGCATGCACTTACTAACTGTATTTTCTTATTTTCTAAATTCTTGATGCTCTGGCATTTGTGACCTCAAATGGGGAAAGACTGTCCCTCCCAAGGCTATCCAATTCTTAGTGATAACAAAGTGCTAGGAAACACACCTTTCACATGTAAACTAATCAATCCAGAGCCCAAATTCAGAATCACTTCTTCTACCAGGCGCTTACATTCCAGGAGCCAATATTCCTCTGCCCTCAGTCACCCTAGGGCCAGGTATAGACAACTGGAGGCCATCCTCATGACCCAGAGCCTGCCAACATTATTCAAATGAGCCAGTCCTAAGCTGCTCCCTGCTCTGGTTTGCCTTTCTCACGGAAAACACAATCCAGGTTTTGGATCCTGCTTCTTCCACACCTCCCCTGCTCCCTATCAAATCTGGTACTTTCCCATGTGACCCTGCATGGCATGGCATGCCTCCTCCTCTCGGGAAATGTAAGAAATAAAAATCATCTTTCAATGGCATTCATCTCTCCATGTCATTGCTCAGTCACCCTCATGAATGAAGTCCTGTGGGAACAGTTGATACAAGTAGCTAATGCTTGATGGGTGATGGGGGAATTTTCTAGATGGAAAGGTATTTAAGAAGGAGAACTAGCTTATGCATTGGCCCACAGACTTGGTGAGACAGGAACACTAGGGTGCTGTGTCTAATGCATATTTTTAGCTCTTTAAAGACAGTCTGTTAGCATTCCTTCTGCCATGTGAGTGGGGCATAAATGATAAATAACAGGGTCTGCCCTAAGTTCTGCACAAGAATGAAATTCCTTATAGTGAGGTTTGGGCTGTTCTTTCTTTCGTTTTCTCAAATGCAGAACATAGCACTGTGCAGACTTTGAATTCTGACTCACACAGTGCAGACTTTGAATTCTGACTCTATCTCTTGTTAGCTATGTGTCTCTGTGTCTCTGTTTAAATTCTTAAGCATTCTCTGCTTCAATTTCCTCATCTAGAAGTGAAAATAAGACCAAGAACCTCCTCAGAAAAGTTGTTGTGAGAATTACATAGCTAAATATTCATAAAATACTTCAAGTGGTGGCCAACATGTAATAAGGGCTATGCAAGGGTTTGCTACATTATTTTCTGAATCTTGCTGTGTGAAGGGGACTGTGCTAAGATTTTAGAATCTATAAAGATGTAGTACCCCACAAGGAGTTTACAAATATGAGAGCCTAGAGAAGTTTGGAAGATTGAAGGGTTGCTCATGAAACTATATTTGCATGAGATGTTGAAAATGTTGAAGGTAATAATAGATGAATGTGTGTGTGTGTGTGTGTGGTAGTCGCTCAGTGTCTGACTCTTTGTGACCTCATGGACTGTAACTCTCCAGGTTCCTCTGTCCATGGAATTCTCCAGGCAAGAATACTGGAGTGGGTTGCTATTCTCTTCTCCAGGGGCTCTTTCTGACTCAGGGATCAAACCTGGGTCTCCAGCATTGTAGGCAGATTCTTTGCCATCTGATCCACTACAGAAGCCTTATCAGATAAATATGGTGACCCTTAAATACTCTCCAATAGAAAACAAAACAAACTGGACTGTGGTACAAACAGCACTGGGTTTTGCGTCCAACAGACCTGGGTTCAAGGTTGGGGTCAACTGTCTTCCAGCTTTGTCATTTCCTAGCCATGTGATCCAATTAGTCAATTTCTGTGAATCTTAGTTTTCTCACAAGTATAATGTAGGTAATAATATCTACTACAGCAAATGGGAGCAAAACAGATAATAATAACTAATGTTTACTGTGCACTTGCTATGTGCTGGGAACTGGACTAAGAATTCCATGAGGAGGTTAGCTTAAAGAAAGGTCAGTAACTCCATGTCCAAGGTCAGCAATAAGTGGCTGAGCTGGAATTTGAAACTAGACAGTTTGATTCCAGTGACTGTTCTAAAAACTGTTATTTTATGCTAAATCTCTCAGAGTAGTTCTGGAGCCAGCAGGCACTCAGGTAATAATAACAGTTATTATTAACAGTGTAATATCCTTAACCTATTTGACTAACAGCCAATGACCCTTTACGACTCCCTTCAAGTATTATATTTTTCTTCTCATCCCCAGGGCTAGCCTGGTGATGCTCCTATGATACATCACTCTGGGCAAGCTTAGGCCCAATTCTCCGAAAATCCTCAGCTTTGTATTTTCTTTAAGTGATGAGGAATAAAAGGGAAGGTCTTATCGAGTCCCAGGGACATTAATCAAAGATTAATCCAATAAAGTTAGTAATGAAACAGTCTGATTAGAAAAACAACATGAACTGCAGGCATTTGCAGATGGGAAACATTAGATCCAATCAATGCTTTATTCCAAATGGATTTAATGTAAAAACACCAGGACCTGAAAGCCAAGGAAGCCCACGGAATTCTGGGAGCCAACTTGGGGTTGGCTTGGCCTGGTAGCAGCCCTACAGTCTTCAGCCAAGTCAACTCAGGTATTGGAATCAATGCCAGCTGGGGCAAGGAGCAGAGCTGGCAACTCAGTCCATCAGAATGTCCCTAATAGCAGATGATGTCAGCATGATGATATCACTTCTAAATTCTTCCAGTTCAAGGTGGGAAGGCAGATGGAGCCAAATCCAGACCCTCCCAGTTTAAGATCTGTGGCTCCACCCTTAATAAGGCAATCCCAAAGAATACTCAAACTACGGCAAATTGCACTCATCTCACACTCTAGTAAAGTAATGCTCAAAATTCTCCAAGCTAGGCTTCAGCAATACGTGAACCAAGAACTTCCAGATGTTCAAGCTGGTTTTAGAAAAGGCAGAGGAACCAGAGATCAAATTGCCAACATCCTCTGGATCATCGAAAAAGCAATAGAGTTCCAGAAAAACATCTATTTCTGCTTTATTGACTATGCCAAAGCCTTTGACTGTGTGGATCACAATAAACTGTGGAAAATTCTGAAGGAGACAGGCATACCAGACCACCTGACATGCCTCTTGAGAAACCTATATGTAGGTCAGGAAGCAATAGTTAGAACTGGACATGGAACAACAGACTGGTTCCAAATAGGAAAAGGAGTACGTCAAGGCTGTATATTGTCACCCTGCTTATTTAACTTCTATGCGGAGTACATCATGGGAAACGCTGGGCTGGAAGAAGCACAAGCTGGAATCAAGATTGCCAGGGGAAATATCAATAACCTCAGATATGCAGATGACACCACCCTTATGGCAGAAAGTGAGGAGGAACTAAAAAGCCTCTTGATGAATGTGAAAGAGGAGAGTGAAAAAGTTGGCTTAAAGCTCAACATTCAGAAAAGTAGATCTGGTCCCATCACTTCATGGGAAATAGAAGGGGAAACAGTGGAAACAGTGTCAGACTTTATTTTGGGGTCTCCAAAATCACTGCAGATGGTGATTGCAGCCCTGAAATTAAAAGATGGTTACTCCTTGGAAGGAAAGTTATGACCAACCTAGACAGCATATTAAAAAGCAGAGACATTACTTTGCCAACAAAGGTCTGTCTAGTCAAAGCTATGGTTTTTCCAGTGGTCATGTATGGATGTGAGAGTTGGACTGTGAAGAAAGCTGAGTGCCGAAAAATTGATGGTTTTGAACTGTGGTGTTGGAGAAGACTGTTGAGAGTCCCTTGGACTGCAAGGAGATCCAACCAGTCCATCCTGAAGGAGATCAGTCCTGGGTGTTCATTGGAAGGATGATGCTGACGCTGAAACTCCAATAGTTTGGCCACCTCATGTGAAGAGTTGACTCATTGGAAAAGACCCTGATGCTGGGAGGGATTGGGGGCAGGAGGAGAAGGGGACGACAGAGGATGAGATGGCTGGACGGCATCACCGACTCGATGGACATGAGCTTTAGTAAACCCCGGGAGTTTGTGATGGACAGGGAGGCCTGGCATGCTGCGATTCATGGGGTTGCAAAGAGTCGGACACTGAACTGGACCCTTAATAAGAGCAATGCCATGTGTACCCTGCTGCCTCAGGGAATGGCTTTCCATGAGCATCGTTTTCTGTTCAGATTCTGGGCAGAGTGTTTAACATGCAAAAGGCAATAGCTGGGCTTATGCACATAAATTCACTTGACTAAATTATGTTAAGAAAGGAGAAAATAGCTTAATTCCATAACCAACTTTTGTCTCATTTGTGGTTTTCCTTTTCTGTTCTGACTAATTTTCATTCCCCAACAAATGGTATGGCAATGTGAAGCAGTGGCAGTAATACCAGGAAACAGACTGACTTGAGTCCATCTCTGGGTTATGGCTATAGGTGATGGATAGTGGAGAGGCAGGATACTCCAGAGTAGTGTAAAGAGAATAAGTCAGTTTGGGTTTGAATATGGCTCTGGTATCTCTAAGCTGTCTGAATTTCAGTTTGCTTATCTTTAAAATGTAGGATTTTAAAAGAATTGATGCTTTTCAACTGTGAATTCAAAAGCCAAAGAATTAATGCTTTTGATCTGTGGTGTTTTAGAAGACTCTTGAGAACCCTTTGGACTGCAAGGAGATCCAACCAGTCAATCCTAAAGGAAATCAGTTCTGAATATTCATTGGAAGGACTGATGATGAAGTTAAAGCTCCAATACTTTGGCCACCTGGTGCAAAGAACTGACTCATTGGAAAAGACCCTGATGCTTGGAAAGATTGAAGGCAGGAGGAGAAGGGAATGACAGAGAATGAGACGGTTGGATGGCATCATCATGAGTTTCAGCAAGCTCCGCAAGTTGATGATGGACAGGGAAGCCTGGTGTGCTGCAGTTCCTGGTGTTGCAAAGAGTTGCACATGACTGAGCAACTGAACTAAACTGAAATGAAAATGTGGGATAAACATTAACTTAAAATGTTTAGCCACAGGTAAGATAATGGTAGAGTAGATAACTCAATTAAAAATTATTTAGTGTTTATTAGATCCCTGATAAGACACACTTATAACAATCATCCCCATTTCTCCATTAGAGTAACAATGCTTTTATCCTCCATGCCCTGGGTGAAAATTGGCAAAAGTCAAATGAGTGGATGGATGGACAGATTAGATGAGTGGATGGATGGGTGGCAGGGCCTAAGAGAAGTCCAGAAACTGCAGAGCAACAAGTCAATTTTTGAAGAAGAATCAAGAAATCCTTTCTGGGGTCTCAGGGGGAAGATAATAGAAGGGGAAAGTCACATGAATGGGAAAGGAGTGAACAAACAGAGTAGAAGATGAAAGAGAACAGAGAAAGTACCCAAGAATGTTCAGGAAAGGCAGCGTGTATGGAATGCACTAGTCCTGAATTTCTAGACGCCATCAACCCTGGCATTTAGGGCATGGGCTCCTAAAGCAAGTGAAGGGCATCGGCAGTGAGGTATCAGCACAGAAACTGGAGTGACCCTCAAGAAGTCAGTGCCCAATGTGGACCCCTGCCTTCCTTCCTCTAATTTGGGAGGGACCAGGAGTCAAACTTAACATCTTGTCTGAGCAAACTCCTAACGATAGCCCTGACACTAATGTCAGGAGTGTGGCCAGAATTGGGGTGAATGGTAGGGATACTCTAAGTCAGCATCCGTCATCTCTCAGTCATGGTCGCTGCACCCCCACCCTCTTGTCCCCCACCCCTCCACCAATTAATTCATCCAGGTCAAATGGAATCATGGATAGGAGATGGAAAGCATGCAGTATTTTCTGAAGCTCTGATAAAAGATGAATCTTGGCAAGGAGGTGACAGAAGAAGCTGGACCATTTGGCTTATGCCTGGGGGTGGGGTGGGGGTTGGGGAGGGTGGGACCAGCCATAGGGCCTCAACTGAAAGGCCGTAGGGATGTTTTAGAGTTGGGACACATGAACAACTAATCTTCCAGGATCCTAGCCCAGTGTGACTAAGCTTGTTCTATTCTAGCTGTGTTTGGCTCTGTCCAGCCCAGCCCAGTTTCCACTTGTCCACATCTACCCAGTGCATCCAGTTCAGCCCAGAATACATCAGTCCAAAGCAACTTCCTCTAGCACTGCTCAGCAGAGCCCTATCTGTTCCATGTAGTTACAATGACTTGGACTTACACTTGATGATCACTGATGATGGATAGACAGACAATGACAAATGGCCAGCCTAGACGTAAATTTCAAAGATTGTGTGGAAGTTCTCATGAGGCAGATTTCAGGATCTGTGTCCACCTGATATACAGGTGGTGATGAGGGTTCTAAACATTGGAGCTTCTAAGCCTGCCCACTCTAGGCATTCCTTACTAGTTCGCCCTTCTCAGCAACAATGGGAAAACATGATAATGAGTCACTGCAGCCAGAAACTATAGCACTCTGGACCATGCAACTCTAAATAATAAATACATAGTCTTGTGCTTAATTGTATACATAAGTAAAATACATTAACAATTTAGAAACATATATGAAAGAAGGGAAATATTAATTGAAAGAATCCTATTCTTCATCTTATTTTCCTTTCTGAGTTGAGGAAAAAAATCAGCAATATGTGTTAGCATAGTAACACATTCTTTTGCAGGTCAGGGCTTGATAATTACTGTTTTTGAAAGACACACTCACTTGGGACTTAAGATCTCTGGGTGAGCACCAACCCTTCCCTGTGCTCCTAACTCACCTTTAGCCTCCTAGCACATCCCCACGAGGTCAGGCTGCGACCTTGTCTTCATCAAGGAGCTTTTGTGTCTGTTCTTTCATCTGCTCATTCCTTTTTGTTAATTTTGGACCCTCATCTTTGTCAAGTTCCTTCCCTGAGTGTGTTGCCCTCAAACATCCTTCTCTTGCTCCCCTTCTATGTTAAAAACAACAACACAGGTCCTAAAGGAGTCACTTAGGCCAGGTCATGCCATCAAACTGGGGCTCGATACTGAATCTTCAACATTCCCCAGAAATGTAGTTTTAACCAGTCAGGAATTTTCTGGTCGGCACCAATGAGGTAATCTGTCACATGGGCCCTCTCCATTCCCTAAAGGAAGATGAGGTAACCCACCTAATAAGACCCTCCTTTCCCAAAAAGGAGATGACCTAATCCTTTTTCCTGTTTATGACTTCCTTGTCCTTCCTTTAAAAACCTTACCCTTCTGTAACTTTCCGGAGCTCCTCTTTGCTTGTTAGATGGGATGCTGCCTGATTCATGAATCATTCAAAAAAGCCAATTAGATCTTTAAAGTTTACTTGTTGAACTTTGTTTTTGATAGATCTGGTGTCCAAAACAGGATCCAAGGCAAGCTTCTAATGGCACATGAGAACAGCAAGAAACATAAGATGTGGTACCCACGAACCCTTTTTTGAATTCAGTCTTCCTCGCTGATTCTGAGAGCCTTGGGTAAGTTTCTCTTGGTTCTGAACTCTGTTTTGCATCAAACTCCTGATCTAATTAATTTTCCAGCCCGTTCCCCATTTATCTGAAATCACTAGTTCCATGTTGGGAGCTGCTGGGAGTTTGGACCATAATCTCCCATTTGGTTGGAAACCCCAAGCCCTTGGTTCTGTTCCCAGGTTCCATGTTGGGAGCTGCCAGCAGTTTGGTCTGTAGCACCCTGTTTGTTTGGAATTCTCCCCCAGATTCCACCTTGGGTGCCACTGGTGAGAGCTGCACTTCACCATTTGAGGTTTGTTGGTCCAACCCTTTTCCCTAGTCCCAGATTCTACGTCAGCATTGTTGGTACCTTTTGTTTGGCCAGGTGCAGTAACTAGTTACTGCTGGAGTGTTAAGACGCACATGCTTGTTTGTCTTGTTCTCAGTACATAAAGTCTACCTAGAAGAGATAGAATCTTTAGTTTCTAAAGAGTCAAGTGCACCATCTTCCAGTACCTGCTTATTTTATGTCTAAGAACTATAATCCTAGAAACTGTACTTGTCTACAAAAATGGCAAAATATTACTAAAAACAACCTAGAATTACAACAGTTATTAAGGGAACGTTCCAATTAGACAGGATCATTCATTTAAGAAGTGCACTTGAGAGTAAGGATTCCCACATTAAACAGAATGGGATACCTATTTTAATTGGTAAGCACAGCTCCCAAAAGGCTTCAGGATTCCAAAACAGCAACATTAAAAGACTCATTAGAAAGTGCCAATGAAAAACTAAACACACAAGAGGTACCAAAAACAAAAGATGGTAGGACTAAAATGAATCCTACTGCTCTTCTCTATCCTTTACCTGAGTACTTTCATTTTACTAATTCTCTGCCTGAACTGCTTTTCCACTCTGAAGAGACTATTAAACACTTACATTTTAAAATAAAACCACCCAAGGTTACTAACCTCCTTAGATGTCCTTCACCTCTTGGTCAAAGACTGAACTAAGGGTCATAGTTAATGCATTTCCTATACCTAAGGAGGATCCCCAATTTTTTGGGAAGCATTTAGAGTCAGGGTATATGACCCCAGGTTTTGCATATGTTGGTAGGATCTGGGGAAGCCCCAAAATGGAAGCAGAATGGAAAAATCCTGAGGATGATATTTGAGATCCTCAACCAGAAAAAAAGCAACTGATCTTTTACAAGCTGATCTCAAACAGCAACTGATATTTTACTAGTCATTCCTAGGGTTTCCCCTGTATCGACTGGTCTACTATTTAAACATGCAAACAAATCAGTGATGAATCTGTGGCTAACTGTGAGGCCCTCTTGAAAAGCTTCTTTCTACAGCATTCTGAGTTCCATATAGTAAATAGGGTCAACCAACCTGCTCGCTGCTTTATTTGAAAATAGATTATAACCTGAGATAAGTAGATTGATAAAAAGGCAGAAAATAGGATGGAAGGCTTATGGCCATAGCCAAGCATTTTGAAAGGACCTTAGAGCAAGATCAGCAGCAACAATTCACCAAGGTGTCTGCCTTACAGCTACATCAGCTCCAAGGTCAGAAATCTAAAATAACACATGGAGGAAGGTGGGATCAAGATGGTGGAAGAGGAAAAGGTTATGCTCACCTCCCCTCAGCAACACATCAAAATTACAACTATTTAGGGAACAACTCTCACTGAAATTGACCTGAAGACTAGCAGAATAGCTATTCCTCAAACAAGGCAATAAAGAAAGATCCACATGGGGTCTGGTAGGGGGAGTGGAGATTGGACCTAGTTGGGAACCACACTCCTAGCAGGGGACCCAGAAGGGGGAGGATATCGCAGGCTCAGGGATCCTCCTTGAGGAACCAGAGGTTTGAGACACGTATTAGACACCCTAGCCCCGAGGTCTAACACTGGGAAGATGTTAGACTGGTTTAGCTGGTTTGAAAACCAGTGGGGGTTATATTAAGGCTGTGAGAAACCAAGACTCCACTCTTGAAAAGCTTGTGCATAGACTTGCTTGTTCCTGGTCATGCCGTGGAGGTAAGCAGATTGAAAACTGCCTGGTGCTCTAGCCAGCTTGCCAGAACTGGGTCAGGGCATCTCCAACCCTGCACAGGACTCCTGCTCTAGCCCCTTTTGCTCCTGTGCTGCTGCCTGTTAAGGCTGTCACAGCCAGTGAAAGTGCAGACACTTAGAGGGAACGGAGTTGGCTCGGGTCCCAGCCCTGCCTCTGATCAGAACACTTGGAAGGAAGTAAAACCAATTCCACGGTGGTAACACATTAGACTAGTTGCATATCATAGATACACCATTCAAAACCACAAGAATACACATTCTTTCCATGTGCACAAGAAATATTCTCTAGGATAGGCCACATGCTAGGCCACAAAACAAGTCTCAACAAATTTAGGAAGATATAAATTATATCAAGCATCCTTTCTAACTACAATGATATAAAACTAGAAATCAATTACAGGAATAAAAATGGGGAACACACAAACATATGGAGACTAAACAACATGCAACTGAAAAACCATTGGGTCAACAAAGAAATCAAAGAGGATGTCAGAAAATGTCTTGAGACTAATGAAAATAAAAACACAACCTTCCAAAATTTATGGAATGCAGCAAAAGTAGTTCTGTTTAAAGTGACACAAGCCTACCTCAAGAAACAAGAAAAATCTCAAATAAACAACCTAACCTACCATCTAAAGGAATTAGAAAAAGAACAAACAAAGCTCCAAGTCAGCAGAAAGAAGGAAATAATAAAGATCAGAGTGGAAATAAATAGAGACCCCCACTCCCCCCCAGAAAACAGTAGAAATAGATCAGTGAAACCATGGGCTGGTTTTTTTTTTTTGTTTGTTTGTTTTAAGATAAACAGAATTGATAAGCTGTTAACTATGATCATTAAGAAAAGAGGCAGAACCCAAATAAACAAGAAATAAAAGATGAGAAATTACAACTGATATAATCATCAAAGACATCAAATGCTGGTCCCAGGGGCTGATGTTCAAAGGTCATCTGCAAAATCTGTAATGTGAGTGTCCTCATATCTAACCCCATGGGAGGGCCTCTGTACAGCTCCCTGTCAGAATTGATGGGACCTCAAGGGATCCTCCGATAAACTATTACCAGTAATTCCCAATCAGGGGGAAACTAAAATTACAGTTAATGGAAACTTTGCCAAATTCTAATTGATACTGAAGCTATACTTTCTACCTTAAACCCACTCTTGTAGGACAGTAAATCCCTAGGAGTGAAGAAATGGTTTCCATAGTTGGAACGTCTACTAAAGTTTAGAGAGAATTTTTATTTCAACCAATACAAATGACTCTGAGACTTTTTACTGAGATGCATTCTGTTTTTGGTGTATGACACAGCCCCAAGTCAATGTATTAGGTAGAGATCTCATTTCTAAATGAAAAGAGCTGATACATTTTGCTTCCAACGGAGACTTCACCTTAGAATCTCTTGACAAACTTGAACTTTATCTTTTATGTTTTTTACAATTTGTCCCTGTTTTAGCAGAGGAACTCTAACAAAAGTCCCCTAATTTAATCAAAGGGCTCAAAAATCTAATATTGGCATTGGGAAAATAAAAAGTGCAGAGTTTTTTATTCAGATAGATATGAATCTTTCTGAGTCTTTTATCTGAATAAAGAAATCTGAATAAAGAAATCTTTATTCAGATAAAGATTCAGATAAGATATGACTACACATTTTCCTAAATTGCCTCACATCCACTGAAGCCTGAGGCTGTACAAGGCCTTTCACCGTGTCACATAGGAGAAGACAATCACCCTGAGGCTGCTCTTTCATGTACTGGCCCCTGCAACATGCAGATCCTCCCAGTCCTTAAACCTAATGGCAGGATGATGATTTCTCCAGGATTTAAGAACTATCAACAAGATAGTTGTTCCCTGTTTCCCAGTTGCTCCAATCCTGAACATCCTTTTATCACAAGTTCCACCAGACTTAAAAGAGGTTCATGCTGTGGACCTTAATTCAGCCTTGGTCAGCTTCCCTGCTGACCCCATGGCTAATATCTATTCACTTTGACTTGGAACAATCAACAAGGTACCTGGATGGTCACACCTCAAGGCTTCACTGAGGCATCTTCTTGTTCCTCCCAAGTGCTCCCTCAAGATGTGTTTATGCTCAGTTACTCAGTCAGGGCTGACTGTTTGTGACCCCATGGACTATAACCTGCCAGGCTCCTCTGTCCATGGGATTCTCCAGGCAAGAATAGTGGAGTGGGTTGCCATTTCCTACTCAAAGGGATCTTCCCGACCCAGAAGGTGAACCCGCGTTTCTTGCATCTCCTGCTTTGGCAGGTGGACTCTACCACTGCATCTCCTGGGCAACCCTCCACCAAGATTTAAGGCCCTTCAATCCCAGGAAACCAATCTTCTACAATAAGTAGATGACCCCTTGTTGTGCTCAGTTATCAAAGAGGCATCCATAAAATATCCTTATTTGGCAAAGTAAAGTTACAATTATCTCTAGACACTACTTATTACCACATCAAGCACAGCATAATGTGAGCACTGGAGGGATTCACCTATCTCCAAAAAGGATGAAACTAATCCGAGGATTTCCTAGGCCCACAACTAAGTGACTGCTTCATGCATTTCTAGGCCTAGCTGGCTATTGCCTTATGGGTTCCTAACTTGTCCCTATTAACTTCCTAATTCTATGAACTTACTCAGATTTCTGCCCCTGAACCTTTTCCATGGGGAGATAAACAGGGGCAAGGTTTTTTAAGACTGAAACAAGAACCTCCTGTCCTGGGGCTAACTTACCTATGCAGGAGAGAGAGAACCAGATCCTGGGAACATTGAGAGCTTGGTAATAAGCACCGGCCTTTTGTGGCATCAACTTGATTCCATTATTTCTGCCACCCCAGCTGTCCTAAGGCTACAACCACAGCTGCAAAGTTAGTGACAGCTTCACCAGATCTAGCTGCAGGAAATGGCATATGTTCACAAATTCCTCACTCTCTGTCCAAAGTTTTCTTAATTCTGAAATAACCCAACATTTCTCTGCAAGCAGACTAACCTTCTAGGAGATCCTTCTGCTCTTGCCACCTAATCTGCATCTTGAATATTAACAACATCCTTAATCCTGCTATGTTACTATCTCTGCCTGACCAACATGAGTTCTGCAACTATGAAATGTTAATATCGCATTTTGTAATTTGACCCAATAATTTATGAGACAACTTCTCAACTAATCCTGATCTAATTTTGTTTGTGGATGGTTCAGATTGTAAAAAATGAGAAAGGGGATTTCCATGCTGGTGATGCTGTTACTACCCAAAATGAACTACTTGAGAGGGAAAATCTCCCACAAGATAAATCAACTCAATGAGGCAAGCTCCATGCCAGTTATCAGGATGAACTGTTAATATTTATATTGCTACCTGGTATGCCTTTGGTGTCATCCATGGCATACAGAAGGCCGAGCACCAAAAAATTGATGCTTTCAAACTGTGGTGTTGGAGAAGACTCCTGAGAGTCCTTTGGACATCAAGGAGATCAAACCAGCCAATCCTAAAGAAAATCAACCCTGAATATTCACTGGAAGGACTGATGCTTAAGCTGCAATACTCTGACCACCTGATGCGAAGAGTCGACTCATTGAAAAAGACCCTAAATGTTGGGAAAGATTGAGGACAAGAGGAGAAGGGGTGAAACAGGATGAGATGGTTAGATGGTATCACTGACTCAATAGACCTGAGTTTGAGCAAGCTCCAGGAGATAGTAAAGAACAGGGAAGCCCGATGTGCTGCAGCCCATGGGGTTGCAAAGACTGGGACACAACTGAGCCACTGAACAACAACAAATGATTTGGAGATGTTATGGAAACAAAAGGGTTTTCTGATGTCCTCTGTGGCCCCAATCAAACATGGACAGCAAGTAAAGGACTTACTTACTGCCCTTATCTTAGCTTCTGAAACTGCCCTCATCAAAATTGAGGCTCATACAGAAAGGATGGGACCTGAGGATCTGGAAGATGCACTGACTGACTTTCATGCAAAGTATATGAAAGACTAATCAACAGAGATTATAAAGATGGTGGCACACATGGATAAAGTCCATTCTACTTCTGCAAAAGTGATCCCCTTGTTGCCAGACTTTTGCCATCCCATTGTCCTTGTAACATGACAACACTCTGTTCCTGAATTGGATTTATTAAGATGGGCAAACAATGGTTCTAAATTAAATAAACAGTCAGAGGGTGATGGGAAAATTAAGACAGCCATTTGGTTCTTCATGTCTTCCTGGAAAATCTCAGTTTTTGGTTTTTGTATTCCTTAACACACCATAGTAGAATCATCACAGTCCCCATCACCCTCAATCATTGGGCAAGATGGAGAGAACTAATGAGATCTTCAAACTTAAAATCTCTGAACTTGCTGAAATGTTCTGAGTTCCTTTGGCCTAAGGTGTTGCCTCTGACCTTGCTGACTATATTGTAATGCTGAACACTATATCATAGGGCTCCCTTTGGGAAATATAAATTCACTCCACATGAAACAGTCACTGGTAGACCAAGGTCTCTTGGTATACAACTTTCTGCTCATCCTTTGTTTCACACTAATGTAATCAGCTACTGTAAGACTTTAATATCTTAGGCTAAATCTATCATCCACAGATTAAAGAAGTTTTCCTGGTTCTCAATTCAAAGGATCCTGTCGGTCATGGTCTGGAGGCTGGTGATTAGGTATTCTGGAAACGCCAAAAGAGGAAGACAGTCCTGGAGCCCCATTGGAAGAGAACGAATAGATGAAGAATAAATCCATGAATGCCTAAGAAAACGGAAGTATGAGTAACCATTAGAATGGGTGAAAAATGAGTGAGTCAATGAATGATGTGTGAATGGTCATAGTCACATGGATGTCACAGACCACAGTGAACACCAGGTGCTTCTCCAGAGTGGCCAACCCAGCCTGGGTGAACGTGTGTGGTCCTGGCAGCAATCCACTACAGAATCTTCATTAGAATAGCCATTTTCCACCCTATTATTTTGAGTTTGGATTGTATGATTGTTAACATTTGTCCTCAAATGATTAGAAAAATTTTGAGCTGGTTAAAGAAGAGCTTCTCCAATTGTGAGCCCCCAAATGAATATCGGTGCAGTTCAGCCTAGACTTCCGGAGCTGGTCTATCATTATGTCAATCTGATGTTAATTAAAATGGTAATTGGATGAGAGCTTTCAAAGGCCTCTTTGCTGGCCTTGTGAGGCTTCCCACTGGGCTGATTTTGGAGGGACAGAAGTCAAAGCTGGGAGGGCAAGGAGAGGGAGATACCCTGGGTTCTTGTGGGCCCAAGCCTCAGTGATGGAGTCCTTGGCTGGGCTTCAGAGAGCATTTTGATACTCTGGTTTCACTTTGAGTCAGTGGCTTAAGAACCAGGGAAGTAGCAAGAAGAAAAAAGAAAAAACATAAGATTGGTATTTATCACCCCAGTTTGAGGCCTGACCTCACCATAGACTCTGTGTGATTTTGAGCAAGTCTCTTGTCCAGAGTGTCTCAGTTTCTTTGTCTGTGAAATGGGATGATACCTACCCTAATTGTAGCATCACTAAGTGGGTGAAATGAGATACAAGTGCTTCAATAACTCTAGAGTGTGGTACATGATGGAGATGACCCTGAGGAACTGTCCAAAGAGAGTTTTGATTAGTGTTGGAACAAGCCTCTGAGTGCTACGATTCGACCTGAAGTTCAATCAATACAAACAAAATTGTGAGTGGCATTTAGGCATTGATGTCTCTTGCTTGTTGCTTTGGAGCTGTTCAGCCCAAACTCTGGTTGGGCCATTTTTCAGCTCTCACTGATCCTATTGCTTTTTACTGTGCTAAAAAGAAAGGGGTTGGGAGCTCAGCTCTGCCCAACCGTCCAGCAGAACAGGCCAGGTGGCCTTTGCAGTTTTTGGAATGCTGCTGATGACCTGGGTGCCAGGGGTGATGATCCTGACCTGCCTTCCCGTGGCTTATGGTAACTGCAGAGAGGAAGGGAAAGGGGGGCACTTCCTTCATGAGCGCCGTCTATGGACCAGGTGCTGTACTAGACGTTTCCCCACCATGACAATGGCCCCTGAGTTCAGCATTGATCTTCCTTCCCAGAGAGGCAGGACCAGGGGAGGCCAGATCATTTGTCTGAGGTCAGACAGTGAGGAAGAGGTAGAGTTGGCATTAAAATCCCAGTCTTGGTGAGGCCAAAGCCATGGACTACCCATTAGATGGGGTCCAGGTTCTATTTCTCCTGAAGTCTCTGGGCTGGATATGGGCAGTTTCTCCAGGGTGGGAGTGATTTAGCACAGTCTTGGGGGAAAGCTGCCAGGCTCATCTTTACTGCCGCTGGGAGTGTGAAAGGAGGAATGGGCAGAGGGAGAGAACCTGGTGCCCTGTGATATGTCCAAGGCCAGAGGGATGAAAAGATCATGAATTTGGATTCAAAGAATGAACTCTGTGTGGCTAGCAGTAGGTCAAGGACTGGGGCTGTGAGAGCGACCGGAGATGGAGAAGCAGCTAAGGGCTAATGGGGGTGGAGTGTGTCAAGGCTCATCCACCTCTGCTACTTTCTGCACAGCATCAGATAAGATGTTGAGAGCAAGCCGCTTTTTATTTCTTCTCGTTCTCCACGAGGTGTTTCTGCCCCCACACCTTAAAGGCACTTGGTTTCTGAGAGTGTGGGGTTGATGACAAGACCATCTCCATGGGTTGTTTCTATCTCCAGGGGTTCTCTGGAGATAGAAACATAAGCATGTGTGTGCTAAGTCATTTCAGTTGTGTCTGACTCTTTGTGGCCCTATGGACTGTAGCCTGCCAGGCTCCTTTGTTGATGGGATTCTCCAGGCAAGAAATACTGGAGTGGGTTGCCATGCCCTCCTCCAGGGGATCTTCCTGACCCTGGGATTGAACCTGTGTCTCTTAAGTCCCTGCACTGGCAGGACAGTTCTTTACCACTAGAGACATCTGGGAACATAGGAGCCGTGCAACTGGGGACCACCATGATGTCTCCTGGGGTGTATTTCCCCAAGGTTCTCAAAGTCAAGTGAAGTGGAACACAGCTGGCAAAGCAGGGGTTCTGACTCAGGGGTTAAGAGCCTCGATATTCCCACCCAGGACTGGATGCCTCAGCAGGAACAGAAATTAGCAAATTCATTCATTAAGGGCTCATTGACACTTCTATTATAAAGACTAATCATTTGTTTTTATTGAGATCCTTTCCCTTGATTAAAGTCATTAGCGCCAATGAGTAACCATCGATCAATCAACAAGCTTTCTTAAATGCTCCAACTTGTCCTGATTGCCACTGAATGAATCCGATTTTACCTCTTGAGTATCTCTCCAAGTTGTCCACTTGTCTGCCCCCTCCAGAGAAGCCAGTCTAATCCAAACCCCCAACCTTTCTCACCATGACCATTATGATAGCCTCCAGGCTGAACTCCGCATCCCTTCTTGCCTTTTGCCTTGTCTCTGCCCGGTCATCTCCTGCTACACTCACTCTTTCAACAGCCTTGTGTGGTCCTTCCTCCGTGTCTACTCCCTTCTGCTGCAGAATTCTATCTGCTCTTCCTCCTGCTTTCAGTCTTTATCCACCCATCCCCACCTCCAGGATCATCAGACCACACTTACTAGTCAGCTGTCAGCCCACATGTCAATACTCAGCGAAGACTTCCAAGTTCCCCCAGCTGGATCAGACCCCATCAGTTGTACTCTCTCCTTGCACTGGCCCAGTTTCTCTAATGTGCTTGCTTAGTTGATGTTTATCTTCTCTCCCTTAGCTGGTGAGCTCTACAGAGGCAGAAACCAATGTCTTATTCACTCGTGGTTTCGGGATGGGGACAAGGGTGGCGCATCCTTTAAGGAGGCCTTCACTCTCAGGTGCTAACTCTGAGCTTTTATGAGTCAAAGTATTTGGGCCTCCTTAAATCTTGCTTCTGAGCCCTCACTCACCTACCACAGTCCTACCCCTGCTTGGTTCTCCAACACTTAGCCTGAGACCCCCATGGGGAAGGTACACTCATAGATACTTGTAGAATAAACACATGGGAGACAGGAAGACTCAGGAAATGGAGCTAGTTAGCAGGTTGTGCCTAAGGTAGAGAAGAAACTAGAAGAGCTTAAATCATGCAGTGGCAGGCAGGGGACAGGGGACAGTGGATGTGAGACAATCTAGAGGACAGAGGAGAGGGGATGGGGTGGCAGTTTGGATGCTCAGGCTGGGAAGGGAATGTTTCTAGGTTGGTAGCTGGCAGTGCCCATGGAGAGGGGTGAAGTTGAGCTGACCCTGAGAGGACTCCTTCCTGCTCCCACCTCAGGGGCTGCAGTAGGACCTCTCTGGGGATGGGCATCTGTCACGGGGGATGTGGGGGCTCTCCTCTTTCTTAGTTACCCCCTTTGGGCTCTTATGTCCCCAGAGGTCACTGCAAATGGCCAAGCCTTCTAAGGTTTTCCCAGGACTCTTCGGGAGCAACCTCGTCTTTAACAAGGTCCCTTTTAACAGAGAATGCCAAACACGTTTCTTTTTTAAATTTTAATTTTGCTCTGTCACTGATATCACCGTAGGCCCCATGCTACCCCTCAAAATGACATCTTTTAATGTCCCTGGATAGGCAGATATGCCGTGAGAGCAAACAGGTTCCAAAGAGTTTCTCTCTCTCCTCTGGCCCCTCTTTCTCCCTCTCCATTCTAAACAGGACACGCAGTTAGGGTTTCTCAACCAGGCTATCTGAGATCTGGACCAGATGCCCCCCTGGTTTATGGTTTGTCGGAGGGATCAACCATCTGATGTTAATACTCTGATTTGCATTCCCAAGTGTCCCCCACTCCCTCCAGCGAGGGGTGGGTGGTCAGACCACCCTCCGGGGACTTTCTCCTTAACTGCACTGATTTCCTGACACTAGGCAAGGCTTTCACCCTCTCTGGAGCTCGGTTAACACAAGATGGACTTGGACTAGAAAATATGACATTTTGTACTTTCACTTGAAGTGCTTCATTTCTTCTGAAAGAGACAGAGAGACACGGGAGTGGGGGTGGGCAAAGAGACATAGATAGATGGTGGAATAGATGGATAAATGATGGATGGATGGATGGATGGATGAATAGATAGATAGATAGACAGATATTGTTGTTTAGTCAGTAAGTTGTGTCCGACTTTTTGTAATCCTAAGGACTGTGGCCCACCAGGCTCCTCTGTTCATGGGATTTCCCAGGCAAGAATACTGGAGTGGGTTAGATACATAGATGACAGAATTCATTCAGTTCAAGGTGGTCCAAGTCTCCTCCACTGACCACTGACCTCACCCCTGCAGTGGTTGGTTAGTCAGTGATGTGAGAGCTTCAAGGGCCTCATATTACATCCTGCAGGGAAATACAGAGACAGGAATCAAGGGAGACAGAAGAAGAACAGGCAGAGAGAGATATATAGGTAAGGAATGACAGAAGAGAGAGAGGGAAGAGGGGGGAAAGAGAAGGAGGGTTCTGATGACATTTTGTCCCTGTGACACCAAGGCTAAACATCATTTGGGGAACTGTCTGAAAGCCCAGGACTTTTTAGGGGAAGCCTGTGCTCCTTCCTGTTCTAGCTGGAGCCTGTGTGGGCTCTGGGGTGTGAGATACGTTAGAGAAGGAAAATTAGCTCTACAGTGGCACGAGTCCAATTCTAGCTGATGCGCACAGCAGGGAGCCGCAGTCCCCACTACTCTGTCAGGCAGAACCCCTTGGGCTCACTGTTCACTTGGGAACCAATGCCTTCTGCCTGCTACTTGTTCGTTGTGCAGGAGTCTGTTGAGTCCAGCTCTCAGATCTGACTCATCCATGCATTTTGAGATACCATTGCCCTGGAGACAACTCACATACCCATTTCACAAGGCCAAAATCAAGGCAGCCTTGATTTTGGAAGTCTTAACAGAAGCACGATTCATTAATTTTCTCATTGTCCTCCCCTCACTGAACAAATCGACCAAGCTTGGGTCATTCATCATAGCAGTCGACATTCTCACTTATTCTTTTTTCCATTTGCACTCTGGGCCCTTGCCAGTGAATAACTGCTTCTTGGCATCACCAATCTTCTCCGCCTTCTCCCATGGGCCTTCATCTTTGCTATTTGATTATTCTGTTTTAATTTGGAGGGCCTGGGGACTCCTGGAGGACAGTCTCCCACGGGGTGACTGGGTCGGGCAGTAAGCCAGACTCTGGCGCCTGGGACCAGCTGCTAATTACTGCAGGTGCCTGTCTGCGCCCCGCTGGGTGTCTTGCCCACACAGGCAGCTGAGGATGGCACAGCTCTGTGGTTGCAGGAAGATGCCAATGGCTTTTTAATAGCCGGGGGCTCCTCCTCATTCATCTGTGCATGCTGAGTTTATTTTGCCATTTGTCAATTTCTGACTCTAGGGGACCTGGGTTCGGAATGGTTCCGGCTTCAAGATTGATGATCCAAGTGAATGACAGGTCCCCCCTCTCCCCTAAACAGCCGGCACTGCCAATAGGAAGCCCCACAGCCCGCTCATCTCTGAAAGGCCCATTTCTCCACCTCTGCTGAGGCTGGAGATAAAATATTTATTTGGGATCCGACCAATACGCCCAGCTGCCTTGTTAGACAGTGAGCAAGCTTCAAAACAAGTAAGAGCAAGCGGCTTAATGGCTCAACCCCGGTTTTGCTTTGCCAAAAGGAGGAAAGAGAGAAAGAAAGAAAAAGATTCCAGTCCTCTGTTTGGAGAACGAATATTCCTTGGATGGAAAGGAGCTCTTCATTGGGGTACAGTCCTTTAACTGCCACCGGTAGAATTAGAACGCAGGCTGGTGTTGGGTGCTGAAGTAATAGGGTGTTGGAGAGCAGAAAACACAATTTTTCTCAAGTGGAAATGGACATTTCATAAAATCTTTCATTCCCAGCGGTTGCGAAATCTTACAATTCACCCAGTGCAAATGTGTCAGCCTTGAATCCCGTCTAGATCATTACTCCCTACATTTGAAAGCTTCCAGTGATGGGGAATCATGACTAACTTCTCCAAGCAGATGATTCCCTGCTTGGAATAATCTGTCTGCTGAAAGCATTTTTTAAAAATTGAGTTGACATCTGTCTCTCTGTAGCTTCTACCCACTGAATCCAGATTGGCCTTAGAAACACAGAACACACATATTCCATTCAGCTCAGTGGCCTCCCGTTGAAAAAGAGTAATTTCATCCTCTTCAAGACTTCATTCCTCCAGGCTGTCTCCCTAGTGGGTTCTTGTTCAGCGCTGGGGATTCAAAGGTAAATAAATCTAGGGAGATCAGGGGCATGTATCTCATGCGACATGCTTTCAAATCCCTTCACTATGCAGGTTGTGGAGGAGAGACCCCCCCTCCCCCCATGTCCATGCTGGCATTCCCACTCCTCTGCTTAACCCCTTCCTAACTCACACGCGAGAGGGAAGGGTTGACAGTTCAGGGTCCAAGACACTCACTGAGCCGTGTTTGACGGTGGGTAGGACCACTGTGCCTGGAGAGTTGATGCCACACTGTGGTTTTCCCTTTGAAGTCTGGCCACTTGGAAGTAAGCAGGCCAGGCAGGGATAGAGGCCTCAGGACAGGCTCACTCCACTCGACTTCTTCTGAGCCTACAGCCAGGCCAAACCTACTGTGCGGACTTAGCCATCTGAGAATCAGAAGCCACTGGCATGCAGATGTCTGTGTGAATATGTGTGTGTGTGTGTGTAGGTGTGGCCAACTAGTGAAATCCCATGTCAGGGGAAATCAGGGCTTGTCCAGCTAGGAAGAGTGATTCTAGGAATTCCCTGGTGGCCCAGTGGGTAGGCTTCTGTGCTTCCTCTGCAGGGGGCACAGGTCCAATCCCTGGTCAGGGAACTAAGATCCTATAAGCAGTAGTACATCACAGCCAAAAAAATTTTTTTAATTTTAATTAAAAAAAAAAAAAAAGAAAAACAAAAAAACAATGTCCTTCTTCTCTGGGAATAACTCCCTAGTTTGAAAGCCCACACCACAGAGGAACTATCAGAAGGGCAGCATTCAGGAATTCCCTTGCTTCTGGTTTAACATCACCTGGATAGCACCAAACCTCGCTCTAACCTTCAGTTTCCCTAAGTCTTAGAGGGCGACACCCAGTACTAAATGAATACCTGCCTTATAAAATAATGATGTTAAAAAAAAAAGCAGGAATATCAAACACGGAGCAGGTCATATGCCTTGCCTGCCAGAGAAAGGTGGGGAAGCATCACTGGTACCCACTGGTCTCTCTCTCCTTGTGCTGGAGGAAGTGGCTATGCTGAGTGATGAATGTGTGCATAGTCTCCTCCTTATCTTGGCTACTGATCTATGGGCAACGATGGGAAGCTGCTCAGAGAGATTGAAGCAAGTGTGATCACCGAGATCATGGCAAGGGGGAGGTACGCCCAGTGAGGCTGAGGCACTTTTTCATCCATGATGAGTGCTCTGTGCAGCCCTGTGTCATGGCAGCACAAAGCTGGTTGGCTCTGACTATTTGGTGGAATGATCATCAAACTAGTGATGGTGGTCTCTAATGCCAGCAAAGGTAGATGTGAGTACTGAGTAAGAATGAAGAAGCAGATAAAGACTGCCTGAGAAGATGACAGCATTCAAGTCTCCATGTGTTTGGAAGAAAATGCAGCAATATCTATCCAAGTTAAAAAGACCTCTCCTCTTTGACCAAGAAATTCCATTTTTAGGCTTTTTTCTTATTTTCCTATAGATATACTTGTCAGTATACAGGTCAGTAAAGATGGAGGTACATGGATATTAATTGCAGCATTCTTGGCAATACAAAGACAGAAAGGAACTTACATTTCCATCAGCAGGGGACTGGTGACATAAAATATGATCTATGTATATGGTGAACTACCCTACAGCCTTCAAAAAGAATGAGGTCACTCTAGTTGAGCTGAAGCACAACTATCTTGGAGACACATTAAGGAAGAAACCTCACAGAACAGCATGCTTCTATTTATGCAAAATACAAAGGTCTATCCAAAGACATGGGGGATTCCCTGGTAGCTCAGCTATTAAAGAATCCACCTGCAATGCAGCGAACACCGGTTCTATTCCTGGGTCAGGAAGATCTGTTAAAGAAGGGATAGGCTACCCACTCCAGTATTCTTGGGCTTCCTTCATGGCTCAGCTGGTAAAGAATCCACCTGCAATGCAGGAGACCTAGGTCCAGTGCCTGGGTTGGTAAGATCCCCTGGAGAGGGGAACGGTTACCCACTCCAGTATTCTGGCCTGGAGAATTCCAAGGACTGCATAATCCATGGGGATGCAAAGAGTTGGACACAACTGAGTGACTTTCACTTCACTTCACTTATTCAAAGACATAAGGGCTTATATATGTGTAGGCTATTTCTGGAAGGATACACAGAAAACTGGTAATATTGTTTATTTTGGGTTGGGAGTGATTGTTGTTCAGTCACTCAGTGTGGTCCGACTCTTTGCAACCCCATGAGCTGTAGCATGCCACGCTTCCCTTTCCTTCACTATCTTCTGGAGTTTACTCAAACTCATGTCCATTGACTCAGTGATGTCATCCAACCATTTCATCCTCTATTGCCCCCTTCTCTGTTTGCCCTCAATCTTTCTCAGTATCAGGGTCTTTTGAGGAAATAAGGAACAGGGATGAAGTTGGCTTGTTTTTCCTTCTATACAGTTTTACATCACAGAAATTCATTATCATAATCCTGTACTCTATTCCCCCAAAACTAGTTCATAATGAAAAGAAAGCATATACTTTCAGCACACCTGCCAATGCTGCACTTCTCATTGACCTAGATATTCACTGAACACCCACTGTTTGTAGGATACTGAGCTAGTCCCGTTGGGAGAGAAAGTGGAAAAGATATAGTTCATGCTTTCGGGGCACCTACTATCTATATGGGAGAAAGAAATGTATTCACTCAGTTATTCTAGAAGTCGGAGAGGACATTTAATCTTGACTAGGGAACTGGAGAAGATTTCATAGAGCTCAATTGTAAATTATTGGTAGTAGAATTTTGAGACCTGAGGGCGGACAAATGGGGTGCACAATTCCCGATGGAGAAAACCACATGAACAAGAAATGTAGAATGGGAAATAAAAAATGATATTGGGGGACTTCCTAGGTAGTCCAGTGGTTAAGACTCCACACTTCCAACGCAGAGGTGCAGGTTCGATCCCTGGTTGGGAGTCTAAGATCCCACATGCCACAATGTGCAGCAAAAAGCAAGCCAACAACAACAAAATAAAACCTTGTTGTGTCAAGGTACCTCCTCCTCATCTGTTGGCTGTACTATCAGAAAGACTTGCTTTGGGGTTAAGACATGGTTTACCTTTATGAGAATACATACACTTGCTTTAGATTAAGGTTTTCAAGAGGTTAGATTCTGTGGGAAAGAATGCTATAAACCAACTCTTCTACTGTCCCCACTTGACCCCCAAAATAACTGTATTTGTAGCATTTGCCAATTCCCATGGTGTAAATATCCCCACTGTGGCTGACTTCAGGCTGCCAATACAGAATGGGAGTTGGGAAGAGATATGCATAATCAACTCTCCTAGGCCTCAAAGAGCTCTCTTGGACATGCCACTGAATAAATGAGAATCCCAGAGCACCAGAGCTAAAAAGAACATTAAAGAAATTTAAACTGAGCCTTAGCTATCCATGAGGAAATGAAGGTATTTGCACAATGTCAGAGGAAATGGCAGAGTTTGGGACCTCATCTTCTAGGCCTTAGTTTAGTGAGATTTCTCCTTTTCTTTGGGCATCACCAATATAAGAGAGGGCACAGAATAAGGGAGAGTGTAATTTTGAAGGAACAAGATGTTATAAAGAAAAGTAGAGAGGTTTCTCTGACAGAGCAGAAGTGGATAGGGTACCAGAATGGTCAACAGGAAGGATTTGTGCCCTGGGAGTTATATGAAAGGACCCAGCAGGGAGAAAGGGGAGGAGTCAGGAGAGATTTTAGGGGGAGGCCCTAAAAGACAAAATCCCCAATTGTAGTTTGCTCAGGACTGACTTTTCTTCCTGGAAATATAATGAACTGATCTGATACTTGGGAGAGCTTGGGCTAGTTCCTTCCATGTCCTTGATGACCGGTGTGCACTTGGGTAAGTCGTTTCCTCTCTGCAGGAGTCAGAGCCTTTTTCCTTCACGTGAAGCTAGGGATGGGGTTTAGTAGATGATTTCCCGAGACCTTTCCAGTGTGACAGTCTCTGTGCTTGTGAATCAGTGGCTCAGAGAAGAAAGCCCAACAAACATCCATGTAAGACTACAGGGAAAAAAATGCAGTAAGACGGATTTATTTATTCATACCCAATGTGAGATAGACAGAGAAATCAAAGCCACAGGAGGGCAAAAGTGAGGTTTGTTTTTGTGATTCCATGGTAGGGCCAAGGAATGGAAAATGGATTAGGGGGAAACAGGACAGAGAATCTTCTTTATTGTGTCATACATTAAAAAAATGTGACAACCCATGCAGAAAGCTCTTCAGTAGTGAGCCATTACCTCTCGGGCAAGGTCCAAGTTCCTTTGCATGGGTACAGAGACCTCCATTTTCTGACCTTGCTTTATCTTTCAAATCTCCTCTCCTGAGTCCCCCAACCTAGGTAACTCTCTCGTCATTCAGGTAGGGCTCTCAGAACACACATCGCATGCTGTGATTCTGCAGGTTTGAGGCCTCAGTCTTGGCACAGATCTCTGCCTGGAAAGTTCCTTCCCACTCTATCTGCTGGGCGAACTTCTACTCCATCTTCAAAATCCTGCTGCAGCACCTCACTGTCTTTCCTAATCCTTTCTTACACAGCAGCCTTCCCCTGCTCCACCTGTGGATGAAGATCATCACTTCCTCCCCTGACAGCCACTACTTCTGTATGCATGTCATTTGAATGGCAATGTGGCAATTTTATTGCAAGTTTCTGTGTTTATCTCCCCGACTTCACATGAGCTCAGCCAGGTCAGGAAATTCCCATCTTGGTTCATGAAGCGGAATTGATAAAAACATGTTGGAGCTGGTGATGCTGGAAAAGCCAGGTAGAGAGAAGGGGGAAAATGCTGCTTCAGTACCTCCCTGCCCCCGCCTTTAGAGCTCCACTCTGAGAGAGGAAGAGTAAGGTGTGCTGCTGCTGCTGCTGCCGATGCTAAGTCGCTTCAGTCATGTCCGACCCTGTGTGACCGCATAGATGGCAGCCCACCAGGCCCCCCCATCCCTGGGCTTCTCCAGGCAAGAACACTGGAGTGGGCTGCCATTTCCTTCTCCAGTGCATGAAAGTGAAAGGTGAAAGTGAAGTTGCTCAGTCATGACCGACTCTTAGCGACCCCATGGACTGCAGCCCACCAGGCTCCTCCGTCCATGGGATTTTCCAGGCAAGAGTGCTGGAGTGGGGTGCCATTGCCTTCTCCAAGGTGTGCTAACCGGATGCAAAGACTTTTGCTGAAGGCCACTGGGTGTGCTGATTTGCCAAGTCCCTCAAACTGTTTTTAGCGGAGCCCCTGAGGGAAATTGTGTGAATCTCCCAGGGTGGGAGGAGGGTTGTAATGCTGTTGTAAATCATGTAATGAAAGTCTTGACCAAGGTGGCTCCATGCTGGGCTCCAATAGAGTCATTCTAACTCTCTGGAGGGGAAGATCTTTCTAGCTCCCACACAAATCCATCCCACTGCTAAAGACTGAAATGGATGCCATATCGTGCCACCCAGATCCCCCTTCAGCACTGAAGGACTTACTCCCCTACTTTCTTTTCCTTTCAACAGGTGCTTCCCTCCAGGGCAGGCCCTGATCAACTTCCTGCAAGCTAGTCTCCATCCCAGAGTTTGCTTCCAGGAGGAAGGAACTCAACCTAAAAGGATAATGTCAACCTGCTACTAAGGGCTGTTAATTATTAGCAGACTGGTCAGAGTTGGTAGGCTTGGATGGTGAGCTCCTGGGACAGCAGTAGGGACTGAGACTATAGGGAAGAGGGTGATGTCAACAGGGCAACCAGGAGAGCCACAGAGAAGACTGGGATCAACCGAGGTCATCAGCGTAGTGTTTAGTCCTGGCAGTTGAGCAGCAGCCTGCCATGGCTCAGTTCAGTTCAGTCACTCAGTCATGTCCGACTCTTTGCGACCCTGTGGACTGCAGCATGCCAGGCCTCCCTGTCCACCACCAACTCCCAGAGCTTGCCCAAACTCGTGTCCATCAACCTGGTGATGCCATGGCTGTCAAGGATAATTTTAGCAGCAGTGGGGAGGTGGCAGTGGGAGTGGGTAGCACTTCGGATGGCACATTGATAGGGGCTTTCACCAGCTTGGTGCTGTCCACCCTATAATGCTACATATTAGATTTACTTAAAAAATACTAATTCTAGCTCTCAACCTTAAAGAGATTCTGATTTAACTAGTCTTCAGTAAGGCCTGAGGCTTTGTATGTTTTTGTGGTTGTTGTTGTTGTTATTTGTTTGTTTTGTTTTTATGGGGCGGGGTGAGGCAGAGGGAAGTCTTAATTTGTTTTAAATGCTCACTGGAGATGTCTAATGTGCAGTTAGGGTTGACTGAGAACTACCAATATAGAGGAAAGGAGTTATTATCATGATTGTTGTTACTACTATTTGCTTCAGACTTGGCCTTTTGCCCCTTCTTCCCCAGAGTAGAGTACCTTACAGTAGACTTGCCATCTCTAACCTCTGCCCCATTATGGGGGAGACCTCATTATCCCAGTTGGGCCCAGCAAACTGTGGCTGTGGCAGCTAGATGTAAAACCAATGAGTCTCCTGGGGTTGACCAGATGACCGAACCTTGGCATTCACAATTACACTCTTGTTCACCCCAAGTGTAATGCGTGTAGCAGCTCAGCCCTTCAGGATGACACTGGCAGGTATGTGGCTGCTGTGTGGAAAACTAAGAAGGGCAGGCTTTGCTCACACACAAGGGCAGCAAAAAGGCCCAGGACACAAAAATGACATCCCAGGGACTGTACCCCTTACCGTGTGGCTCAGCACAAATCCTGTCTCCTCTCCATGCCTCAGTTTATTGCTCTGTAGAATTTGGGTGGTTTATCTGGATGAATGACAATTCTGTTCAGTGTGGTGCTGCCCCCTGCCCTCTCCAGGATATGCTTTAGAGGGCTGACTTCGTTTCCACCTTTTGTCATAGAGACACCAATGTCAAAGGCCAGGGTTCTGAGCGATGCCACTTTAGAGCAAGGAACCTGAGAGCCTGTCCTGGCCACTGCCCACCCTGGGTTGTAAGTTTCCCCATTTCTCCTCCTGCCACCCAGAACTTTAAATAGCCTCCAGCACACTATGTGGCTGCCAGAAGTTGTAATTAAATAATGTCCAGCTGTCAAAAGGCTGTTATAAATGGTCTTTTTGTCTGCACCGCTGTCTGGGAAGCCAGGAAAGAGAAACTGGAGGGTTATAAATATGAAGGGCAGAAGTTCAGTGGGGAACCTGGGGGACAACAGCTTTTGGGGACCCTGAAAACTACTGAAGGCTTCCTTTTTAATGTTTACACATTGGTCCATGGAGGAACTCCATGTCTTGGCTCTATGACTGGATTTGTGCATGGGATAACCTGACAAGGACTGGGGGAACCTGGTTCTTATCTAGAACTGGTTCTTCTAGAATGCAATCACTACCCCCTTTCAACATCCAATCAGGAAAGTAAAAAGGACAGGGCAAATGCTGGCAATCCAGACAGTTCTCAGATGAACCACTGTAAATTTCCCCCTTCTTCCCTTCCTCCTTTTCATCTGTCCTCTTTCCCTCCCAACAAATACTCTTAAAAAAAAAAAAAATTATTTGTCTGTTTTGGGTCTTGTTGCAGCACACAGGATCTTTCATTGTGGCATGAGAGCTCAGTAACTCTGTGATTGACATGTCAGATCTTAGCTGCTCGACCAGGGACCAAACACATGTCCCCTGCATTGCAAGGTGGATTCTTAACAACTGGACCACCAGGAACGTCCCCCAACAAATACTCTTGAACCATTATTATGTTTAGAGTTCTCGCTAAATGAGGAATATGGAGAAGAAACATGCATTTATGAACACAACAGTAGTGTTAGATATTGTATGTACATCCCTCCAGTTAATTATTACTGTACAACTAGCAGATAATTATTATACAACTCAATATTGTAGAGGAAGAAACTGAGGCCCTTTGAGATGGAATGACCTTCCCAAATCCCAAGTGAAAGTGAAAGTCACTCAGTCGTGCCCAGCTCTTTGCAACCCCATGGACTATACAGTCCCTGGAATTCTCCAGGCCAGAATACTTCAGTGGGTAGCCTTTCCCTTCTCCAGGGGGTCTTCCCAACCCAAGGATCGAACTGCATTGCAGGCAGATTCTTTACCAGCTGAGTCACAAGGGAAGCCCATCAGTGATTAACGGCCTGGGGATGAAAACTCTATGAGACCGTGTGCATCATGGAGGCAGGGACTGCATATCTTCTGTGTACTGTCTTACTAGGGTACCGCATGGTACCTGGCACATAGAGGACTTAAGAAATATCATGGAAGGAGGAACAGAAGGAAGAGGGGAATCAACTCAGTTTTGTCAGACAACAAAGTCAGCGGTCTTTCTATCAATGCACATTGTCTCTGGAGAGTACCGCAGGCAGATAGATATAGATACATAGATACAGATATAGACACAGATCTAGATCTAGACAGACCCTGATGGTTCCGTGTTTAAGAACTCATCTACAACACGGGAGGTGCAGGAGATGCGGGTTCAATCCCTGGATCAAGAAGATCCTCTGGAATAGGAAAGGGCAACCCATTCCAGTATTCTTTCCTGGGAAATCCTATGGACAGAGGAGCCTGGTGGGCTACAGTCCATGGGGTCACAAAGAGTCAGACATGATTGACGGACTGAGCACTGAACTGAGATAGATAGATAGATACAGAGAAACATATGAAATAGTTGGGGTAAAGAGTTGTTTAAGCATGTGCAAAAACAACTTGATTAGAAAGTAGAAAGCTGGTTTCAAGTCTCAGTGGAGGTGGAGCAAAGGTGTTGTGGATGTTCAGAGGGGAGAGGAAACACCTCCAGCTGCAGGAATGAGGAGCTTCATGGAGAAGGCAGAATTGAGTCTTGAAGGATGAGTACGAGTTGGATATGCAGAACTGTAGGGAGGGGAAGGATGATCAGACAGAAAGAAATGAAGAAAATAAAAAACAACCTACCAGAGAGAGGATGGACCAATGGTCAGGGCAACTGGTAGCCACTTGGATTGGAACTCCAGCCTATGTGTTATCCTGGCAGGGTCCTGGGGATTCATCTGACAGAGCAGCCCCCTGTCTTGTGAATGAGTGAGAGGTATTCAGAGTAAAGGCAGTCTGAGTCTGTGTGTTTGTGTGAGTGAGTGGGTACATGTTTTCTGTGTGCATGGGCATGCGTGTGCTAATGAGAGTTTGGTACTTCCTTCTGAACCTAATTAGGAGCCAAGAAGCCCAAGTGGAAATTCACGTTTCTGAGGTATGGCTGCCAGCTACGGGTCTACCAGGAACTTCTATCAGAGCACGTGGACATATCTGCTGGCAGGTTCTGCAGCAGCAAAAACGTGTGGTGTGGCTCCCAGGCTGGGCATATTCTGGTGGGTAGGGGACAGAGAGTTTGGCCTGTCCCTAGGAGGTGGGGTCAGATGTGGCACCAACAAAACTGATTTTGGGGATAGAAAGTACAACACAGGGGCTTGGGAACCAGAGGGAGCCAGTCAAGGATAAGCGCTCTGACTTCACTTCTTCTCTTTATTTGTCCTCTAGCAAACTCCTACCTGCCACCCCCAGCGGCACGGAGCCCCTGGCCAGTGCCTGGAAGCAGAGAAGGCTTGTCAAGGCTGTCACTGAGCTATCCCTCGCTTCTGTGAAACACTCCCTGAGAGTGGCAGACACACAGGTCACAGAAACAAACAGCACAGTGGTTTTGGGGACCATTGAATAATTACAGCCAATGCACATCACATTCGTAGACAGGTTGCCTGGTGGCATCGCCAACGGCCAAATAGAAATTCACAGGGCTGTTGCAAGAGCCGTGGATGCCCAGAAAGAGAAGGCCTGCGGTGGAAAGATTCAGGGTTATTTTGATAAAAGCCTTCCAACACAACTTAAGAGTCCAGCCAAAGGCAACCATCACTTTCTGGTGAGGGGGTGACTGTTTGACCTCCTCAAAAACCTGGCTGTTCCATTGATGGGGAGCCCTTGAGGTCAACTTTAGAGCAGGTAGTGTAGACAACAGTCCACAGGATGGGATTCTGGCACAGAGGGACACTGCGGATGGAGTGGAGATTCTGAATTGAGCATCTCTGCCAGCATGGCCCTAGAAGGCTTCCTGTTATCTGCCTAACTGGTCTTGGTCATGTCTTTCAATGCCTCTGGACATTGGTTTTCTACTCAAAAACATTCATTCAGCAACCACCCACTGAGCACTTACTGTATGTCAGTTGCTGAGTTAGGTACAAGGGTGTGGAAAGCAGAGAAAAATAAATGGTCTCTGCCCTCATAGAGCTTCCAGTCTAGTGGAAGCAAACAACTAATTGCACAAATAAGTGCATTGTTACACATTATAATAAATGTTGTGAGGGAAAGGGCCGAGTGCTATGAGAGAACCCTTTAGGCTCAGGGATCAAGGAAGATCTCTTTGAGGAAGTGACTGGGAGCAATACCTGAAGGATAAGTTGCCAATCAGACTTGGAGGAAGAGCTTGTGTCAAGAACCTGAGGAGGAGAACAGAGTAACATGTTTTAGGAACGGACGTTAAGCTTGTGTGGCCAGAATGCAGTAAGAAGGGGCCACATGGAGTGACATGAGGCTGGGGGTGGGGGACAGGAGAGGGGTCAGTGATGCCCACTGGCCATGAGAAGGATTTGGGACTTTACCTGGTGACAGTTGAGAGGCCATTGTTCAATTTTGAACAGGAGTGTGGCCACTGGATTCACATGTTAAACATAAAATAAACAATAAGAGATGGAAAAAAGATGACAGAAACCACAAAAATACTTGGAGCTATGCACAATAGGTTAAAAGAAGATTTGAACAAGTATTTTTGCATTATCGAATCTATCTCGTGGGAATAATCTGCTAGCAGAACAAAGAATTATGCACAAAAGATCAACACCACTCTGGCTGTGGTATGAAGAGAATAAACACTAATAAGTCTTGCCTGCTTCCGAATCGAATGAGAGGAGGATATAAAAGAGTTCTGTAGGTGATAAGGGGGACCTGAAAGTCTCCCATCATCCCACTCTCCATCACCTCCAACAGCACCTCAAATAAAGTTTATCCCAAGAGTCTAAAAGTTTTATATCTATTAAAAAGGAAATCATCCAAGGAGGGTCATGCTTTGAATTAAGGAAGACAAAGGCAGAGTCTCACCCCAAAGGGACCAGAAGAAATGCTTCTCAACCCTGGCTACACTTTAGAGATAGCTGGTGTGGCATATATATATATATATATATATATATATATATATATATATATATATATGTTAAAACAGCAATATATATTTGTTGCTTTAAGTCAAATGTTTTCCCCAAAACCTTATCTCCTGGCATACAAGCCCATATGCAGCCCCTCCCACAATGAATAGGACTATAGGGAATTTTAAAAAATATTTATGCTCCGGTCCCATCCCCAGAGATTTTAATTCATTTGGTCTGGGGTAAAGTCCAAGCATTGGTACGTTTAATTTAGTTGTTTTTCAAATGTTTTGGCCATACCACATGGCATGCGAGGATCTTAGTTCTTGGACCAGGGATCAAACCCATGGCCTCTGCAGTGGAAGCATGGAGTCTTAACCACTGGGCCTCCAGGGAATTCCCCAAGCATTGGTACATTTAAAAGCCCTTGGATGACTCCACTGTGGGGTCAAGACTGAGAACCACTGGACTAGAATATCACATAGGCCAACAAAGCAGGTATTAAGAATATGGTATTGTCTCAATTTCCAGAGCTGGAACTTCATTTAAGCTGAGGGTTCCATCCTGGGAGAAGGTGAAAACCCAGTTTAAGGATCAGACCCTAGGTGGATAATTTATCCTAGTGTTCAAAGCTTCCAACCATGGAATTCCTAAGTTTCCCTGAGGACACAAGCCCACAAGAAGGAAATCTAGAGCCCTTAGTTTAGGGGAAAAGAGATGTCTAGAGCCAGGTGGATAGATCCACTTTCTACAGACACTAACTTTGTCTCATGAACCCTCCCTTTGAATGAAGGTGTGCAGGACACCCTGTCCTCCGCTGGCAAATAGTCCTTCTGCTTCCAGCCACTCCCCTGTTATGTTTTCATGTTCCTGCCTCTGCATGTGCTCTTTGAAACTTACAAGCAAGAAGGAAGACTGATTCTGAGAACCTTCGTGTGTCCTCGGATTTCCATGGCTCATGGGATACTGTTCCTGTCTCTGAACAATAACTCCAGAGGCCCTACCCTCTCTCTTCTCTCTCTCATGCTATCTCCTGATGAAATCTGTCATAAAATAATCACAACGATTGTAAAGACAGTCTCAGCTGATGGAAGATACTGGTGGGATGATCAGATACCGTGAGCTTGCCCCGCCTCTCTCAGTGTTGCGTGTTGGGGTGGGTTGGCTGGTCTCTCTGACTGTCCTATGAATGGGCACTGGTACAAAGTGGCATCTGTCTGTCATGGCAGAAGCATTGATAGGCATTGAACTCCTGTAATGTGCTACATGTAGGAGATACTGAATTTCACAAGACCCTCTTCTTGTTCTCAAGGAGCTTTGAGCTTAGACAAATAGGGAAATGGATGATAGAGTGTGATGAATGACTCCCTGAGGGCCTGTGGGAGCACTCATGAGACATCACACTTGGCCTGTGATATCTTTGGAGACAGGAGATGCGATATCTCTGTTGCCTGGGCAAAGATGGAGGGAGGTCAACACAAGAGGAACAGCGGTTACAATGCACAGGTGCAGAAGCTTGAGGATTTTCAGGGAGTTATAAGCAGCTCCTTGTGGGTGGAGAGATTTTCCTGAGATCTGTGGCTCACAGAAGTGGCCTGTATGCATCTGGTGAGTAGCACCTCTTTAAATGGCTGTATACAAAAGGGACACAGTGGACAGAATTCACCATCAGCCAAATACACCCCTGACCCAACTCCACTCCATACACAGATCCTACTCTATTTTTTTTTTTCACAGTCCATGCATTAGCCTCCCCTTCGGTGCCCCAGCGTCATGTTTCCTCCAGCCCGTTTCCAGAACAAGGACTTTAATTTGCTTTCTCCTGTGCTGCCTGGCCTACTGACATCCTGTCTCCTGGCTGATCTCTTCCTCCTGTTTCCTGCCTACATCTTGTTAAAACTGGCCTCTATGTGATCACCCTTTCTGACTCTCAGGGCATTCTTATAGGAGGCAACCTTAGCATCTACAAGTGTTTTATGGGACCAGAAGCTTTGCAGGGGAAGTCTGCAAATCTAGAAGTGGCATAGGCATTAAGAGTAGGGCACCTGGGGTTTAGAATGGAGGAAATGTGATGGGGCCACAGGAGCACAAAATCCTGGGTGAGGAGGCAAGGGGCTCCTGATATTCCCTACTTCCTGTCACTGTGATTGCATGCATGCTAAGTCACTTCGGTCGTGTCCGACTCTTGAGACCTTACGGCCAGGCTCCTCTGTCCATGGGGTTGGTTCTCCAGGCAAGAATACTGGAGTGGGTTGCCATGCTCTTCTCCGGGGGATCTTCCCCACCCAGGGATCAAACCCGCACCTCCTGCAGCTTCTGCATTGCAGGCGGATTCTTTATCACTGAGGCACCGGGGAAGCCCGCCTGTCACTGACTCGAAAACAAAAATCACAGTGGGGATGTCTCATGTAGATGTAGGGCCAGGAAGACAATGTGAATAAGTCAAGGGGTCAGTGAAACAATGGAGAATGAAGGGCCACAGCAAAGGGGAGTTCATGCTTCATCTAGTGAAGGATGCTGCCACCTCACTCCAGCCATCTGAGAATGTGGTGATGCAGGAATAACCAGACACAAGACTTCCCTGGCCATCCAGTGGCTAAAGCTTCGCCTTCCAGTGCAGGGGGTGGGGGTCTGATCCTGGTAGGGGAGCTAGGATCCCACATGCCTCCTGGCCAAAACATCAAAACATAAAGCAGAAGCAATATTGTAACAAATTCAATAAAGACTTGAAAAATAGTCCACATTGGGAAAAAAAACTTAAAAAAAAAAAGAAAAAAATAGCCAGACATTGGAACTTTTCAAGGTAAGTTTCATATCTGGATTTTAATGGAAAAGAGTTGGCAGTTCAAATAAAAACAAACAAAAACTACCTAAATGTAGAAAAGAGGGCAGTATGGTTTTTTAATTTCACTGATTTTCCACAAAAACATGAATGGAATGACTAAGACTGACACCCTCCCCCTTGCAAACCACCACCAACTAGAGATAAAATATCCCTTGAATGGGTGGGGACAGACCACCACCAAGTCCAAACCCTGCATAGTCCAGGCATCTGTGTGGGAGGGAGCAGAGGGGAGCAGTGAGGTACCTAATGGACCTGAGAAAAGAAGAATCCACACAGAGCTGATGGATACTCACTGGGAAGCACAGGCATGGGGGAGAAATTTGAAAAGAGCAGGTGAACCTGGGAATAGTTCTGCCCAATCCACAAATGGGCAATCACGTGCAAGGCGGTCTGTGCAAGGTCTAAAAGATGAAGCAGTTCAGATCTCATGAATACTCAAAGCTGATCAGCCAGGATCCTTAATCCAGGTCCACACACTGGTGAGAAAGTGCTGGGTGTGGGAATAAAATTGAATACAATGGGGACAACAGAATCAAAAGAAAAAAGAACGTCCATGTGAAAATGGGTAGGGAAAGAGAGTAAATCTCAGAAAGCAAGCTGCCATATTTTTAAATACTACACAAAACAACCAAAGAGGGAGTTTTGTAAAGTTCAAAAACCACCCTGACCCAGGACTCTCATAAAGACCAGGAAAACTGTGTTCACATAAAAATAAACCTCATAAAAACATCGAGGACAAAACCCACACAAATTTATAAGAACAAAGAGAATAAGGTACAGAATAACTTCTTTAAGACAGTGAAAGAATGCCAGAAAAACAAATCAGAAGTATACTATTTCAATATGAGCTAAAAGACACTGGTGGTGGTGGTTTAGTAGCTAAGTCATGTCCGACTCTTGCAACTCCATGGACTGTAGCTGGCCAGGCTCCTCTGTCCATGGGATTTTCCAGGCAAGAAAACTGGAGTGGTTGCCATTTCCTTCTCCAGGGGATCTTCCTGGGTCTCCTGCATTGCAAGCAGATTCTTTACTGACTGAGCTATGAGGGAAGCCCAAAAGACACTAAGAAAATGATACAAGCATCAAAAATTGAGACTAATAATAATAAAATCCTCAAAGGTTATTTGACAATCACAGGAATGATTTGGAAAGAAAGCAGCCCTTTCAGAAATGAAGATCAAAACTAGAAGGAACACAAGAGTAAATAAATATAATCAATAATGCCTTAACAATAAAAGAAGGTAAAAAGGAAGAAATTTTTAAAAATTGAAAGGAAGCAAGAAAAAAAAGATCAAAGGAATTGAGAGAAAATTAAAATAATGAACAAAGAGATAGACTATCCTGTATATAATGATAAAGGTCCCTGAAAAAAAAGCCAAAGAAGAAAACTTTCTGGAAACAGTGTTTCTACTACAAAGAGTAATAATTAACAATGAAAGATCTGAAATTACAAATTGAAAGAACACATCGCACAGTGTATGTGAAAAATTAAAACTCCATGAAAAATAGCAAGACATAGTCTGGTAAATTGCTATACTTTAAGAAGAAAAGAATTTTTTTTCCAAAAGCAGAAACCTACTTAACCATCTAGCCAAAAAGAAGCAGCAGCTTTTTTGGAAAAGAAAAATTAGGTTATCATCAGACTTTCTGACAACAATGGTCTATGCTAGAACGAACTGAAGTAACATTTTTAAGATATTGAAGGAAAGAAAATATAATCTGAGAGGTTTATGTCCAGAAAAACTGACTTTTCATGTAGAAAGAGTACAGATAACTATTATAAGTATGTAATAACTTAACGAATATTATCCTTATAAGCTTTTCTTTTGTGATTTACTAGATAATAAGCTTCAGATAAGCAAAATAATCAAAAAGATTTTGATGTTAGGGATTAGTGGTGGACATTAGATACATAGCTACTTATAAAATTAAGAATGAATGAGGGTTAAAGTAAGCGAGTACAGTATGCAATAACTGTGTGGTCTGAAAATATCAATATAGCACAACTACAACAATTCAGGGGACAATGAGAAGAACATGGGCAGATCTCTAATTATTTTCACTAATCTGAGGCTTTCACTAATCATATTTCCATTGGTAGTATTTGTATTACTTTTCTGAGACAGCTGTGTGGGTAATCTGAGATAAAGCAAGTAATCAATCATGAGAAATTCCAATCATATTATCTCCTGCATCATCAAGGAACCTGGAACTCAATTTGGAAGAAAGTAGACATAAATGTCGGGCTTCCCAGGTGGTGCTAGTGGTAAACAACCTGGCTGCCCAAGAAGGAGACATAAGAGACATGGGTTCGATCCCTGGGTCGGGAAGATCCCCTGGAGGAGGGCATGGCAACCCACTCCAGTATTCTTGCCTGGAGAATCCCGTAGACAAAGGAGCCTGGTGGGCTATAGTCCATAGGGTCACAAAGGGTCGGACACAACTGAACCTTCTTAGCACGCATGCAGACATAAATGCGAAAGGGAAGAGATAAGGTAAAACCCATTATTTCTGTATTTGAATGGAAAGTATCAGTGTTTGTACAGTATATATATTTTCTAGCTTTGTCCATTGAAAAGAACTAGAAATACTGACCAGACCAGAAGCAATGAGCATTCCTAGTATAGAGACCAGGGTCTTGAAAAACCATTTCCCACTAGAAGAAAACTGGGACTCCTGAGAAATGGCAGATTTCAGATCTGAGGCTGGAAATGTCCAAGATAAATTCGGAATATTTTTCATCTTAGATGGTAAAGAAGTTATCAAAGGTCATTAGAATTGTGTTAAAGGATGCAGGAGCTAACTTTAAGATCTCCCATTCCCAAAGATGAGTCCATTTAACTTCAAATAAGAATAATCATTGATATGGATTAAACCTATCAGATTATTTAAACACTTATGTTCACAATCATTTACATAGCTATGTATTTAAAATATATAAACATAGAATATATATTTAATAAATGTGTGCGTGCTCAGTCGTGTCCAACTCTTTGTGATCCCACGGACATGAACCCACCAGACTCCTCTATCCATGGGATTTCCCAGGCAAGAATACTGGAGTGGGTTGCCATTTCCTATTCCAGAGGATCCTGCCCATCTAGGGATCGAGCCTTCATCTCCTACATCTCTTACAGGGGCAGACAGATTCTTTACCACTGAGCTACCTGGAAGCCCATATTTAATAAATACTATGAAGAATTGGTCAGTTTGGGTAAATGAAACCAGTTTATTATCTTGAATCTGATAAAGAAAGAGGATGGGTCAGGCATTTATCCTGCCTTTCCTATCTGATCTATAGGGAAATTATCTCTTTATAGCAGTATTCCAACTAACAAATGGAAAAGAAATGATGGCATTGGAGTATTACCGTTTACAGTTTATATCCTCTAACAAGTGGTTAATCTAGACAATGGGCAGCAGTGGCTGCTAGCATCATAAAAAGAAAACAGGGCATGAGCTGCCTTCTGACGTATCCCTTGTCATTTGGCCAAAGGGGTCAAACCTGAGTACATCATGTGAAATGCTGGACTGGATGAAGCACAAGCTGGTATCAAGATCACCAGAAAAAATATCACTAACCTCAGGTATGCAGATGACAGCACCCTTATGGCAGAAAGTGAAGAGGAACTAAAGAGCCTCTTGATGAAAGTGAAAGAAGAGAGTGAAAAAGTTGACTTAAAACTCATCATTCAGAAAACTAAGATCATGACATCTGGTTCCATCACTTCATGGCAAATAGATGGGGAAACAATAGGAACAGTGAGAAACTTTGTTTTTTTGGGGGGCTCCAAAATAACTGCAGATGGTGACTGCTGCCATGAAATTAAAAGATGCTTGCTCTTTGAAAGAAAAGCTATGACCAACGTAGACAGCATATTAAAAAGCAGAGATGTTACTTTGCCAACAAAGGTCTGTCTAGTCAAAGCTATGGTTTTTCCAGTAGTCAAGTATGGATGTGAGAGTCAGACTATAAAGACAGCTGAGTGCTGAAGAATTGACACTTTTGAATTGTGATGTTGGAGAAGACTCTTGAGAGTCCCTTGGACTGCAAGGAGAACAAACCAGTCAATCCTAAAGAAAATTAATCCTGAATATTCATTAGAAGGACTGATGCTGAAGCTGAAACTCCAATACTTTGGCCACCTGATGCGAAGAACTGACTTGTTGGAAAAGACCCTGATGCTGGGAGGGATTGGGGGCAGGAGGAGAAGGGGACGACAGAGGATGAGATGGTTGGATGGCATCACTGACTTAATGGACATGAGTCTGAGTAAGTCCCGGGAGTTGATGAAGGACAGGGAAGCCTGGTGTGCTGCAGTCCATGGTGTCGCAAAGAGTGGGACACTATGGACCGACTGAACTGACATGTATATATGGGCTTCCCTGGTAGCTCAGATGGTAAAGAATCTGCCAGCAATTTGGGAGACCTGGTTTCAATCCTTGGGTTGGGAAGATCCCCTGGAGGAGGGCAGGGCAACCCACTCCAGTATTCTTGCCTGGAGAATCCCCTTGGACAGAGGAGCCTAGCAGGCTATAGTCCATGGGGTCACAAAGAGTCAGACACGACTGAGTGGCTAAGCGCAGATGATACACTTACATACACGGAGGCTAAAGATAACTCATCTACCAGGCAAGCTTGGTCACGAAAACTTCCAAGTTCAATTCTGCTTCAGAGGACAGGGTGTTGATTCTAACACGGACTTCTAACTGCATGATCTCTCTGGCTTCTAGACATTTAAAAGAGAGTATCTAATGAACAGCTAGAGGTCATGAGAGTAAGCCACAGGCTTTTATTATTAGGAGTCAAGAATGAGCTGACTAATAAACTATAACTTGGCCGAGAGTAGAGGGCTCCCTGTATTTGACTTTTCTACTGGATTCTAACCAGAAATCTTCTGGGAGCCCAGAAAATGTCATTAAAAATGTATATTTACAAAGGTGGCTCAGTATTGTTATGTGAATTCTACCTTAATAACATCCACCATGCAAATTTTCAGGTTAATTATGATATTTCCATCACAATTAGATTCTACCTGTGAAAGAAGTGTTTGGCTTCAAGGCCAAACAATAGTAGCTTGCAGGGTAAAGGTAAGCATTTGTTTACAGAACTGTAATTGCCTCAGAGAGTGGAGAGAGGTGTGGGCTCTTCATTGATTATGCCAGTGGGGTTCCTGGTTGAGAAGACCATTATAATGTGCGCGCATGCTCAGTCACTTCAGTTGTGTCTGTCTCTTTGTGACCCTACGGACCATAGCCCGCCAGGCTTCTCTGACCACAGGCAAGAATTCTCCAGGCAAGAATACTGGAGTGGGTTGCCCTGCCCTCCTCCAAGGTATATTCCTGATTCAACGTAAAGAACTGGGGAATGTCAGTCATTTTCTACTCCCCAGGCCAAACTACCAACTTCTCTTTTTAAGCTTGTATTTTCACACTGTGTGTGTGTGTGTGTGTGTGTGTGTGTGTGTGTGTGTGTTAGCCACTCAGTTGTGTCCGACTCTTTACAACACCTTAGACTGTCGTTCTTCAGGCCGCTATGTCCTGGGAATTCTCTAGGCAAGAATACTGGAGTGGGTAGCCATTACCTTCTCCAGGGGATCTTCCTGACCCAGGGATCGAACCCAGGTCTCCTGCATTGCAGGCAGATTCCTTATTGTCTGAGTCACCAGGAAAGCCCCTTCACATTGTAAGACATTTCTATGCTAAGAAAAAACAATGAGCTCAGTATTTCTAAATCATTTTGCTGAGCACATTGGGCTACTCATTTATCTAAGTAGTTAGCTTTCAAATTAGCCATAAAGGCTGTTGTGGTTATCCTGAGGCTCTTTAGATCTGAGTTCCCTTCCTCTCTTTGGAGACTTCCTTGTGGCATAAATTTTGGTGAGAAGAAGAGACTATCTTTCACTATGAAAGCTGAAAAGGCCAATTATGGCTTTTGCTATCTGTTATACAGCCCTCTGTTATCTGTGGTTTCCACACCTGGGGAATCAACCAACCACAAATAGAAAATATTTGGAAAAAGAGATTCCAGAAATTTCCAAAAAGTAAAATTTGAAATTGCTGAGTGCAGCAACTGTTTACATAGCATTTACATTATATTCACCACTATTTACATAGTGTTTACATTGTATTAGGTAGTATAAGTAATCTAGAAATTGAAACCAATAGACCCCTAGTGTGTTCCCTGATTACTGACGATTAGGAAAAAAAAACTGTAGGAATATACTCTGGCCTCCTAGGTCCTCCATGACTAGAGAGAGAAGGGAACAAAACTTAGTGGTTGTGATTGGAGAGGCTAAGGCATGCAGAAACAAAGGTAAGACAGTATAGCAGAGAAATGACTATAACTCCAACAATAAATCAGCCCCAAGAACTTCCAGTTGTGTCTCAAAGGGAAAGAGCAAGTCTAACGCACATTTCTCAGTTGTTTTGCAGAAACCAGAGCCCAGTTAGACAGAGAACAGCATGTAGACCTCAGGCCGGCTAGACCCTGAAGATGGGAATGTTAACCCTCTGTGACCTCACCTGGCTACCTCACCACCCACCAACCAAAAAACTGCACACCCTGATCACATTCCTCACAAACCTCTCCCTCACCTGGCCTTTAACCCTCCTTCCCTGAAAGCCACCGGGGAGTTTGAGCACTAAATGCCCACACTTGCCTGGTTGTTACTGTTGTTGTCCTTTAGTCACTCAGCTGTGTCTGACTCTCTGCAACCCCGTGGGCTGTAGCCCACCAGGTTCCTCGGTCCGTGGGATTTCCCAGGCAAGAATGCTGGAGTGGGTTGTCATTTCCTACCCCAGGGGATCTTCTTGACCCAGGGATCAAACCTGCATCTTGGCAGGTGAGTTCTCTACCACTGCGCCACCAGGGAAGCCCCCCTTGCTTGGTACCTTGCAGTAAGTGCTATGCTTGTCTTTACCACAACCAGAGTCAGTAGATCGGCTTTGCTGCGCATCATGTGGGCAGAAGCAAGTTTGGTTCAGCAACCAGAAGATTTAAAGTAAATGGGAGCCAGAGACAAACCATAATTCAAAAATATACATGCACCCCAAAGTCTACTGCAGTACTAATTACAGTCAGGGCATGGAAGCAACCTAACCGTCCGTCGACAGAAGACTGGATAAAGAAGATGTGGCACATATATACAATGGAATACTACTCAGCCATAAAAAGGAATGAAACTGTGCCATCTGCAGAGACGTGGATGGACCTAGAGACTGTCATACAGAGGAGGAGTCAGAAACAGAAAAAACAAATATTGTATTTTAACTCCTACATGTGGGATCTAGAGAAATGGGACGGATGAACCTATTTGCAGGGCAGGAATTGAGATGCAGACATAGAGAACAAATATATGGACACTAGCAAGGGGGGAAGGGGGTGGGAGGAACTGAGAGATTGGGATTGTCATATGTATGCTACTATGTGTAAAACAGATAACTAACAAGAACCTACTGCATAGGACAGAGAGCTCTTCTCAGTGCTCTTGTGACCTAAATGGGAAGGAAATCCAAAAAAGAGGGGACATGTGTAGAGCTGATCCGCTTTGCTGTACAGTAGAAGCTAACACAACATTGTAAAGCAACACTACTCCAGTAAAAATTAAAAAAATAAACAGGAGGCTATGCATAGGTTATATAAAAAACTGTATGATTTCATAAAAGGGGGTTGAGCTTTGGAGGATTTTGCTATCCCATCCTGTGGGCATCCCGGAATCAATCTCCCATGGTTACAGAGGAACAACTCTACTCATTTCATCTGTGGCTAGATTGCAAGCACATGACCGGACTGAACCAATCAAGAACACTCACTCCAGACTGTATGGCCAAGAAAGAATGCTGGATTCTTGACAGGAGTGGAGAGAAGCAGTGACATCTTGTTTCTAGGGGTGACTCTGACAGAATCAACAGTGTTGAACACCAGTCTCCTGGGGCATCCCTGGTGGCAGAAGCAGGGTCTTCACTAGTTTAGTTCTAGAGTGTAGACTACACTGTGTATGCTCACTCACTCAGTTGTGTCTGACTCTTTGGGACCCCATGAACTGTAGCCCGCCAGGCTTCTCTGTCCATGGGGATTCTCCAGGCAAGAATACTGGGGCAGGTTGTCATGCCCTCCTCTAGGGGATCTTCCCAACCTAGGGATCCAACCCAGGTCTCCCACATTGCAGGTGGATTCTTTATCATCTGAGCCACGAGGGAAGCCCATACTATACCATCTACCTAAGTTCCTGCTTAACTTCCGATGATTCTATTCTATAGTCTTCTTGGCAATTCTTGGAGCTACCCAATATCTTTCAACAAATGTCTCTGCTTAAATCACCTGGAATGTTTATTTGGGTGTGGGGGTGGCGGTGGTAATAGGCCAGCAAATTTGGAAAACTCAGCAGTGGCCACAGGACTGGAAAAGGTCAATTTTCATTCCAATCCCAAAGAATGCTCAAACTACTACACAGTTGCACTCATCTCACACGCTAGTAAAGTAATGCTCAAAATTCTCCAGGCCAGGCTTCAGCAATACATGAACTGTGAACTTCCAGATGCTCAAGCTGGTTTTACAAAAAGCAGAGGAACCAGAGATCAAATTGCCAACATCCGATGAATCATAGAAAAAGCAAGATAGTTCCAGAAAAATATCTATTTCTGCTTGATTGACTATGCCAAAGCCTTTGACTGTGTGGATCACAATAAACTGTGGAAAATTCTGAAAGAGATAGGAATACCAGACCACTTGACCTGCCTCTAACCTTGTATGCAGGTTAGAAAGCAACAGTTAGAACTGGACATGGAACAACACACTGGTTCCAAACAGGAAAAGGAGTACGTCAAGGCTATATATTGTCACCCTGCTTATTTAACTTCTATGCAGAGTACATCATGAGAAACGCTGGGCTGGAAGAATCACAAGCTGGAATCAAGATTGCTGGGAGAAATATCAATAACCTCAGATATGCAGATGACACCACCCTTATGGCAGAAAGTGAGGAGGAACTAAAAAGCCTCTTGATGAAAGTGAAAGAGGAGAGTGAAAAAGTTGGCTTAAAGCTCAACATTCAGAAAACTAAGATCATGGCATCTGGTTTTATCACTTCATGGGAAATAGATGGGGAAACAGTGTCAGACTTTATTTTTCTGGGCTCCAAAATCACAACAGATGGTGAGTGCAGCCATGAAATTAAAAGACACTTACTCCTTGGAAGGAAAGTTATGACCAACCTAGATAGCATATCAAAAAGCAGAGACAGTACTTTGCCAACAAATGTCCGTCTAGTCAGGCTATGGTTTTTCCAGTGGTCATGTATGGATGTGAGAGTTGGACTGTGAAGAAAGCTGAGCACCAAAGAATTGATGCTTTTGAACTGTGGTGTTGAGGAAGACTCTTGAGAGTCCCTTGGACTGCAAGGAGATCCAACCAGTCCATCCTAGAGGAGATCAGTCCTGGGTGTTCACTTGAAGGACTGATGCTGAAGCTGGAACTCCAATACTTTGGCCACCTCATGTGAAGAGTTGACTCATTGGAAAAGACCCTGATGCTGGGAGGGATTGGGGGCAGGAGGAGAAGGGGACGACAGAGGATAAGATGGCTGGATGGCATCACCGACTCGATGGACATGAGTTTGAGTAAACTCCGGGAGTTGGTGATGGACAGGGAGGCCTGGGATGTTGTGATTCATGGGGTCGCAAAGACTGAGCGACTGAACTGAACTGAACTGAACTTTCAATTTAGAAACCTAGATGATATAGTGATCTGAGCATTGTCATGATAAGCCACTTGAATAGAATGGAGACAAGACCCTGAAGAAATTAGATACATTGATCTTTATAAGAAGAATTTTTTTTTTCCAGAAATCAGATTCTTTTTTTTAAAGTTTTTTTTTTTTTTTTTTTGGATGCTGACCATCTTTAAAGTCTTTCTTGAATTTGTTACAATGCTGCTTCTATTTTATGTTTTGGTTTTTGGGCCATAAGGCATGTGGGATCTTAGCTTTCCAATCAGGGATGGAACTGTCACCTCCTGCTCTGAAAGGTGAAATCTTAACCATTGGACCTCCAGGGAAGTTCCGAATTTTTTTTTTTTAGGTTGAAGGAGTGGTGATAAGGGTGGGGAGAAGAAAGAAGAGAGGGCATGGGGTTAAAACAAAGTAGGGTGGAGGATCTACGAACATTCCCTGAGATGGCTTAAGAGCATGTTAAGAATATATAATGTTTGATGTACAGTTTTGTTATGTGCTCTAGTGTAAATGATGCTATACCTGGCTTCCTCTGCTTCACGGTCTAGAATGCAGTATATTCCATACTCATCGGAGCTTCATGTGAGTGAGATTTGGGGCATGTTGAAAGCAAGGAGCAACTGAGCTTCAGGAATAGGTCATATGATCTCAGGCCCAGGAACTATGAGAAAAATCAGGTGCCTGGAGACAGAGGAGCACAAACGCAATGAGGTCCTCCATATACTTGTGAACATCTTCAAGAAGAGATGCTATAGAATAATGAACAAGATTCAAAGTTACAAGACCTTGGCTAGGCTCTGGATCACTTAGGAGCAGTGGAGGAAGCATGGCCTCCTGTCTGAGAGGCAAGGACAAGGCAGAACTCCAGCAATGGGAGTGGGGATAAGCGTCAATGGTGAGAACTGGGGAAGGTAGATGAGGCATCATGCAATTGGAAAAAGGAGACACAGAGGGGGCAGCTGAATTCTGGTGGGCTTTACCATAACCTTTAAATTAAAAAATTTAAAATATATATTTATTTATACATTTGGCTACAATAGGTCTTAGCTGCACATGTGGAATCTTTCAATTGAGGAATGCAAACTCTTAGCTGTGGCATGTGGGCACTAGTTCCCGGACCAGGGATCAAACCACGTCCCCCTGGATTGGGAATGTGGAGTCATAGCCACTGGATTACCAGGGAAGTCCCTAGTTCTATTATTTGTAATCAGGTATTTTTCAGGTATAATTTTTATACCATATTATTCACCACTTGTACAAGTTAGTGATTTTTTATTTGTGCAACCACCATCATAATCCAGCTTTAGATCATTTATTTCATCTCAAAAACTTCACTTGTGCCCACTGGCCATCAGTCCATATTCCTGTTCCCAGTTCAAGGCAACACTGGTCTACTTTACATCTCCTTAAATTTGGCTTTTGTAGAGATGCTATACAAACAGATCTGGCTTCTTTCACTGAGTATGATGTTTCTGAGGTTCTTCCATGATGTTGTATGTATCAACTGTTTAATCTTTTATTGCTGGTTAGTACTCCAAGTAAATATCACATTTTGTTGATTCATTCCACAGGGGGCTTCTCTGATAGCTCAAATGGTAAAGAATCCGCCTGCAATTCAGGAGACCCTAGTTTGATCCCTGGGTTGGGAAGATCCCCTGGAGGAGGAAATGGCAACCCACTCCAGTATTCTGGTCTGGAGAATCCCATGGACAGAGGAACCTGGCAAGTGATAGTCCATAGGGTCGCAAAGAGTCAGACATGACTGAAGAGATTTGACACACATTATGTTTTTTTTAACTTTATGGGCTATACTTTTGTTCCACATCTACAATGTCTTTGCCTCATACAAAGTCATAAAGACTTTCTCTTCTAAAGAAGTTCTTTAGTTTTAGGCCTTACAATTAGGTCTATAATCCCCTTTGAGTTAATTTTCGTTATGATATGGTATGAGGGTACAAGGTTTGCTTAGTTTTGACTTGGCTTATATATTGATATCTTATTGTTCCGGACCATTGGCTGCAGTGACCATCCTCCCATTGAGTTGACTTGGCACCTATGCCAAAAATTAATTAATATAAATATAAGGATTTATTCCCAGATTCTCAGTTCGGTTTCATTGATCTATATGACTATTCTTGATTTCTGTACATTTACAGTAAGTCTTGAAATTGGATAGTTTAACCCCTCTAAATGTATTCTCTCACTATCAAATAAGGGATCTCCTTTCTTGTGATGCTTTTTTCTTTGGTATCAGGATAATACTGATTTTATTAAATAAGTTGGGAATTGTTCCTTCCTCCTCTATTCCTTGAATGAGTTTTTGAAGTATTGGTATTATTTCTTCTTTAAAAAATGTGTTAGAATTCACCAGGGAAGCCCTCTGGGCCTGAGTTTTTCGTGGTGTGTGGGGAACATTTTAAATTATTCATTCAGCTCCTCTACTTGTGAGAGGCCTGTTCAGCTTTTCCATTCCTTTTTGAGAAGGTTGTGATAACCTGTTCCCATTTGCCTGGACTTAATCTGCAGAATGCCACGCTATGCTATGCTGCTGCTCTGCCTCTGCTCAGTTTCATAAACATTTCTTATTTTTATATTTTAGTCTAGCTTCCTAGGCGTGCAAGTGGCTTGTTTGTGTGCTCAGTCATGTCCAACTCTTTGGGACGCCATGGACCACAGCCCTCCAGACTCCTCTGTCCATGGAATTTTCCAGGCAAGGCTCCTGTAGTAGAAGTAGGTTGCAATTTCCTTCTCGGGGAGATCTTCCCAACCCAGGGATTGAACCCACATCTCCAGCACCGCAGGCAAATTCTTTACCTGCTGAGCCAGCAGTGAAGGTGGCTTCCTAGGACCCACCGCTATTTCTACAGAGCTAAGTGGTCAGCCAGGTTCAGGCAGTTTTCAAAATTCTGCCATGGGTTTTGCTTTCCACTGGGCACTCACAGGCCTCCCTGTGGTTGGAGCAGCCTCCCAGTCAGGCAGGGATGTGTGGAGAGCTTATAGGGCCCCTTGGACTCTCTCATTTCCGGGATGTCTCTATTAAATTTCTGGCTGATCCTCTGGCTGTGGGTCATCTCTCATATGTGCTCAGTCACTAGTCGTGTCCGACTCTTTGCAACCCCCCAGGCTCCTCTGTTCATGGGATTCTCTAGGCAAGAGTACTGGAGTGGGGTGCCATTCCCTTCTCCAGGGGATCTTCCAACCTCAGGAATCAAACCTGCATCTCTCGTGTCTCCTGCATTGGCAGGGGGATTCTTCACCACTAGTGCCACGTGGGATCAACCTGAGGTTAGGCGAGCTGCAGGTTCACATTCGACAGCTGGCATAGTCTCTGCCTTCCAGTCTTAATCAAATCCGCCCCCTCTGGCAGAGAAGCTGATGGTTTTCGTGAGCAGCGAGAATGCCCTAGACTCCTGGTGTTCTTACCTGAAGTTCCAAAACATCTCACAAATAATTCTCAATTTGCTATTTGTTTTTGGCTAATTTCCAGGGGCTAGACATGGTTGTTTTCGACAATTTTGTCTGGTGTGTTTTAGTTGTTTTCTGCAGAGAAGATTTGTTGACTTCCTCATTCCTCTACAACCCTGAAGTCCCCTTAGGCTTTTTAAAATGCTGAGATGCTGGGTGGGCATGAAATCTGTCAACTAGGCTTCTCTTTGGATTTTTTGTTCATTTGTTTTGGCTGTGCAAGGTCTTCGTTGCGGCGCGCGGGCTTCACTCTAGTTGAACACACAGGTTTAGTTGCCCCTCAGCATGTGGGAAACTTGGGCAAACTCCAGGAGGTAGTGAGGGACAGGGAGGCCTAGTGTGCTGCAGTCCATGGAGTCTCAAAATGTCAGACACGACTTAGTGATTGAGCAACAAGAAGAACAACAACGACATATGGAATCTTAGCTTCCCTGACTAGGGATCGAACCTGTGTCCGCTGCATTGAAAGGCAGATTCTTAACCACTGGACCACCAGGGAAGTCCCTTTTTTCTGGTTTAAAGGTGCCATTGGGCATCTGGCAGTCAAGGAGTAAAAGCTTTTTCTTGAAAAAAATCAACATGTTCTAGCATGATGCTAAGAAAGGTGTGAGTTTGGACACTGACAGGTCCAAACTGAGAGTCTGAGAGGTGCTGAGCACAAGAGATGATGGAGATAGGAATGCGGCAGGCACGCTGAGGTGGAGGCAAGAACCAAATGCATCGTCCATTGGAAAATATAAAACTACAAAAAATTAAAAACCTACTTTCCATCCTTTAAGGCTACCAACCTAATAAATAGCCACTGTTTCAACAAATGTTTCCTCCCAGGTACCCGCCTTGAACTTCCAGTCCCCTGGGAAGTGAGCAGATGTTAGGAAAAGGATGGGGATGCACCGGCCACGCCATGAGGCAGGTGGGACAGTTAGGGGATCATGTACCATTGGGAACTGGAAATGGCCAGAATGTCAGTATTGATTGGGTGTCTGGAGTTGCTGACCTCAAGCTCAGCTCTAACCTTCACATAAAGATTTGGTCCTAATACTTTAAACCAGGGGTGGGGAAATTATAGCATGCAGGCCAAATCTGGCTTGTCATCCATGATGGCAAATAAAGTTTAAATGGTACTCAGCCACACCCATTTGTTTCCATATTGTCTGTAGCTGCTTTGGTACTACATGGACAGAGATGAATAGTTGTGACAGAGACCTGTAGCCTCCAGGGTTAACATATATACTATCTGCCCCTTTATAGAAGCTTCCCTGATGGCTCAGATTCCTGGGTTGGTAAGATACCCTGGAGAAGGGAATGGCAACTCACTCCAGTATTCTTGCCTGGGGAATTCCATGGACAGAGGAGCCTGGTGGGCTCCTTTATACGAAAGTTTTCCAATTCTCATTTAAAATTAAAACTATAATAGATAAACTCCTTGTAGATAGAGTACCCCATATAAAATCAGAATATGGAGTCATGTTTGAGGCAAGATATTATGGCTACAACATCCCACATGTAACCAGACACAACATCACACATGTAATCGAGAGATATGGGATCACACCTGGGCCCTGCTACATAATACTAATGGCATCTAGGGCAAGTACTGGCCATCTCTGGACACAAGTCCACTGGCAAATAGGAACTGTATGACCTATTCTGTCATTCGGGGTTGTTGTTCAAACAGAATTACTATATGAGAAGGCATACTGAAAGCCATGTAGCACCACACACAGGCTGTTCTTTCTGACATTTACAGAACACCCACTTTGACCTTCTAAATCCCCTGTCTGGATCCATTTTTCTTGTGGAATGAATGCTACCTTATGTACCTTTCATGTGACACCTATGATTGAGCATTTTCTTAGGCACTTTTGCCTGATTTGAAGTGGGAGCAGGAGACCATTTCTATCACAGAGCAGAGAAATAGAGGATGGGAGAACCGCAAGGAAACACTCACTCCTTGCCCCTGCCCCTCACCCCATTCAATAAGTATGCTGGTCAGCAGCAAACAAATGGTTTGAGGGTCACTTTTCTTCTCAAGGACATCCCTGCTGAAGACGATGATCATTTAAGGCTTAATCTTGTGAACGATTTCTCTCCCTTGAAGAGTCTGAACATGGTAAAATCTAACATAACAACAAGGATAACTCAACCGTTGACATGAATCTGAAATTTGGGTGAGAGTTTATCAGTAATTTTAAGACTGATTTATAGCTCAGAGCCTGGAATCCCCAGCCACTGTGGCTAATTTCACCAGCAAGGAAACATACATCCTCACACAGTGGGTAAAATTAAAGAAAGGCTCCAGTTAGCACATGAGAATTCTCGGTGTGGCTTCCAGATTGCAATGCTGAAGTCATCTGTAGTCTCTTGTCAAGCCTTCTCAGTGGGGGAGGTGGAGGTCTCCAGGTTCAGGAGACAAAGGCCACATCTTCTCCCCCACCTCGGTGTCCACAGTTGAATTACCTACAGAACGAGCCATGATTCACACTCATTTTCTGCCTGCCCTTGGGAGGTCAGGTCCTGGTGTTCATACACAGGAGCCAGGAAGTTGTTGATTACATGTAATTGTCTACAATCAAATGGCAGAGGAGGACATCTGGGAGCCCGATGGAGCCAGAGAGGTTAAGACTAAATGCATCTGAAGAAAAGCAGAGTCAGAGTCGGTCCTGGTGGCAGATGCATCCCAGGTGGCCTGCCAATGATGCCATTAAACCAGAAAAGTCAAGGAGGACTGTCAAAGGAGGATGTGTTTATCGGTATAATTATTTGTTGAAATGGAACAGGCAGGAGATTGGAGTGAAATGGCCAGAGGCATGAGTAAGTGGTCAGATCTTGTCATTGAGGGGCTAGACAAAGAGATGAGTGAGGTTCGTTAAGGCAGAGGAAAGCAACAGAAGCAGTTGCAAGTGGGCAAGTCAGGGTTGTTCAGATCTAGTCTTGTAAATATTTTGTATCTCTAGCTAGTTCCCTTTTGGATGAAAATAACAGAAATTGATTTTGGCTAGCTTCAAGAGAGGGGAAAGGGGTGGGGGGCCAATTATTGAAGGGATAATGAGGCATCTCATAGAATTGAAGGACTGCGATGCCCGGCAAGAACAAACCAGAATTAGGAGTTCAATTACCATGGAGAAACCTGGCATTTTCTTCTGACTCTTGCCTCCTACTTCTCTTTGTATCTTCTTTATTTTCACTTCTCACTGCCAAGTGACATGCTTTGCTAATCAGGCTGTGGCTGCCTGTAGCTTGTGAGTTCATGAGTCCTCAGTCCTGGCTACCTGGAGAGACTGGGTTCCATTTCTCGGGGCCAGACTTTCTTGGAGAGACTGACTGGCCTGGCTCTGGTCAGGGGACCCTTGCAGGACCAATCGCCTGTGGTTAGGGTCGCAGAGAAGAAGCAGGACTGCTTCCAAAGTAAAAGGGATAGGTGGAAAGTGACAGTTCCCCAAAGAAGGAAAGTTTTTAGAAAAGAGGAAAATGCTGCAGAGAGATAACAATAGCTGTCAAAGACACCAGGTGTCTGGCAGGGTGATTTTTCTATCCGTACCCTGCTAGGCTTCAGGAAGATGAGGGCAGAATCTTAAAAATGCTGGGAAACTCTTACGTGGTGGGTTTTTTGCTTGACTCTGCCTTGTGATCGCAGCATGATCTTGAACAAGTCACTTCACGGCCCGGCAGCTCAGCTGCCACACCTGTAAACTAAAGCAATAATATCTGCCTGATAGTATGGTTGGGTGGATTAAATGGCATCACAAGAAGAAAGTGCTTTATAAACATCTCTGTTTTTCTCCTTTCTCCTGCCTTATCCTTTCTGTTCCAGATCCTCTGAGGCTGAGAATAATACAACTAAACAATCACTGTGTTAGGGCATGTCTGTGTCTAGATCACGGTGTATCTGGATGAGGCAGGATTAAATGGTACCTTCACGATCTTATCTTCCCTGGTGGCTCAGACAGTAAAGTATCTGCCTATAATGCAGGAGACCTGGGTTCAATCCCTGGGTCGGGAAGATCTCCTGGAGAAGGAAATGGCAACCCACTCCAGCATTCTTGCCTGGAAAATCCCATGGACAGAGGAGCCTGGTGGACTACAGTCCATGGGGTCGCAGAGAGTTGGACACGACTGAGCGACTTCACTTTCATGATCTTAATCAGTTCAACTCAACACCATCTTCTCAGAGCCAATTGTCTCCCGCATCCCTTTTCTCCTTAGAGATTCTTGCTGGTCAGTGGTAAAGATCTACTCTAAGGCAGTCACCATCTACAGCCTTATGGGCTATCATGCTACCCCTATGTTTCCTATGTCTATCCAGTCTCTCTTCTAGGCAACTTCCAGATCATGGCATCATTATCACCTATTTGCTTCTTGTCTTCTGGGTAGCACACTTGCCTCTCAGCCCAGGTGCCTCCAGAGACCTCAAGCCTGTTCAGCATCTCTTTGCAGTGACCTGGACACAAGTGTGTTTGCAAAGCTACTTTCTCTATCACCTTCTCAGGAAAATATAGTGTTCCATGTGCATGAATGGTTTAGGTAACGGAAAACCATTTTTTTACTATGAAAAACAAAACAAAACAAAACAAATACCTTCTGGTGGCTGATTCTAACGGAAAGTTTCCCTTTCATATACAGACCTTCTTATCTTTGACTCAGGAAATTTCATACCTGGGTTTCAAAGCTATACAAAAGGATTCACAAAATAACTTATTGCAGCATTTTCTGAACAAGTTCAAACTTAAAAACAGCTGAGCTCCCCAAACCAAGGGGCTAGTTTAATAAACTGTGGTAAGTAATTAGATAACTATTTTGAAGATACTAGAAATTGTATTTAAATTATACAGAGAATGTTTATGGCATTAAGAGAGGAACCAATTCCCTAAAAAATGGTGGTATACAAACACTGTCACTTCTTATCCAGAAGGCACCTCCCTCTCTTCCTTGCTAATGATCTCTGACTTTATTCAGGTATAACCTTCATCATGAAATCCTGCCTCCTGAATAAAGGCTGCTGGTCTACATCAGTCACAGGTATTCTGTTTCCAGTTTTCATTGATTGGTTTAGGAGTAGTCATGTGACTTAGACACAGCCAGTGGATACATGAAGGGAAGTCTTATGCTGGTGGATTCTGGGAGAGTTTTCTCTGATTCTAAAACAAGTTGCACAAGAAGTTAAAGAGAGCTCTGCAAATGGATGATACCAGTGGTTGCACAACAATATGAATATACATAATACCACTGAACTTTACACTGAAACTTGATGAAGATAGTAATTTAAAAAAAAATTTTTTTTTCCCTTGCTGCACAACATGTAGGATCTTAGTTCCTTGACCAGGGTTCAAATTCACACCCCCTCTATTGAAAGCATGGGATCTTAACCACTGGACCACCAGGGAAGTCACAATAAATTTTATGTTTTGTGTATTTCACCATGATAAAAAATAATTGAGCAAAAAAAAAGAGAGAGATGTGCAGAAAGAGATTGCCTCTGCTAGTTTTTCTTCAGGAAATGGAGGAGGTGAAAGAATACTATATCTGGGTGTGGAAATACTTGTTAGAATAATGCCCATCCATTTGGGTCTCCCTCCCTGGGTCCTCTCATCAGTGTTCATGGTTCATATACCTCTGTACACAGGTGACATCTGCAAGGACCGCTCATCTGAGCTCCAGCCTACACATCCAACTGCTACTCGACATGTTCATGTTCACTGTCCCCTGTGCTCTTTCAGGGTGGTGACCAGCAGTACAGGGAACCGAAGCAGAGAGCAGAACTGAAAGTAATCCAGAGAAGCACCTATGCCATGGACTTGACTCAGAAACAGCTGTGAGGCAGAACCTCCCCACGCCAGGGGAGAGGCTGGCAGCTGAGACACCTGCCAAAGATGTTAAACCCATTTCAGGCACCCAGCACATCTAAATGTCCTTCTGCTATATTTGCTCACATGATTGCTTTTGCTTGCAGGTTCTGGCTTATTTTCTTGATAATTGGGGCTTGTAGATAAATAACTTTTGGGTAAAGGAGGCATCATTCTGCTATTCTTATAAAATCTTAGCCCATACATCAATACTGCAATATATACCAATCTTGTGCCTGAGAGACCTCAGGGTACCCTTCTAACTCATAAGCCCTCTTTGGGGAGAGGGCTTTTGCTATATATAGGTATCCTAATGTGTCTTATGGGCTTCCCCAGTGGCTGAGCAGTAAAGAATCCTCCTGCATGCAGGAGATGCCGGTTCGATCCCTGGGTCGGGAAGAACCCCCAGAGAAGGAATGACAACCCACTCCAGTATTCTTGACTGGAGAATTCCATGGACAGAGGAGCATGGTACGCTAGAGTCCATGGGGTCACAAAGAGTCACACACAACTTAGCAACTAGATAACAACACAACCTGTCTTACAGGGTGACCACTGGGTCTCCTTTCATTTTTTTTCTTTCCCTTTTTCTCTTCCCAGCTTTATTGAGTATATTATTGACATACAGCGTATGTAAGTGAAAGGTTTACATACATGTATATATTGCAAAATGATCACAGCAATACGTTTGGTTAACACCTCCATCTTCTCACAAAATTACCATTTTTGTGTGTGTGCACGTGGTGCTAAACTTAAATGTGTTATCAGCACTCTCTTTTCTCTTTGATGGTGGCGAACTTAGCCTATAAACTTCCCTCCTTGTCCATTTCAGAAACAGACCCCACAATTGGCTAAGGGGCAGTGAAACTTAAGCCAGTAGGTTTCATTTACATCTCACAAGCAACCGGATATTTGGAAATATCTGGAAGCCTGACTAGATGTGCTCACTTTCACCTAGTTGCTTGGGCCTGCCAACATGAAGCTAAGTTTTTATACAACCCTTTATCGGAGACTGTCAGAATTGCAGGGGGCTTTGCAGCCTGCGTTGTCCAACTGTGTCACTTCTAACAGGAGCCGGCAGCAGCTCGGAGACATGAAGTAGCCCGCCGAAAGTCACAGAGCTCGGGAGTGCAGGGCTGGATGAGGAACCCAGCCTCCAGGCTCCCAGTCCATGGCGCTCTCCATCCCCACCCCCAAGCCCCTCAGCTCTCATCTAGTTTTTCTGTGCTAAATATGTTTTCCTTGAATTGATTTTTCTCCTCTGCCTCATCCATTACCTTCAAGGTTATTTTTGGTGCTCTCCTCTGCCTCTTTCATTTTGCAGACTGATTTCCCAGGCTTTGCTGAGGTTGGCGGTACTTCCCACCCCAGGGTCTTTGGCTTTCATGAACGTTCTGCTCTCTTCCCCTCCCCACCCATTTATTGTCTTCCTGGGGCTGACAGACTGGTCCCGAAGACCCTTACTCCTTCCCCACCTCTCACTCCTCCCAGGTTCCAGCCCCCAAGATGCTGCTAATTCCCATCATGCTCTATTTTCACCCGCTTCACTCTCTTCTCCGCTTGCAAAGTCTGCTCATAATGATCACACTTGGAGCTCATCCTTCAGTGATAATTCAAGGCTGTGCCAGCCACTGGGTAGTGACGACCTATGCATCTTTCTGATGGCATTTCTTCCCCCTCTCCCCCAGGTTTTCTCTGTGTGGAGATGTGTCTATCTGGGGTGATTCCTTCTCTCTTATGTATGAGATAGGTGGGTTATCTGCCAGGTGCTTGCAGGTAATGACTGCTTAGAGCATGGATGGTTGGATGGTTTGGGAGTTGTGTGTAGAGATGGAAAGTGTTGGATGGAGCATCATTCCATACACCGGTGTTCTAGTTTGTGGCCGGAACTAGAAATCTTGGCTTTCTCTGCCAGCTGGAGCCGAGTAAAGAATATAGAGGCAGAGTTTGGAGGAAATTAAAAGGTGGCTTTAATTCTTACCTGGTGGAGAGTACACAGTAGGCTTGTGCCTCGAGAACCGTGCCCCTCCTCCACGAGGAGTCTAGGGGCCCAAAGTCAGGAGTCCGTGATGAGGAACGAAGGGAAGAGGATCTTGATTTCTTTTTCTTGCTTTGTTTCAAAGACAGTCATAGGCTGATGTCAGTAACCCAGTAATTGAGTCTGGCACTTCCCGTGGCTCCGCAGCCTTCTCTCTGATATGTAACTACACTGGAAAGGGTGTTGTAAGGGAAACACCAGATACAGGATGTATTTAGCATAGAGTCAAATGAAAATAGGAGCGAAATGTAGCTCCTGCAGAGTTAGAGGGCAGAAAAGCAAACTTGGTTACAGGCATGCAGAGTTGGGAGCAGTTAAAGTAAAACAAAATCTAGGTGTGTTCAGGCCTGCTCACTGTTCTCTTTATCTTCTTTGTTCTCAGGAAAAGTGTTAGCTGCTCAATTGTGTCTGACTGTTTGTGACCCCATGAACTGTAACCCTCCAGGCTCCTCAGTCTGTGGAATTCTCCAGCTACGAATAACTGGAGTGGGTTGCCATTCCCTTCTCCAGGGGATCTTCCTGAACCAGGGATCGAACTCAGGTCTCCTGCATTGCAGTCAGATTCTTTACTGTTTGAGTCACCAGCAAAGCCAAGAAAAAACAAAAACAAAACTCATTGCTCTTTTTTCCTTATCATTGCAACAGCTCCAGGCCCTAGACCATCATAGGAAAAAGAAGGGAGCTTTAGATGGGGTCAGACAACCCTCTTTTCAAAGTCCAGCTCTATCATTGATTAACTTTGTGATATAGGCAAAGCTGAGTTTCCTCATCTGTAAAATGGGGACAATGGTCAAGCACTTTCATTTGTGAGGGGTGTAATAAACTTGGCAAAGGGTCTGAATTGCTTAGCCTAGTTTCTGAGACCTTCTACTGAAGTCAGAATGGGATAGACTCAAATGCTGGGCTCCCTGTGCAGTAGCCGGAAACCTGGGCAAGTGCATTAACCTATTTAAACTTCTGTTTACCTAACTGTAGTGTGGGAATAATAAGTACCAACCTAACAAATTGTTTCTGAGAATTAGTAACCGAAACATGTAAATATTTAGCACAGTGTCTGGCATGAAATAAGTGCCCAAAAGGTGTCAGCCATTTTTTTTGTCTTTAAATCAGTTGAATTAAAAAATCATTTTTTTAATTGTGTGTAGTTGTTTACAATATCATATGAGCTTCAGGTGTACAACACAGCAATTCAGTGTTATATATATATGTATTCTTTTTCAGATTCTTTTCCATTCTAGGTTATTACCTAACACTGAGTGTATTCCCTCTGCTATATAGTAAAGGTCCTTGTTGGTTATCTATTTTGTATATAAGAGTGTGTATTTGTTAATCCCAGCCTCCTAATTTATCCGTCCCCTTGCCTGCTCTTTCCTGTTTGGTAACCATAGGTTTGTTTTCTGTGTCTGTGACTCTCTTTCTGTTTTGGAAATAAGTTCGTTTGTGTTTTATATTTTAGATTCCAAAAATAAGCGATATCATATGATATTTATCTTTGTCTGAAATGTCAGCCATTTTAAAGAGTTCAAGAACTACTACGTGCTTTGCCATTGTCACTTTATCCCATAGCCTTTTGAAAAAATAAGTGGGTATACATCCTGAGCATCTTATGAACTTTGAGAAGTCTGTGAATTAAGCATTCATTAAATACTTTTACATATACTGAGTGTATGTATACCGACTATATACTCTACAGGGAGAAATACCATACTCTATGGAGGTCAAAACCCAACTGGGTCGCAAGCAAGTGGCAAATGATTTCAAAAGTCACTTTATCACCAGAGCCAACATAACAAACTGCAGATTGAACAGCTGCTTCAACAATTCAATTCTGCATCCATTTATTAAGCACTTATTAAAGGCCAGGCATAAAGACGAACAAGACGTGACTTCTAGGAGTTTACAAGGCTATAGAGGTACACGACTAAGTGACTGAGCCTGCAAGCATGCACATTACTAATACATTGATGATGGTGGTGTTGATGGTGATGGTGATGGCGCTGACAAACCTCAACAACAATAAGAGCTGAGATGTATAAAGAGCTGACTTCCAGACAGATGGTGGCTAAAGGACTTTGCACACATCTCATTTGATACCCATAAGAACTCTTTAAGGTAAACAATGTTATTCTTTTATGGGTGAAGAAAAGGAAGAGCAGAGAGTTCAATAATTTGCCCAAGGTCACACAGCTCCTGAGTAGCAGAGTCAGATCTCAAACTCAAGCGTTATTGGTATTAAGACCCTCTACCCAACCACTCAACCACTACCCACTGCTCTTCCACAGCCAAAGATAACAGAGGAAAGAGTCACATACGTGCTGTGATAGAGGACAAAGTGCTTTGTGGGAAGGAAGGGTAGCAATCTAACCCTGATCGAGTGATGACTGAGATCTTCATAGCTGAGCTGTCACTGGGGCTGGGGTTTCAAGAATAAGTAGGAAGTCAATGGTAGGGGATGGAGTAGGAGATATTCCAGGTGGAGGGACCAGCCTGGACCGTGCAAAGAGGCTTCACAATTCTGGATCTGGTTGGGAAACAAGAGGCTGGGTGGTTTGCTGGGAGGGAGGGCTCTTGGAGAAAGCCCTGGAGTAAAGGAGAGATGAGAGTATCTTGAGGGTCTTTGGAGGATGAGCTTTGGATATGCAGTCCAAAGGCTAGGAGGTCTCATGCTCCTTGTTTTTTCTTTTTTATCAGCTAACATAACTTATTTCAGGATCCATAGGGAAAGATTTTTTTTTTCATTTTGATTCTTGGATTCTTTCATTTTGATTCTTTTACTGTGTTTGACCTGGAAGCCAGAAGAAATGAATTTTATTGAAAGGCCAAAACCATAGTGGACATGAGGTCGAGCCCAGGGATTTTTTTGCTTTCTGTTTGTGATATTTATCTGTTTATTTATTTGCACCAGGTCTTAGTTGCAGCATGTGGAAATCTAGTTCCCTGACCAGGGATTGAACCTGGACCCCCTGCTTTGGGAGCACAGAGTCTTAGCCACTGGACCACCAGGAAAGTCCCTGGCTCAGGGTTTGAATCCAATCTCTGTCACTCTCTGGCTATAGGACTTCAGACAGGTTAGTTAATACTCCTGAGCCTCAGTCTCCTCCTCTACAAAATGAGTTTGTTAGGAGACGTGAACTGTTGAATATACATAAAGCATTTAAAACAGTGTGTGGTACACAGCCAGCTCTCATAAAATAGCATTATTATTACTGATCATGGGTTAACTACCAATTGGCCACATGACTTTTTTTATCTGAGCTTGGAAATCTTTATCCATTAATGAAGGGGTCGAGTCACAGTATTTCTGTGGCCCTTTCCAGTGTAAAATGGGTTCATCCCAAATCGCTCCTTTGGTGAAGAAGCTGAAGAACGTAACAACTTTAGAACTTCCTTTTCTAATAACAAAGAAAAGGTTATTATCCTAACAAAGAGTTAGGATAACTAAAGGAAATCAGTCCTGAATATTCATTGGAAGGACAGATGTTGAAGCTGAAGCTCCAATACTTTGGCCACCTGATGCGAAGAACTCACTGATTGGAAAAGACCCTGATGCTGAGAAAGATTGAAGGCAGGAGGAGAAGGGGATGACAGAGGATGAGATGGTTGGATGGCATCACTGACTCAATGGACATGAGTTTGAGCAAGCTCTGGGAGATGTTGAAAGACAGAGAGGCCTGGCGTGCTGCAACCCATGGGGTCACAAAGAGGGGGACACGACTGAGCGACTGAATAACCAGATAACTCGGGAGCTCGAACCTCTGCAAAACCAAGAGTTTTGTCCAACAAAGCCTTCTGGGAGCTGATGTATCAATATTAGCAAGACCCGTGGCCTCCTCCTCAGCCAACTTCCGGCTTGTCAATGGAGACAGACAAAGCCTCTTCTGATTGGACTTCCAAAGCAACCTGTCCATTCCAGTGACCTCATTATCTTTAGCTTATTCGTCAGTTTGGGATTTTTTTTGTGTGTGTGTGTGATGACCCAGGAACTTACCATTACTCAAGTGTTTTTGAACAAGACACTATTTTGCCTTCGCCAAGTCTCTTGCCTGCTCGGTGGCTGCAGGGTCAGCCATGAGTGATTCTTCGCCTGCTGTCTGTCCACATCCTCAGCGATCCCTGCCCTCCTCCAGCATCCTCGTGTTTGCCGGGAGGTTGAGTGGTTCCCATACGCTGGCTGGGTCAGAGGCCGCCTCCTGGGAGACGCACACAAGATCAGTGCCTCTTATGCAGCCCGCGGATATTTAGCTCATTAAACAGCAATAGATTCAAACAGAAAAATGAAACGGCGCACATCCTTAGCGCTAAATACGCTTCCTCCCTTTGTCTTAGTTCGATTTTTTCTGAAGGGAAATGTGAGGAGCTCTGCATACCGACAGGCTGAAGGCATCCAGGCAGAGAGATGAGAGGAGATTGGCTCCAAGCAATATCCCGCCTAGCAGGAAGTGAGTGGTGATGAATCCATATTTCTCCATAATAAGCTGAGCCCTGGGGGCGGAGCATCCCTTCCCCAGTGCAGGGAGAGAATGTCAGGCAGGGCTGGCTGTGCCCATGGGGATGGGGTCACAGTCCCTGCTCGTCTCAGGGGCAGCAGCTGGCCGGCCAGCTTGGATCCTCCAAGCCGTTTCTCTTCGTGCCTTCCAGCCTTGGGAGGGCACCTGTGGGTTGCCACCTCAAAGTGGCCTAAGAGTTAGGAAGTGACCTTCCCATGGGGAATGGAGCTTCTCATCTTTTTTTTTTAAGATTTTTTTTTTATCATGTGGACCCTGTTTTAAAGTCTTTATTGAATTTGTTACAATATTGCTTCTGTTTTATGTTTTGGTTTTTTGACCTCCTGGCATGTGGGGTCTTAGCTCCCCCACCAGGGATTAAACCTGCACCACCTGCAGCGGAAGGTGAAGTGTTAATCCCTCGGCTGCCAGGGAAGTATCAGCGTCTGTTCTCTAGAGCAGTAAGGATAATAAATGGCACCACGTTCATTGAGGCCTTGGTTTGTGGTTAGATTCTTTTTTGGATTAATTTTTATTGGTGTACAGTTGCTTTACAGGGTTACGTTCATTTCTTGCTGTATAGCCAAGTGAATCATCCATGCGTGTACATATGCCCACTCTTTTTAACATTTCTCTTCCGTTTAGGTCACCACAGAACGCTGAGTAGATCTCCCGGTACTATACAGTGGGTTCTCATTAGCTCCCGATTTTATACATAGCAGTGTGCATGTGTCAGTCACAAGCCCCCAGTTCATCCCACCACCCCCCTTCCTCCCGTGGTAACCCTAGGTTTGCTCTCTGCATCTGTGACTCTAATTTGCTTTGCAAATAAGTTCATCTGTACGTTTTTCTAGATTTGTGGTTAGATGCTTTACAACCCTCTTATCCGGGGACTGTGAAATGATTTTATTTTTAAAATTAGAGGCTTTTTGCTACTTTTCAGAGTGTTATTCAGATTTATGTGGCTGCGGGTCCACATAATAGTTTACACACTCTAGTAGACTTTTTTTTTTCTTTTGCTTGCCTCCAACATACCTATTTCCCACTTATTAAAACTGTCTGAAATGTCCAGATTTGCTTTGGGGGAACCATTGCTCCCTAGTGTTAGCCTTGGGTATGGCTCCCACTCTCAACTCAACGGTGAGCTCAGATTGTCTTGAGCCAATCAGCATGTCCTATCCGGGAGCTTGGGCCAATGATACATAAGGCACCAGTGAGGGGAATGGGGATGGGGAATCCACCGTTCTCCCCACCAGGAACTGGTTCAGTCCTTTCGGCTTCCTTGATGGGTGGCATCTTGGGGGTGATATTGGCATGCAGAGGATGCTGAATAGAGACAAGCAGGGCTGGCTCTGATGATAGTATGATTCTCTGGAAAAAACTGCAAGTGAAGCCAGAACCAGCTCTGGATACTTCACTTACCTAAGTCGATTCGTTTATTTTGGGCCAGTTTTACTCTTAGTTGCAAAGAGGGGAAACTTTGGAATAAATGGTCCTCTTATCCACAGAAATGGGGAAAACTAATGACCAAGGGTGTTTTCTTTGGTCTTCTTTATTCCTTTTTGTTTCAACCTTGCAGATTCTGGAAGAGCTAATGTTTATGGAGTGAAAGTGGAAGTTGCTCAGTCCTATCCGACTCTTTGCAATCCCACGGACTATATGGTCCTTGGAATTCTCTGGGCCTGAATACTGGAGTGGGTAGCCTTTCCCTTCTCCAGGGATCTTCCCAACCCAGGGATCGAACCCAAATCTCATACTCTGCAGACAGATTCTTTACCAGCTGAGCCACAAGGGAAATCCGATGTTTATGGAGAATATGTGCTAAACATTAACTTACAGGTTATGATTTGTTGAGACCCCTCCAAACAACCCAGTGAGGAGTGTACTGTCATCAATTCCATTTACAGATGAGAAGATTGAGACACTCCGAGTTTAAGTAATTTGCCCAAGGTCACAGAATGATAAGTGACAGAGCCTCAGTTTAATCCGACAGGAGGCTTCTCACATCTCCCACAACCCTTGTATTCCATGACCACAATTTCCAGAAGCAGAGTCAATGACTGTTTCCCACTGGGAGCTATCAAGCATCTAGCCAATTTCATTGCCCAGAGCTTTCTCAGCTTTTCTCAGTTCCTTCTCCTTTGCCCAAATGATAATTGTCTGTTGTATTCTTCAATCATCTCACCTTCTCCTCCCAGTCTGACACTCTAGTTTCTGTAACATACATCTCCACAGCTCCATATTAGAATGTCATCAGCCCGCTTCCCCTGCCCTTCAGCACTTGGTTTTTTAGAAGAATCCCAGATGTAAAGTTTACAGCATCAAGAAGCAATGAGTGGGATTAGATTCCTTGGAAATGAACACTTAACACTCCTCCAGGTTTAGATCCACATACTGAAATCTTCTTCAGTTTGTAACACGCCGGTTTTGCCCAGGTCTCAGGGGAGAGTGAGGAATTATGAAGTGTTCCCTCATTGCTCCTCTCTGTATTCTGCCAGTTGCACCCTCCAGGCTCAATCTTAAACATATGAATAACCACTCTCCCAAGTCTCCAGTCAGGGAGTCTTCCAGATCCTCATATTCACTCTTCACACTTTTATATTCCCTAGGGGTGGCTTCCTGGTACTGCTATGGCCCACGCCTTTATGCCATGCAGAGAAAAGAATTGAGTTGGATTCTGCCCGGCACAATTAGGGGTAGTAAGAGAGTAATGAAAAGGGGCACATGTTGGCAAGAGAAAGGAAATTGTCCAGAGTATCAAACCTCTGAGTTGACTGATACCCAGGCTTTCCAAATGTTCACCATCCTCTAGAATCTACTGCCAAGCATATGAGAATAGTGTGCTATTTCTATCACATATCCTAGTCATCCTGTCTCTTATCTATTTCATTCGTATCAAGCAGTCATTGGCTTATCTGTTCAAATAAACACATTCATGTGATTTTACATTAGAAGGTACCTTTTATAAATCACATAAGAAAACCTTCAGATCTTGACTGAACCAGATATATCCTAGTTCTGTTCACTCATCAACTGAAACATGTATTGATCCAGCCATCTATCAATTCACCTAACAAAACTTGATTGAGCACTTCTATGTGCCACTGTATTGAGGAAACAAAGATGAAAAAATATAAATATATTTTTCCCTTGGAGCTCACACTTTAGTAGAAGAGAGACAAATAAACAGAGTATTTCAGTTCATTTAAAGAAATATTTTAACAGACTTAATTGCAGGGTGTCATAGGAGCAGCTGAACCTCCAATACTTTGGCCACCTGTGCGAAGAACTGATCCTGATGCTGGGAAAGATTGAGGGCAGGAGGAGAAGGGGACGACAGAAGATGAGATGGCTGGATGGCATCACCGACTCAATGGACGTGAGTTTGAGCAAGCTCCAGGAGTTGGTGATGGACAGGGAAACCTGGTGTGCTGCAGTCCATGGGTCTCAAAGAGTCAGACACGACTGAGCTACTGAAGTGAACTGAACTGAAAGGAGCAGAAAAGAAGGGCTATGCTTTGGGGGTCAAAAAGGGCTTCCTAGAAAAGGTGAGAGTTCGAATTAGCAACTGAGAATCACTGTAGCAGACAGCATGGCTCTCCAGCATCTGTCTCTCCTTTCTCCTTCTGGCAATAGAACCTACAAGCTTTTAGCTGGCCACAATGGCCAAAGACTCACTTCCAGACTCTCTTATATCTTTGTGTAGCTGTGAGACTAAATTGTAGTCAGTAGGGCCTGAGTGAAAGAGATGGTGTACAGTTTGATTATGACATTATTATTATTTTTTTAAAGGTCTCTGGCTCTTTGCTTTCTCTTTCTCATTCTCCTTGGGTTGGAATGTAGATGGTGTGGAAAAGATCTAGCTTTGACCATATGGATAATGCTCTAGTGAATGACAGAGTCATTAAGACAGAAGGAAAGAAAGTCCCTGGATGACTATGGAGCAAAGGCACTCATCAACCCTGGGCCTATTATATGCAGGCACCCCTTTAAAATATAATGCTTAACCTACGTGTGAAGTTGCTTCACTCGTGTCTGACTGTTTGCGACCCTGTAGACCATAACCCACCAGGCTCCTCTGTCCATGGGTTTCTCTAGGCAAGAATAATGGAGTGGGTTGCCATGTCCTCCTCCAGGGGATCTTCCCAAACCAGGGATCAAACCCGTGTCTCTTATGTCTAGCTGCATTGGCGGGCCGGTTCTTTACCACTAGCACCACCTGGGAAACCCTACCTTTACAAAATAATGCCCCCTCCCCAACAGGCTTAGCTCTGCACAAGAAATCCAGCATGATTAGATACTACAATGTCCCTCCCCCTTTGGTAAGGATGATCTAGAAATATTTGGTGGTTATTGTACACTGATATTTCTGGAGTATCTGGGGATGACTGAAACACTGGATTCTGGTGAGAGGATTAAGGCTCAGCCACAATGAGCACCCCCCCCCCCCCCCCATCACACAGCCAGGGTCCCCTACTAGTCCTTCTACCAGGGCTCCATCCTGCAGGTTGCTGGGAGGTGGGGTGGTCCTAAGGGATAGAACAGGTGAACCTCGCTCTGCTTCTCAGCTTGTGATTTGAGCTGCCTCTGCCTCCCACCTACTTCCTGGCACACTCTTCCCCTTGGACCTGGTGCTGATCTTGGAGATGGTATATGTCATCTTCAACTTCTGCAATTCAAAGTTAGATTCCTGGTCTTATTTCTGAGCTTCCTATGGCAGGGCAGTCTTGACACTGTATCCCGCTCAGTCCTCTTGAATTAAATCCCTGGATCCTAGGTCTTTCCTAATTGCATGTACATTTCATTCATGTCCCTAGAACCTCGTCTTCATTATGACCCTCCATTCCTCCTGCAAAAATGAAACCAACTCTTTTGATTCCCATCTGTCTATCTGCACTGATTTCTCTCCAGCACCCCATTCAAATCATCTCGGGGGAGTTTCCGAGCAGCTTTATAATCGGAGCCACAGAACAATCTTAATATACCATGACCATTCTTTCTTCTTCTTCTATCTAGCCACGTGACAGAGACCACCTCCCACCTTTACTCTTCAGGCTAAATATTGGCAAATGAAGAATGCTAAAGGCAAAGAGAGAGATTCTTTCACTATCCTCTAATATTTTCCAGTGACTATTAGTCAGTAAACTAGAAGACAGTCAGCTGACTCAGTCTCAGAAAATATCTACAGGCACTGGGGCAGGTAGCTGAGAGTCTCCAGGGGGTCTTTACTTCATGAAATTTTGTTTATATGAGCTCCAGTCCTTATGGACCAAAAAAAGAGACAACCGCAGGATTTGTGATGAATCTGTGGACCCAGAATAGACTCAGAAGCCTGCTCTGCCGTGACTTTTGTCTCCAAGCCCTGGGTGGCCTGGAGCTCCCACCCTCTCATTCTTTGTTTCCATAGTGTTCTCCCAGCCCCGGTGCATGTCGCTAAGATACCACTGTTCACACATGATGTGTTGAACAGTCATGACTTGTGAATGTGTCTCTCTCCCCTGCAGGGTGAATCATGCATCTTCCTGTCTCCAGAAACTAGCACAACACCTGGCACATGAGAAGGGTTTACAAAAGGAATGAAACCTCAGAAAACACCACTGACCTGCTGGCTACAGACCCTTCTGAGAGGCACCTGAGCACCAAATTGTCAACTACAAATTGGCACTCATCATGGGTTCTTGCCATCTACCTGTGCAAGGATTAAATCCTGTGCTGCTGCAGCTGCTGGTTTTTAACACCCCCTGAAAGGAGTTCATGGTGGAGAGCAGAAATGAGGCACTCTGTGCTGGAGGGGGTGGGGGCAGAGGGGTTGGCAGGGCAGGTCTTCAGATAGTTAGATAAATTTCAGCAGCCAATTTTATGAGCCCAATTCTCATATCTCTTCATATCTAGAAGAGCACTAAAATCCGTCATGGTGACTACCACTCCTTGTGACTAGCAGAAGTCTTCTGTGAAAAATTCCGTGCTTGATTGTATGTATTCCCCTTTTATGAAAATCACATACATATACACTGACCCTCCCCCTACCCCTTCGGAGCAGTTTCTCAGAGCTATCTGAGGTGCTGTCTCCCAAGCTATAGTCCTCATTCTTCCCCCAATAAAACTTAACTGGCGTGAAATAAAAATATCTCCTGCCATATCAATAAACAAGAAAAGTCACAGCCATCAGCGATTTCTGGCCTCCAGATGTGAATGAGGGCTGCCGAAATGGAACACAATGCCTGTGATCCAGATGCTGCCATCCTCTACTGTGATTGCTGAGGAGCTAGGAGATGGAGGGGATGAGGGGTGGGGTATGCAAGAAGCAGCCATCTGCCACATTTGCCCCTCCTCCTTAAGATGGACCAGGAAACAGGACTTGGCCCCAGATAGCTGAAGTGCATGTGAAAGGGATGAATTCAGTGAGCCCAGAGGCTTGCATCTTCCCATACATAGAATGCTACATTCCTTAATTTGATGTCTGATTTTTCTTACCTCACAATAATCTTTGATGTTCAGACTGCCTGCTCCCTTTGTGCAAACTTGTATATAGCCTGACTCCCCCTCCAGCCTCCTGGAGCAGTTTTCTCAGAACTACTGAGATGCTGTCTCCTGGGCTCAGGTCCTAAACATTCCCATCAAATAAAATAACTGTCTACTTTCAGGTTGTGACTGTATTTTTTAGTCGACACTGGCAACTGTCATGTTGGGCTTTTTCTTTTTTTTTAAGTCAACAAAATCATAGAACAGTCTAGTTGTGAAGCTCAGGGTACCCCTGGCATTCCATCCTTGGTCTTCACATGCCACATCCCAGCATGTGCCAGCAAATGCCCTGATACCTGCTGATGCTCATTATCCCCATCCCAAGACGCCTCACTCTGAAGCCTGCTTCCCATTCAGTGAGACCTGCCTTTCCTGTCTGCATCTTTGGAACTTTAGGCAGGTCTTTGGACCATTGGTGCTTACTCAATGACCCTGGTACCTCAGGTGATTTGCACTCCATTTCTACCTAGATCCTGTGAAACCTCTCGCTCACTCCAGGTACCCTTTTGTGATGGCGTAAGGGTCTAGATAATAAAGTATTTAAACCCAAATGGGGGGCTACTTGCTGTCAACAACTGGAAAAGACATTTGAATAGATTTCAATTAAAAAATACTCATCCAGGGACTTGCCTGGTGGTCCAGTGGCTAAGGTCCTTGCTCCCAAGGCAGAGAGCCTGAGTTCAATCAATCCCAGATCAGGGAACTAGATCCCACATGCTGCAACTAAAGAGTTCGTATGCCTCAATTAAAGACCATACATGCCACAATGAAGATCAAAGTTACCAAATTTGCAGCTGAGAAACTGCCAAGCCAAATAAATAATACATTAATAAATATTAAAAAAAAAAACTCATCCAGATTCCTTGATGACACTACCCATGCCTTTTCTTTCATTCCTTTCCCCCCTCTTTAAATGTTTTTATGACATTGGTAAAGGCTTTCCGGTAAAGAATCTGCCTGCAATGCAGGAGACCTGGGTTTGATCCCTGGTTTGGGAAGCTCCCTTGGAGAAGGAAATGGCTACCCACTCCAGTTTTCTTGTCTGGAGAATTCCATGGACAGAAGAGCTGGGTGGGTTACAATCTGTGGGGTCACAAAGAGTTGGACACAACTGAGTGACTAACACAATATACACTATACTGTAACACTGGTGAGTGAGTGCCTGGAAACCAACTCTGCTATGGGCTCACCACCTGTAACTTGACACTGAAGCCTCAGATAACCCCCAACCCTCTAAGCACTTGGACAAAGTGCAAGGTAGCAACCCCAGACCTTCCTGAGTCACCAGAGTCCCGGACTCATGATTTCCTATAGTTCACAAGTACCAAGACACTTTGCTGAGAAAGGTCTGTATAGTCAAAGTTATGGTTTTTCCAGTAGTCCTGTATGGATATGAAAGTTGGATCACAAAGGAGGCTGAGCACCAAAGAATTGATGCTTTTGAACTGTGGTGCTGGAGAAGACTCTTGAGAATCCCTTGGACAGCAAGGAGATCAAACCAGCCCATCCTAAAGGAAATCCAGCCTGAATATTCATTGGAAGGACTGATGCTGAGGCTGAATCCTTTGGCCACCTGATGAAAAGAGTTGACTCATTAGAAAAAAACCTTGATGCTAGGAAAGACTGAAGGCAGGAGGAGAAGGGGATGACAGAGGATGAGATGGCTGGATGGCATCATCGACTCAATGGACATGAGTTTTAGCAAACTCTGGGAGCTGTGATGGACAGGGAAGGTGGTATGCTGCAGTCCATGGGGTCACAAAGAGTCGAACACAACTTGGAACAGCAATAACAACAAGGAGACACTTCTTTTCTGCTTAGGAAGATACGTCTCTCTTTAAGTGTTTTGTTTGCCTTCAAGTCCATTTGAATACAAAAATACAATGGAATTCCATTAAAAGAATGTCTGGGGCCTGAGACACCAGGATAAAAGACGGGAAATTGCCCTATTCTTTATGCAGCGGCTCCACTTGGAGCTGACAGTTCCTGGATAACTTCAGGGAGCAGGCTGTTAAAAAAACAAGTGGGCCATATTTCATGCTGGCTTCCACTCTCCCCTGGCTGTTTTTACTAGGAGCACAGGGGACCGTTAGAGCAATAATACACCAGGCTGCTTTCTAATGCTTCCCCCCAAAGCTGAATTTTCATAATTGTTCAACAGGAAAAGTGTTCCTTGGGCTGAAAATATAGATGCCTCAGTCACTGTTGGAAAGGTACTTGTAGGGTGGGCTTGGATGACAAGGGAGCTTAGAAATTCCAGAGTTGGGAAAGGCCGACCCCTCACTTGAAATATGACTGGTCTGGGATCCAGAGAGGAGAAGGGATGGATGCCCAGCCATATAAGAAGTAGCAGCAAAGGCAGGACCATAAGCTGGACTCCTGACTCTCTGGTCCTGAGCTATCCCCCTTCCCTCCTGCCTGACTTATGAGGGGATGCATAGGAAGGTTCTATACCTGAATATTCTTCTTGCTATGCTGAAGTCAAATCTCTCTCTTTAAAAAAAAAAAAAGAAAAAAAAACTATTTATTTATTTGGCGGCATCAGGTCTTAGCTGTAGCAGCAGAATCTTCATTGCTGCTCACAGGCTCTATTCTGGGCTCCAGAGCTCATGGGCTCCGTCGTTGTGGTGTGAGGGTTCGGTTGCCCCGAGACATACGGGATCTTAGCTCCCCGACCAGGGATCAAATGTACATCTTCTGTATTGCAAGGCAGATTCCCAACCACTGGGCCACCAGAGAAATCACAAAGTCAAATCTCAAAGACTGTAAGGACCAGCCAGAGAAAGTGTGCTCTGACTGAAGCTAGCGAGGATATAGACAGATTTACGGAAGAGCTTCTTGAGCAGCAGGGTATTGGATCTGGGTTCAGGCAAACATAGATTCTTTCCATGAATGGGATTATATTTTTAAAAGGATGTTGGGGAAAAAAAGTGTGAATTTGGAAAGGATGATCGAAGTGATGAAACAGATGGAGAATAGGTGACATGACGGACATTTCCATCAAAACATTTAAAGGTGGGAAAACCATGAACTCCCAAAGCGGGTAAGGGATATTGTACTAGAGAGCTGGGCAGGTCTTGTCCAGGACTAGGATTCTAGGCTTATCTTTTAGCTATTCCTCAATTCTCAGGACTGATAACTCAAAGGTATAGATTTTTTCTTTTGTTAGGGATATAGAGCCTGTGTTGTTGAGAACCAGAGGAGTGAATTAGTAGCTATGGTCTGCATTCCCTACTTTCCCTATCACTCCCCAGCCACGGTGAATTCTGAACTTCCAGAATATTATTGAATGGATGAATGAATAAATAAATCAGTGATCAAAGAATAACTGAAGAGAGAAATGATGGTGGTGATTTCAAAGGCAAAGAACACCTTGTATTCTCCCCTCTGTGTCCCAGATGGCAAAATATAATACCAACTAATTTATGCACAAATTTCTTCCAAGTACTGAGGTTAGCTCCTTTAAATAGAAAAAACTTTTGTTTCTGTTCTTTTGATGAAAACACTTTAACCCTATTACATACTTCTAAAACAAGGCTTATGAGACAGAAATATTATTTTTACTCTGTTTCAGAACATTAATAAAATACAAATAATAATAAAATACCATCATACATTTTTCTATGGTGCTTTATAAAGATGATATAACTTAAATATGCAATCTCATTCTTCACAACATTATTTAAATTATGTATTTCTGTGTATAAATATATGGGCTTTCTCGGAGAAGGCAATGGCACCCCACTCCAGTACTCTTGCCTGAAAAATCCCATGGACGGAGGAGCCTGGTGGGCTGCAGTCCATGGTGTCGTGAAGAGTCAGACATGACTGAGCGACTTCACTTTCACTTTTCACTTTCATGCACTGGAGAAGGAAATGGCAACCCACTCCAGTGTTCTTGCCTAGAGAATCCCAGGGATGGGGTCGCACAGAGTTGGACACGACTGAAGTGACTTAGCAGTAGCAGCAGCAGCATATGGGCTTTCTGTTGCCAATGCAGGAGATGGGGTTTGATCTCTGGGTCAGGAAGATCCCCTGGAGCAGGAAACAGCAACCCACTCCAATATTCTTTCCTGGGAAATCCCACGGACAGGGGAGCCTGGTGGGCTACAGTCTATGGGGACACAAAAGAGTCGGACATGACTTAGGGGCTAAACAACAACAATAACAAACACATATATATTCTCCTCATTCAAGTAGATAAAGAGACTGTGGATAAAAAAAAAAAATCCATTTTTTCAATGTCATGAAAAGCCAGTAAGAGTCAAAGTCAGGTCTCAGATACACAGTTTCTGATTGCATTACTATTGTCTAAGCTGAGAATAAATGCCTCTTTACTCCTTCTCAGGGCATGGCCTGATCAGGAGTCAGCTAGCAGCAGACTGGAGAATGAGGGATACAGAGCTTAACCAACAAGTTGGTGAATAAAGGAAGATGGCCAGGGCAATGGGGGGAAAGATCCTGGTAGGAGGCCTGGACCACAGAAAAGAGAGGTGGCCAAGAGTCAATGTTGGTATGAAATGGTGTGAAAGTTTAGCTGGACCCGTGGTACTGCATCCTGAGTGGAGGGCAGGGCCTGGCAGAAGGAAGCTCTTGGCAGGGGTGATGCTCAGAGATGGGTGCTTGTGGACGCCCTGAGGGGCTTAGAGCCAGACGCCGGAGCAGGGTCCAGCCTCAGGGGCTCCAGACTGGGGTAGACAATACACAGTGTGTGGGTCTCAGCCAGGTGGGCTGGGATTCAGGGCAGGACAAGCAAAAGGGCAGATATCATTAAGAGAAGGAAATGGCAACCCACTCCAGTATTCTTGCTTGGAGAATCCTGTGGACAGAGGAGCCTGGAGGGCTGCTCTCCATAGGGTCGCACAGAGTCAGACGCGACTGAAGCGACTTAGCATGCATGCAGTGGGGTAGGAAATGGCAACCCACTCCAGTATTCTTGCCTGGAGAATCCCAGGGACAGAGAAGCCTGGTGGGCTGCCGTCTATGGGGTCACACAGAGTTGGACACGACTAAAGCAACTTAGCAGCAGCAGCAGAATTAGGAACGGGGGCAGCAGGCAGGGGTGCCAACGTGGCCTGTGCACCTGGGCCTCAGGGCCTGCAGACACCCCAGCTCGCCAGTGCCTGGACACACACCATTCTGAAATTCTTCCCAGCCCCACTTATGAGTGGCCAGTCTCCCCAGAGAGCCAAGAAGGGGACGTCTGTGTACAGGCAAGGACTACAGCAGGAACCCTGTCACCAGTCATCTTCGCCCCCTCTGGGGGCAGCAGAGCGACCAGTGAACTCGAGGAGCATGGTTTGGAGATGGGGAGGTGGAGAGTCTCGGCTGTAGACTCTAGATTCTCACTAGCTATGACCTTGAGCCAAGCACACAATCTAACCAAATAATTGTTGCTGTTGTTAAGTTGCCAAGCTGTGTCTGACCCTTTGTGACTCCATGCACTTCAGCATGCCAGGCCTTCCTGTCCCTCACCATCTCCCAAAGTTTGCTCAAATTTAGGTTTGTTGAATGGGGGATGCCATCCAACCATCTCATCCTCTGTTGCCCTCTTCCCTTCTCCCTTCAATCTTTCCCATCATCAGGGTTTTTTTCAATGAGTCAACAATATGGTGAAAATAATAAGTCATTCTTCCTTTGGGAGGAAGAATTCTTCCTTCCTTAGCATCTAACCTTTCTATTACCATAATAGAAATATATAAGGAAGCCCTTCCTTCCTTTGAAAATATGGTTGATTCTCCTTGTCTGCTTAACTTTGAGGATGGAGAATGGACTATTTGGATTTTTCCATACTTTTAATGCAGGAGCAAAAGTACTACCTATGTGTGATGTGCCAGGCACTGTGCTAAGCATCCCAGGAAAGCAGGTATGATGACAAGCTTGGGCTTTGAGGGCCAGGTTGGGGAGCTAACACCAGTCAGGGAGACAAACGCCCAACCAGTTATGATGCAAACTGCAAGGTGGAATGATGTAAGAGTTGAAAGGCAGTGTTTGTTGGAGTGGTTGTATGGACTCAGTTGTTATTCAGTTGCTAATTTGTGTCTGACTCTTTGTGACCCCATGGGCTGCAGCACACCAGGCTTCCCTGTCCTTCATTATCTCCCGGAGCTTGCTCAAACTCATGTCCATTGAGTCGGTGATATCATCCAACCATCTCACCCTCTGTTGCTCCCGTCTCCTTCTGCCTTCAATCTTTCCCAGCATCAGGGTCTTTTCCAATGAGTTGGCTCTTTGTTTCACATAGCCAAAGTATTGGAGATTCAGCATCAGTCCTTCCAATGAATATTTATGGAAGTATGGACTCAGAGCCAGGAAAAATTTATTTCGACCAAGGAGATTCAGGAAGGGGCTCACAGAGCAGCTGGTGTCTGAGCTAGACCACGGAGAAGAGCTGGAACTGAGGATCACAGTAGAATCCAGCTCAGAAACTGTCAACTGTGGGTTTGGGTCTTAACTAGTTTATAAAGCTCTAAACTAATGCATCTAAATGAAGACTGTACGTCTGAAGCATCCAGGGATCATATAGATAATTTGCAAATGGCCAGATCCCTTTCAGGTTCCCTGTTTCAGGTGCCTGGGGGTGGAGCCTGGGTGTTTGCATATTGAAGAGGCCCCCATTTCCTCCGCTACCCCACCAACCTAGCTGATTCTGATGAGAGTTTTTGGTTAAGAGCCAAGTCCTAAGCCATTCCCAAGTTTTAGCATGGTTAACCATCTCCTGGAGATCTTATTCAAAGGCAGATTCCTGGGCCATTCCCTCAAAAGAATCTGATTCGAAGGGTCTGAAATGAGGCCTGAGACCCTGCATTTCTAACACACTTTCCCATGGGTGCTGATGCTGCAGATCTGGGGACCACGCTTGGAGTTGTCGTTGTTGTTCAGTCACTAAGTCATGTCCAACTCTTTGTGACCCCATGGACTACAGCACGCCAGGCTTCCCTGTCCTTCACTGTCTCCCCAGAGTTGCTGTAACTCATTCCATTGAGTCGATGATGCCATCCAACCATCTCATCCTCTGCCATCTCCTTCTCTTCTTGCCCTCAGTCTTTCCCAGTATCATTTTGAGTAGCAGGGCTTTACGCCATCACCTGGCTCTGGTGGTTTTGGCTAGGATGCTAAGACCCAGAGTGAACAGGTCCCCTTAATGAGGAAATGCTCTGGAAAGCAGACACATGCTTCTGCATCCTGGACCTTTATGAAGTCACATTCAGTCACCTGGAAACCACCAGGCCTCTGCAGGTGACATAAGGCCAGCCCAGAGGGGTTTCAAGCACCCCATCTTTGGCCTCTGTGCTTGCTTCCCCTGCCTCTAGTTCCCCACCAGCCCCTACTTCTCAGTGATGTTCCTGTATAATGCTCCTGGATCTTGGGCATCCTGCCTTCTCTGCTCAAGGATTTTAGAAATTGGTTCCACATCTTTTTATGGGCAGTCCACCAGACACACAGCAAAGCGATGGTTGAGTGGCAGCAGACAGTTTGGCTCAGAAAACAGGAGATCTGTCCATCTTCTTTTTGATACTCCGGAAAGACTGGCCCAATGACTTCAGGTCCTGTTTGTTCTCCACATGTTTTTGATCAGCTTCATTTTTTGAAAAATATTGTTCATGGGAGCAATTTAGTTAGAGTGCAGGAACTCTTCCAAGCCCTTTTTGTGTTAGGAAAAATTACCTGGAAAGAATTAGTGAGCTAGCTGACTGACCCTGAAATTTGGTCATTGGAACAAGTTAGCTGTTGACAGATGATGCCTGCCTTTTAGAATCCAACATCATAGGCCTTGCATTGTGGGTTTTCACTAATTCAGTGGATCTTGGCCAGCTCCCTGCTTTCAGCCCTCGGGAAAAGTCTTAATCTCACCAGAGGTGCTTTTCAGAAGCAACATCTTCATGCATTTCAATTAAATTATACAGAGCTTTTTTTTTTTTTCCTTTTAAAGATTTTCTCTCCTTTTTTCTCCTTCCTTTTTGTGGAATCAAGTCTTTTGTGCTGGAAACAATACTAGATGAGATGCTGGAAATGAGATAAATTAGATTTGATCAGCTCTCCTCAAACCTCTCGGTGGAAGAGGCATAGTTCTAACTCTGATACTATGTGTTGTCACAGGGGTACTGAGTACAGTATATAAAACGGACTATTCATTTTTGGCTTAGGGAAGTTTTATTGAGAAAGAGATACTGCTTTTTTTGCACAAGAATAGTCAGGCTTTAAAGGAATTAATCTCCAGATTATACAAATAGCTCATATAGCTCAACATTAAAAAAAAATAAAAAATGAGCAGGAGCTGTAAATAGACATTTCTCCAAAGAAGACATACAGATGGTCAAAAGGCACATAAAAGATGCTCAACATCGTTAACTATCAGAGACATACAAATCAAAACTACAAAGATCACACTTCAGTCAGAATGGCCATCTTTAAAAAGTCCGCAAATAATACATGTTGGAGAGGATTTTGAAAAAAAGGAATTCTTCTACACCTTTGGTGGGAATGTGAGCTGATACAGCCAATCTGAAGAACAGCACAGAAGTTCCTTTAAAAACTGAAAATAGAGCTAATATGATCCTGCAGTCCCACTCCTGGGCGTGTATCTGGAGAAAATCGTAATTCAAAAAAGATACATGCACCTTGATGTTCACTGAAGCACTATTTGCAATAGCCAAGACATGGAAATAACTTATATGTTTACTGAAAGACGAATGCACGAAAAAGATGTGATATATATACACACACATACAACGGAATATTACTCAGCCATAAAAAAGAATGAAAGGATATACCCAGAAATGATTATACTAAGTGAAGTAAGCCAGACAGAAAAAGACAAATATCATATGATATCACTTATACATAGAATCTAAAAAAAGTGATACAAATAAACTTATATACAAAGCATAAATCGATTCACAGACAGAAAACAAACATGGCTGCCAAAGAGGAAAGGGTGGGAGGAATAAATTAGGGATTTGGGATTAACATATGCACATTACTATATATAAAATAGATAACCAACAAGGACCTACTGTATAGCACAGGGAACTATACTCAATATTTTATAACAACCTATAAGAAAAGAATTTGAAAAAGAACACACATATATATGTATGCATATATATATATATATATAATATCTCTGAATCATTTGCTGTATACCTGAAACACCACGTTGTAAATCAACTATACTTCAATTTAAAAAAAGAAGAAAAAGAATGGTCAGGCTTTGAGAGGATAACAACATCTGAATAAACATAAGAAATATATGGTAATTAGGAGGATGAATATGTATCACACCTCTCAGGTTTTGATAATACTAATGATAGTAACAACAAATGTCTTTTGAATACTTTCTATATGCCAAGTACTGTGTTAAATAATTTATATGCATTATCTAATTTAATGAAATCCTCCTCACAAGCCTACAAAGTGACAATATTGCCCCATTTTATATGTGAGTATACTGAGGCAAGATTGGCGGGAGAAATATCTACAACCTCAGATACACAGATGATACCACCCTAATGGCAGAAAACGAACTAAAGAGTCTATTGGTGAAGGTGAAAGAGGAGAGTGAAAATGCTGGCTTAAAACTCAACATTCAAAAAGCTAAGATCATGGTATCCAGACTCAACACTTCACAGCAAATAGATGGGGAAAAAATGGAAACAGTGGCAGATTTTATTTTCTTGGGCTCCAAAATCATTGTGGACGGTGACTGCAGCCATGAAATTAAAAGATGCTTCCTCCTTGGAACAAAAGCTATGACAAACCTAGACAGCATATTTAAAAAGCAGAGACATCACTTTGCTGACAAAGGTCTGTATAGTCAAAGGTATGGTTTTTCCAGTAGTCATGGACAGACGGGAGAATTGGACCATAATGAAGTCCAAGCACCAAAGACGTGATGCTTTTGAATTGTGGTGCTGGAGAAGACTCTTGAGAATCCCATGGACAGCAAGGAGGTCACACCAGTAAAACCTAAAGGAAATCAAGCCTGAATATTCAATGGAAGAACTGATGCTGAAGCTGAAGCTGAAGCTCCAATCCTTTGGCCACCTGATGTGAAGAGTCGACTCACTGGAAAAGATCCTAATGCTGGGAAAGATTGAAGACAGAAAGAGAAGGGGATGACTGAGGATTAGATGGTTGGATGGCATCACTGAATCAATGGACATGAGTTTGAGCAAGCTCTGGGAGACAGTGAAGGACAGGCAAGCCTGGCAGTCCATGGGATCACAAAGAGTCAGCCACAACTGAGCGACTGAACAAAACTGAGGTTTAGAGATTCCTTAGGTCACTTGCTCAAGGTCATATGGTTCTGAAGTCAGCAATTGACACCAGGGACTATTACTTGCTAAATACTCACTGTGCATCAGGCACTTTGCATGGTCATTTTTTCATCTTTAAGCAACCTTATAAAGCAGATATTACAGTACCATTTTATAGAGGAAGATGAATGTGCTGAGAAGTGAGTTTTGCATATTTATAGTCATTAAATGGAAGGACTGGGATTAGAAACTAGGTCTGTCTGAGCTCCAAAGCTTATCTTCTTTTAACCTTGCCAGATTTTTGCCCTTTCATTGGATCCTGCAATGTCTTAACCCAAAGAGGTGAAGGTAAATACGATTGCTCCCAAAGGGCTGCCTGGGGAAAGCCTGTACACTTTTGCATGGAATGACTGTGCGGCATTTGCTTAAGGCTGGAGGTGCAAATGGCATGAACAATTGCCTGGAGGAGGAAAGAAATAAGAAAGCCTGGGGCTCAGAGGGGTGAGAAAGGAGGTAAGAAACTGAGGCAAGCTGCTAAATGACAGGGTTTGGGTGAGAGGATGGGGTTGGGTGCAGGCAGCCTGGGGCTCTGGAGTCCTGTAGTCCTGGGTTCTAGTCCAGGCTGACTTTGACCTAGGTACTTCACCTTTCTGAGTCCCAGTTTTCTCAACCATAGAATGGGAATACCAACACCTTTCTTGTTGCATTGTGGTGAAAAATAAATGAGCCAGTGGAGCTGGCCCATGGGCATGCGATAATCAGTAAGTACCTTGTTGCTGCCCTGTTTACTTCGGCTCCTGCTGACTCTGATTAGGCTATAAGAGAAAAAAGCCTAATTTCTTGAACAGGAAGGATTTGATTCCAGCAGGAGGCCCTGGGGCACGGACTGGCATGGGGGACCCTGGAATAATATCCATTTGTCTGGCTCTTTCTCCAGGCCAGAATGCTGATTTCCGGAGCTTTCATCCAAGCACTAAATCCATCTAATTGGTTTGAAAAGCACTGGGTGGATAAACATGCCGTCAGCCCACCACTGTAATAATGTCAATGACATTTATGCCTGAGATGAAGGTTGCAGAATGAATGGAGATTAGACCCCAGGTACCTTGCTTTGAATGACAGCCCAGACAAGACACTTCCTGAGTCAGGAAATGCCAGCCTCTGGGAGGCAGGGGTTTAGGGGTGTAGCAGGCAAGGATGAGCCCTACTTGGGGCTTATAGGCTCAATTAGGAAGTAGATGAGATTTCAGACAGTAAAGAATCTGCCTGCAGTGCAGGAGGCCAGGGTTTGATCCCTGGGTCAGGGAGATCCCCTGGAAAAGGAAATGACAACACACTCCAGTATCCTTGCCTGGAGAATTCCGTGGATAGAGGAGCCTAGCAGGCTACAGGCTATGGGGTTGCAAAGAGTCAGACACGACTGAGCAGCTTCACTTCCTTTACTTTCAGATTTGCCTATGACACAGAGACATGGACGGAAGACCAGAATACTGTGCTGGGTCTGTTTCTTAACCTCTCTGAACCCCTGCTTCCTTCCTGTGAGAGTAGCACCATGATATTGGTGAGCACTATGGACCTAAAAATTATTTGCAACCTTAAAGTTGAGAGTTATGTTTTATTTGGTGGAAGTTGTCAGGATTTAAACCCTGCACTCAGCATCTACTAACCCTGAAAGAACTGCTCCGAGGAGGTAATGGGGAGAGGAACCAAGTTATATAGAAGATCTTGCAACAAAAGGCAGGTGGTCTAAACATCAGAAGATCATTATAAATTAAAGAAATCCATGGGACTTCCCTGGTGGCCCAGTGGTGAAGAATCCACCTGCCAATGCTGGGGACATGGACTCAATCCCTGGTCCAGAAAGATGGAAGATTCCACATGCCATGGGGCAACTAAACCCAGGTGCAACAACTACTGAGCCAGCCCAGAGCCCCTGCTCTACAAGAGAATCCACTGCAACGAGGAGCCCACGTAGTGCAGCTGGAGAGTAGCGCCAATCACCACAACTAGAGAAAGCTTAGGCCAAGAAACAAAGATCCAGCAAAGCCAAAAGATAAAATAAATAAATTTTTTAAAAAAGAAAAGAAAACCAGATATCCCAAGTTAAGGAATTTAGCACTGTCTATGTATGAGAGGATGCCAGAGTCTGGGCAGGCTGAAATCTTTGATGTGTACCTCACCTATTTGGGGCCAGTATCCTGTGTTTTCACATCTTGAGCTTCCTCAGGGCTCACAGTGGGGAGTGGCTGCAGTCTGATGGCTGCTATTTGGCAGGTATTCTTTCCTTCCTGAGTTCCCTCAGGGCTCACCAGCTCACCATCCATAGTGGCTGCAGCTGCTTATGACTGTGACATCCTTTGTTTACTGGTATAGCAGGAAATAATCCATTTTTCAGTATAAAATGAGAGGAATAAGTGGAGAATGTAGCACTGCTCCTGTGGAGTTGCAGGAAGTCCAGAAATGTTGAATCCCTTCTCCTTTCCTATTTTTCCTTTCTTTTGGAACCACTACTTTCTTTGTTCCAAAGAGTTCAAGACCTGTACACTCTCCATTTATAATCCTAAGAGAGCAGCTCATGCATACACTCATTCGTAACACCATATTTTTTTCATTTATTCATCACTTCTGTTTTGGTCATGCAAAATTCATCCAGGTCCTAGCCAGAGAGCCACATAAATAAGAATCACTGGACTTCTCCCCTGCCATGGAGTTGATGGAGGGCAGTGGCATTTTATCAGATAGAGTCCCTTACACAGTGCAAGATAATTCAAGGAGGGCTTATTTGCAAAAAGAATAATTATTAAGGAGTGGGTGGAGCCACCAGCAGCATGGCTGTCACCACCCCCAGGACCAAGGAGGAAAAAGGGAACTGACCCTGGGACCTGCCAGAAGAGGATTGTGCACACTAGGCCACCTTGAGGGAAGTAGTGACCTGTCAAGCAGGTGGCCCGAGGTAACCTCTCAGGGAGGCATCCAGCTGTTCCTCCCTCCTTCCCCTGAGCCCCTCTGATGCTCCCCGTCAGCTGACATGATCAGAAGCTCAAGGCTAAAGAGTTTCTGGTTTTGGCCACCATGGCCAGGGCAGGGAACTAGGTGGAGAAGACTGGAAAGCGACTTTGCAGTGGGGAGCGGTGGCAGACGCAAGTCACCCAGCACAAACATTTACAATTGAAGACAAGTGGGGGGGGGTTGATGTTAGTGGAGGGAGGGGTGGATTCCCACCATTCCTTTCAATTTCACTCCCCCCTCTCCCCACTTTCAATTTCACTCCCCCTTTCCTTTCCTTTCAATTTCACTCCCCCCTCTCCCCACTTCAATCTCAAATTCAGGGGGATGGAGTTGATCTCCCTGCCTCCGCCCATGCCCCATGGCAGCAAGCATCTCTTGAACACTCACAAGTCTCATGCCCCAGCTTAATAACTTTCAGAGGCTTTCTGTTGCCTTCAGTGAAGGCCCACATTCCTTGGGATGGCTGGCAAAGCCCTCAGGGCCTGCCCTTTCTTGGCTCTCCAGCATCATTTCTTGCTACACTTCTCCCCACTCTTCCCACCTCCATCTCCCACCTCCATCAATGCTGCGGGATTGACCTTTCCGATACCTTTCATCCTCTTCTTCTGGGTCTTTGAACCTGCCTGTCTCACCTCTGCTGGACCCCAACCTGAGACACTCTCCCTCCTCTGCTTTGCCTGGCTAATTCTGAAGAAATCATGACCTACTTAAGCAAACAGAAAGGTATAGAGAATAAAAATTAGACACCCACATACCCATCCAATTTAATAAATGTTGAAATTTTGCCACTTTGCTTCAGATCTTTAAAAAAAGAACAACAAATAAAACATCACAGTTACAATGGCTGCTGCTACTGCTAAGTCGCTTCAGTCGTGTCCAACTCTGTGCGACCCCATAGACGGCAGGCTCTGCCATTCCCGGGATTCTCCAGGCAAGAGCACTGGAGTGGGTTGCCATTTCCTTCTCCAATCAGTTACAATGGAGGCATCTATTATACTTCCTTCTGTCCTGTAATACTATTTCCATATTTTTACATGCTGGCTAGATATCTCTGCTCTAAAAAGGGAGATAGTTGCCATTATATTATAGTTTTTTTTTTTAATTTGCTTTTTCCACTTAACATTATGTGAGTATTTGTTGTTTTGGCTTTGTTGATTGGACACATTCTTCAGAGACTTTATTGGCAGATGGCTTCCTTCTAGTGATGAGAGTCAAGTAATGATGTCTAGTCCACACTTGACTTCAAAAGAGTGGCTTTGATAGAGATTTCATAAGCACCAAACATTTTAAAAGAAATTTTATTGAAGCATAGTTGATTCACAGCGTGCTAATTTCTGCTGTACCGCAAAGTGATTCACTTACACATATAAATGTTTGTGCTCATGTGCTCGGTAGCTCAGTGGCGTCTGACTCTTTGTGACCCCATGGCCTGTATCCTGTCAGATTCTGCTGTCCATGGAATTTCCCAGGCAAGAATACTGGGTTGGTTTGCCATGTCCTACCCCAGGGGATCTTCCCGACTCAGGCATCAAACCCGCGAATCTCCTACATATCCTGCATTATCAGGTGGATTCTTTACCACTGAGCCACCTGGGAAGCCATATATAATATATTCTTGTTCATATTCTTTTCCATTATGGTTTATCACAGTATACTGAATATAGTTCCCAGTGCTATCCAATAGGATCTTGTTGTTATCCACATCCCTCTCTCTGGAACTCAGAGTCTTAATTTATAAATTGAAGGCAGGGGGTTAATATGGCTCTTAAATTCTTTCGATCTTAATCTTAATCTTAATATATACTTTAAATAACATCTGACTTATGAGAGTCTTCACTCATTCATGCATTGGTTTCTCTCATCAGGTCCTTATCATGCCCTACTGCATCCTAGGCACTGGGTATCCACATAAACATGACCGTGACCTTGTCCTCAAGTTCTTCCCACTTGATTGGAAGAGACAGACAAGCAAATGGAGAGGTCTTGGCCATGGCATTCCAGACTAGGGCTGGTTAGGGAGGGCTTCCGGCTTGAAGTTAGACTTTGTCTTAAGGATGAGTTGGAGACAGCCAGGCAAAGGGCAAAGGTCATTCCAGGCAGAGAAAGGCACAGAGGCTAGCGGGAACTTGAGGCATTTGAGGATGTGTTAAGTGATACAGATTAATTGTTCCATCAGGACGTGGTTGCTATCTTCCTATTTCATTTTAAAATCATTTAGCAGTATTTACTGGGTGCCATCTTACTCCAGGCACTCTGGTAGGAGCTGGCAATGTGATATGAACAAAAAAATGTCATGGTTCCTGCCCAGGTGGAGTTCTCTGTCTAGCAGAGGAGGGAGCATACAAGAAAAGGAACAGGGTGCTACGAGTGATAATAACACCTTAGACTAATTTGAAGGGGGTGGGGCTAAGTCTACTCCGAAGAAGTGACAGTTTCATTTGGGACCTGAAGGAAGGGAGGGAGCCAGACATGAAAAGAGAGTGGGACGGAGCCTGTAGAAGCCTGAAGGATAAGGGAACTTCATAAATATGGGACTGATAAAGGGCCATGAGACAGTGGAGCATAGCAGCTGGGAAGTAAGAAAGCAAAGGATGTGATTGTTGTGGGACCTTGGGTACAGGTCATGCCTTTTAAAACCAGGGCCTTTCATTAGGGCAATAGGAGGTGGCCATGACCACTTCCTTCCTTCTTAGAAATGACTCATGGTCATGTAGTAATGGGAGTTTAGGCATCTGAGTCATCCTGACTCCCCACCCCAAACCCAGCCATCTTCCTGAAAGACTGTAGGGTCCCTCAGTTCCAAAGACTTCCTTCAACCTCACTCCATCACCAGTTCCCAGGCCACACCTTACAACTGACCATCACCAGGGAAAGCTCCACTCCCGGAGTCTGACATCCACACTTCCCCCTCTCCTGCGGCCTTTTCCTTCCTTTTCTTTTCCCACGTGGTTCCTCATGTGGCTCTCCTTCCAAGGTTGCCCTCAGTCCCTGACTTGTCAACTGTGCCGCCATCCACTCTTTCATTCCTCCTCCCTGGCCGGGACTCGTCCATCCCATCAGCTGTCCACCTTTGCTCACTGCCTTCACTGCCTGTGCCTGTTCTGCAAAATTCCAGCTGCACGTCAACTAAACTCTTTTTATCTCCTCTTCTGCCTGGACTGCTGAGGGCTGATACTGCAGGCATGCCCCTTTGCGAACTCATGGTATCTGCTCCCTGCCAAGCCTGGGATGGTGTTCACTCTGAGCCACCCTGGGCCATTCCCTTCTGCCACGCATGTTCATTCCTCATAGTGGTTATTTCAGATCTTCATTCCTCTCCATGCAAATTTCCCCTTCCTGTCCTCCCTCATAAGTCCCAACAGATGACCTTGCTTCTGCTTCAAAGTGAAAATGAAAGCCATCGAGTAAGAACTGCCTCAGTTGCCTGGCACAACACTTACCAATTAACCCATATTTGTGCTCTTTTCCGCCTTCCCCTTTGCCCGTGGCTGAGCCTCAACCTGTGCTCTGAATCCTCAGATTTCCTCCCTTGGTGAGGGGGTGGCTTCATTGACAAGCCATTCACAAGAAGGAAGAGTCTATCCATCTTCGTCCTTGCTGTGCCTACATCAGGCCTGGGCCCAGAACAAGTGTCTGAGAAACACTATTTGTCCAATGATCCCTCTCTTCGGCCTTCAGCCTCTGCCTCTCTATTGGTTCACTGCACCAGCATTTAAATCTACTCAAAGTGTGTTCACCATTCAAAAGACACCACCTGGGACCTCCCTGGTGATCTAGTGGCTAAGACTCCGCTCTTCCAACGCAGGGGGTCCGGGTTCAATCATTGGACAGGGAATTAGATCCTGTATATCACAACTTAGAGTTCCCAGGCCACAACTAAAGATCCTGAGTGCTGAAGTGATCCTGGATGTCACAACTAAAGACTTGGTGCAGCCAAATAAATAAATAAATATTTTGTTTTTAAATAAAGAAAGACACAACTCAACTACAAGCTCCTGATCCAGTGCACATCTCCCTCTGGCTACGGGTCCAGGTTCATCTCCCTTCCCAGCAACACTTGAATGCCTTTCTGAAGCCTCCTCCATTCATTCCTAAGTCCCCCCACACCTCCACTCTTGGCTTCATTCTCCCAAGGAAATCAGTCTCCCCTACAAGCTCATTTGTGCCACGCAGAAGGCACACTAGTCCTGTCTCAGACTACTGCCCTCCTGACAGTGGACGATCCTGCTGCTCCCTCCTTTTGGAAACCCTCTCTTCTCCAGTCTTCCGTGACCCTGACTGTGCTCCCTAAACCCTCCTCTGCTCTAATCTCCCTCCTTCTCAGCCCTTTCCTCCTCCAATCCACTCTGCTCCAGCCCGCCAGATCTCTCCAACACTAAAGGGCTCGCGGCCCATCCCTTGACCCCTCCCTGGTGCTTGGCTGTTCTCTGGATAACATCCAGATTCTCTCCATGCAGTTGTCAGACTCAGCCTGCTGGGTCTCCCTGGGTTGACTCTGCAGCCTCACCTTTGGCTCCATCCTTGTGGGTGGCTCCAGGCTACCAGAGGCCTTTAGCCCTTCATCCATTCAGTTCCTCCTGATGATTTGACCCTCCATCACCTTCTCCCAGCAGCTTACTTGGCTTTGGGACCACAACTGTAACATGACCCCAACTCTTTCAGACCTTCTGTTATCCAGGCACCATCTTAAGTCTGGATTGGTTTTGCATTCCCAGTCTTGTGCTGATTCTGAATAAGAGCCTTCAATTCTTGAGATGTGTTTCACAGTTTGTTCGTTCATGTTGCATGTTCACATGTACATTCACGTTCGTGTTCTCATCTGATTCTCTCAAGAGCCCTGTGAAGCGGGAATATCCACTGTTATCTCCATTCTACAGAGAAGACTGAGGGTCTGGGAGTTTCAGTGACCTTTCCAATGTCACACAGTGAGTACATATTGGATCTAGGACTTGAATTCAGATCTTTTTTTAAAATTTATTTTTATACAATTTTTATTTTATTTTTTAATTTTTACAATGCATTTGTTTATTTGGCCCCGTTGCGTGGCATGCAAGATCTTAGTTCTTAGATCAGGAATGTTCCATTCCCTCTCCGCTGCAGTGGAAGTACAGAGTCTTAACCCCGGAAAGGCCAGGGGAAGTCCCCTATTTTTGATACAATTTTTAATGTTATTTTCAATTTACAAAATATTGACTATATTACCCATTAGGCTTCCCTGGGAGCTCAGTTGGTAAAGAATTTGCCTGCAGTGCAGAAGACCCAGGTTCGATCCCTGAATTAGGAAGATCTCCTGGGGAAAGAAATGGCAACTCACTCCAGTACTCTAGCCTGGAAAATCCTATGGACAGAAGGAGCCTGGTGGGTTCCAGTCCAGGGGGTTACAAGAGTCGGACACAACTTAGCGACTAAACCACCAGCATGTTCTCCATTAGGTACAATACCTCTCTGACATACACCCATAGTCTGTACTTCCAACTACTCCCTGAAATTCCATGCACTCTCCCCTACCGGTAGCCACAGCCTTGTTCTCTGTGTCTGTAAGCCTGCTTCTTTCTTGTTATTGAGCCCAGATCTTATGACTCCTCACTCTGGCTGTGTGCTTTTCTTTCTCTCCGATTTCCACACTCTCTCCCCAAGCCCGGTCCAAACCACGTCCAGTCTTAAGCTCACAGAGCGGTACCCTGATTCCAAGCCCAGCTGAGAGTGGCCGACCTCCACAGCTGAGCCCATGGACTGGGAGCCCCCTGGTCGTGATGGGCCTGGAGGTGAGATCTGAAGAGTGACCAGACTGGGGATGGTGGGGAGGCGGGAACACACCACCACGTGCCTCCTTGTGCCTGAGGAGGAAACGTTTTCCTTTCCTCGACTTCACTTCCCCAGTGAGTGGTGGATCATCTGCCAACAACGACTGAAAATAAGTGACTGGAAGGATGGAGACGGGTGGAGGGGAGTCCGTGGAGAGACGGGAAGAGGCGGAAGCCGGTGGTGAGTCTTGAGGATGAAGGAGGAGCTGTCAGGGAGGAGAAATGATTTCTGAGCAGGCCCTCCCGTGTCCCCTTGACCCTCAGATCCTCCCGCTGCCTCCAGCCCACGTTCCTCCCTTCCATCCCTGATTAATAAAACCGGCAGCAGCAGCCCTGGCACGTGGCGAGGGCTGTGTGCGCTCCATCAAGCCCACCATCTGCTTGGAACCGGTTTTCCGCTGCCCCTTTGATTGCAGTTTCGCCCGAGTCTTGTCAGTACGGGTCCCCTGACAAACAGTCACACATCTGGGCTGCTTCCAAAGGGGCTGGAGGGCCATCAAGCTGAGGATGGTCTGCCAGAGCACAAGGTCAGACAAGGTCACAGGGTGTTAATGTGTTTGCAGAAGCAGGATCTGGGCAGAGATGCCTGGCCTGACCTGGTGGGACTCCACATTGGCCAAGGGATGGGGCTTCTCCCCAGCGAGGGCTCTTCTGAACTGGGTGAGCTCACCCAAGTCACTAAACCCCTCTGGGTCTTTTTTTTCTCATGCGTGAAGATTGGGATTATAGAACGTTCTGTTGTAATGTCAGGAGGCAGACTGGTTATCTTTTCAGCTCCTTTTCCGGGGCTGTGACTCTCGGTGCTCTGGTTCAGTGATTATTTGTGCTCCAACTTACGACCTACAAACTGGAGGCTGGGTAAAATAAGCAGGCATGCTAGGCTGAACAACGGCTCCCCTGAGATGCCCACATCTTAATCACCAGAACTTGTGACTATTACTTTATATGACAAAGGGGCTTTGCAAGTGTGATTAAGTTAAGACTCAAGCTAGGGAGAACATCTTGGATTATCTAGCTGGGCCTGATGTCATCAGAGAGTTTCTTACAAGAAGCAAGCAGAAGATCAGAGAGGAGAAGGTGATATAACAAAAACAAAGGCTGGGAAAATAGGATTTGAAATTGGAGGAAGGGGAGACAGGCCAAAGAAAGAAGGCAGCCACTAGCAGCTGAAAGAAGCAAGAAATCAGATTCTCCTCTCAGAGCTTCCAGAAAGAGCCAGTTCCACCCACATCTTTCTTTAGCCTGAAGTGAAAGTGTTAATTGCTCAGTTGTGACTGCCTCTGTGACCCCATGGACTGTGGCCTGCCAGGCTTCTCTGCTCATTGGATTCTGCAGGCAAGAATATTGGAGAGAGTAGCCAATCCCCTCTCCAGGGTATCTTCCCAACCCAGGGATCGAACCCAAGTCTCTTGCAATGCAGGTGGATTCTTTACCATCTGAGCCACCAAGGAAGCCCTTCTTTAACCTAGTGAATCTGATCTCAGACTTCTGACCTCCTGAACTGTAAGATAATACAATTTGGGTTGTTTCAAGCCACTAAATTGGTACTAACTTAAGCTTGGCAAAAGGGAACCAAGCTAACTCAGCTAATCTTAACCATGGGCAAAACAAGCAATGGATAATATGGCCTAATACAAGTATTGCAGGGAGGCACCCTGTCTGAAGGCCACACCCTGGGAGATGTCCCTACTGGAGGCATCCCTTTGGGCCAAGGGGGAGACAGCCCTTCCACAGCAGTGATGACCAATTGAAATTTAGCACAAGCCATGCAGGTCATCTAAATTTTTCCTGTAGCCTCACTAAAAAGACTAAAAGCTGATGAAATTAATTTTAATAACATGTTTTATTCAACCCAGCATATCCAAAATATTATTGTTTCCACCTATAATCCATATAAACCACTTTATGGGAACATTTTACATTCTGTGTTTTGGACCGATTCTTTGGAATTGAGTGTCTATTTTACATTTACGTGCCTCTCAGTTTGGATCGGCCACACAGGGCTATGATTTGATTTTGGGTTCAATCAGCACAACTCTAAAAGGTTAAGACTGTCAACTCCTAAGAGTCACTCAGTTCATCAGGTTCCTTCTAACTGACCTTGAGTGGATGAAGGTCCAACATAATGGCTCTGAAAGGCCAGCATGAAATGTATGAGAGATGCTATTACGGACAGTCATCCGGGATCAAGCCAGTGCTGGTAAGAAGCGAGCCTAGAACGCAAGCGCACTACCTCCCTGACCAGGGCTGGGAAGGGGGATGAGGCCATGCAGATCAGTTAAGCGCCCTCTGTGTATACTCCGTTCTGTAACTTGACTATGTACTCAGTAATGTATCCAGTTGTTATGCTCCATACCCTGCAATATTCTTCAACTGCCTAAATTGAAATGACATCAAGCCAATAAGTTACAAAATATTTACAGTCCTTTGCTTTAGGTTAGTTCATATTTCTTTAGAGCCAGCAAGATATCTGAGTTTAAGTAAAATATTCAATGGAGAGTGCCCGACCCAGAGCCTGGCATACAGTGGATGCTAGACATGAAGGACCTGCTAATTTGTGGCTGCTAAATAAATGGCTGAGGTGACCTGAGTCAGGGGTCTGCAAGGCCACACTCCAGAGCTGGCCCTGCTCAGTCTGGTCTGCTGGGCCCAGGTGCGCCTTCACTGGCCACCTCGTCCTTGCCACTGCCCTCATCCCATGGTTCATCCTTTACCTGCCAGCCCACAACTCGTCTCCCTTCTCCCTTCCTTGCTGTAGCTCCCACTGACTCAGACTGACAACTGGTCCACTGGCCCCTGGAACCTCTCTCATTGTCTTCACTCCTCACTCTGATCCAGATGGAATAAAGATGATGGCTGACACCTTCCCAGGGCTTACAGAAGCCGAGTAGTGTTGTGATGGCTTTGCCTGTATTTACTGTGTGTCGTGGGCACTTGTAGGATCCCTGTTTCACCGCAGGCGCTACTGAAGTATAGAGAAGTTAAGTAACTTTTGAGAGGTCACACAGCTGTCACGGGAGAGTGGGCTTTGAAACCAGGCAATCTGACTTCAGAGGCCATGGACTTACTCGTGTGCTGCCTCTGTGCACGTCCCTGGAATCTGGCCCAGCGCCTGGCGCACAGTCAAGGTCAACAGAAGCTGGGTAAGTGCAAGAATAGAGGCGTCGCTTTTATGGTTCCGACTTCAAGTGTCAGGAGGCTCCCTCAGTCTCTGCTGATAATCTAGAGAGACAGGACTGGAGGGTGTATACCTGCCCCCACCTCAAGGTGACACCCGAAGGACGTTTTGATATGCCAGAGGACCTGCGTAGGTGACACGCAGCCTGAAAGCTCCCTGGTTGACATGTGGGCCTCTTGGATGCCAAATCCTTAGCACCCTGAGCAGTGACCCAGCAGAGGGGGCGGTCCCTGCCACCCCACCCCATCGCTCTTGTACTTCTCGCCTGCCACCTATGCACCTGAGCCTCGATCTGAAGTCAGGAAGGAGAAGCTCTAATGGATGAGGACTCAGCCTGTGTTTTGTTTCTCTCCTGCTGTCAGGGTGGAGGTAGGGTGGCCCCCAGGCTAACATTTCAGTTCTAGGCAGAGGTGTGATGGAGAGACAGAGAGATAGGTGCAGAAAGACTGGCTTTTGAAACCAGCCCTTACTAATGAAAGGGCTTCTTCTGACTTCCTATAAGATTTTTACAGAAATCACCTGATGTGAATTTATGAGGCATTCTTTGAAAGCCACTTAGAGATGAGCATTCCAGGCAAACAGAATTCATTTCTACCTGTGGCTGGACAAAATGTTCTAAAAATTGAAATATCAGAACCTGAAGTAGTTTCCTTGGACTGATTATGTTGAATTCAGAGTCCTCCGCTGGGTATTCCAAGTTCTCCAGGAGTTACTTCTCTATCATCACCTCCTGTTACACCCCAGCAAGGCAAGTGGGAAGGCCAGGACCAGAGAGGTTAAGAAAGCTGTCCACTGTTGCTCAGCCACGAGCACTGGCTTGAGAGTCAGAGGGCCTGAGTCCCAGTCCAGGCTCTTCTGCTTACTAGCCAAGTGACAAACTCTCTAAGCTGTGGCCTCCTCAGTTGTAAAGTAGGGACGATCACAGGGCTCTACAGGGGATGGCTGCAAATAATAAATGAGAAAATGTATGGTAGGTGCTTAGTCCATGCCTGACACCAAGAAATTTCTCTATGGAGTTGAGCTATCAGTGACGGTGGTGGTGGTTTAATTGCTAAGCTGTGTCCAACTCTTGTGACCCATTGGACAGTAGGTCACCAGGCTCCTCTGTCCATGGGATTCTCTAGGCAAGAATACTGGAGTGGGTTTCCATTTCCTCCTCCAGGGGATCTTCCTGACCCAGGGATTGAACCCAGGTCTCCTGCATTGCAACTGGGTTTCTAACTGATTGGGCCACAAGGGAAGCCCTAGCTATCAGTTATAAAATGTATCAATTTACAGAGTCAGAGTTAAAAGCAGTACTGGAAGCTTGTAAAAACTTGGTCACTAACCACTCACCCTGTTTGCCTCTCAATATGCCAACTTGCCTCCCTGTGACACCTCTGATCTAGAGAGACTGGTCTCCTAACTATGCACTCTGTCACCTCCACAGCTTTCCACATGTCATCACCTAGTCGTGGGAAACCCGCTTCTTTTCTCCCAGCAGATCAGCATACTCAAAAACATTTGCAAAGTACAATGTGCATATCCTTTTTCATTAATATTAGCATCTGGGCCACCTCTAATAAGTTTGGTAAAGGATTTTTTTTTGAAGTTCAGAAATGTATTTATTTATAATGCATTTTACTTGCAAGCCATAAAATGGATTTATATTGATACTTGGGCTCTTTGGCTACATGTGCTGAATGTGCAGCTGTATATTTTATTTTATGTTTGTTGTTGTTAGTTGCTAAGTCGTGTCTGACTCTTTTGCGACCCCATGGACTATAGCCCACCAGGCTCCTCTGTCTATGGGATTTCCCAAGCAAGAATACTAGGGTGGGTTGCCATTCTCTTCTCCAGGGGCTCTTCCTGACCCAGGGATTGAACCTGAATCTCCTGTTTGGCAGGTGGATTTTTTTTTACCACTGAGCCACCATAGAAGCCATTTTTGTGTTCAGTCATGGTAAAATACACATAAAATAAAATTCACCTTCTAAACTATAAAGAATTTTTCTGTAACCCCACCATACCCCTAAAACTCACAGCTAAGCTCTCTCCACCCACCCACATAGGGTCAACCCCTTGTTGAATGTCCCAGGCCCTCCACCCTTGTTCTTTCTCAGCCCTGGTCTCTGCTTAGTCCCTATGATGGGGTGACATTGACACAGGCAAGTCTGGCATCTGATAGAGGTTCTTTCTTGGATCTGACACTAAGCCCTCCTGAGGCTCTTCACTTCCGCTTGGTCTGAGGACTCCTTCATCTGGTCTGACCCAGATGCCTGGTGTCATAACTCCAACCCCCGATTGGTTAAATGATGCCTTTGACTGCTGTGCCCTCAGCCTTCCAGCTTCTGCAGCAAAACACCACATACTCTTCTGATGGTTCAGAGTTCCAGAGCAGGATGCTACATGGAAGCCTTCTTAGATCCCGTCTGAGTCTTGGGCACAGGCATCCGCTTGGCTTGGCTCACTCCATCTCTGCCCCCAGCCTCTAAAAGCCATCATTAGCTAAAAGCTATCATTAGGTAAAAACCATCATTACTAAGGACTTCCTCTGAGCAATCACTGTGCTCAGAGCCTCACACACATGCTCTCATTTAATAGCCTCAATAACCCAGTGTGCGTGCATGCTCAGCTGTTTAGTTGTGTCCAACTCTTTGCCACCCCGTGGACTATATAACCCACTAGGCTCCTCTGTCCATGGGATTTCCAGATCCTCTACCACTGAGCCACCCGGGAAGCCCTAATAACCCTTCAAGCTGGTATAATAATAATAACAGAGGCCCAGAGAAGAGAAAGGACACATCCAAAACCACAGAGCAGGTCATCACAGGAGCCAGCATCAAGCCCAGATTTTTCTGACTCCAAAGCTATTGCTCCAAAGCAGGATGGAGCTGTCCCTGCTCTGACCTCTTCAGCCTTCCCACCCCTGTCATCTCTCGGGATATCTATTGAAGTCTATGACTTCAGAGCCTGGGGTCTCCATCCCCAGCTTCCACTTGAGTCAGCTCATTGGCCCCAGACACTGGAGTTGCCATGGTTTTCCACCACTCCATTTCCGGGACGTGGGAAACCAGTGCAGGGCACCCTCTTCAGTGAAACTGGACAAGGTTCAACTGGACCAGTTGAAACAAGGCTCGCTCCACCAGCAGACAAAAGTGGGGTCCCAGGTCAAAGACAGAACACTGTGAAGGCCAGTTTTCCTGAGTATTCGCGGACTCGCCAGGCATTCATTGCTGAGGACTGCATCGTGTTTGGGAATTGGGAGTCTGGGCTTCTCCATGCTCAATCCTTGAGGGTCTGTGTGAGTCCTAAGTACTCAGGTAACCAGAGCACCCTCCCTTTACCCCCAAGTAAGAAAGAGAACCCACTCTAATTCCACTCTCCTAACTCAACTACCCATTCCAGGTTTGCATATTTCCTTCCAGCCCATTCAAATTTGTTTTTTATTTAGTTGCAATCATAATGAATACATCAACTTTTTGTTTGGCTTTCATCATTTACAATAGGCCCAGGGGCCACATCTGGCCCCCTATTTGTTTTTATAAATAAAGTTTTATTGGAACACAGTCACTTCCACTCATTTATACATTTTCGGTGGGTGCTTTCACATGACATGGCAGAACTGGATAGTTGCAGCAAAAACTGTATGTCCTACAAAGCAAAAATTTTTACTTCCTGGCTCCTTACAGACAAAATTTGCCAACCTTTGACTTACAATATTACATTAATAAGAAGGTTCTTATATTGTTGGACAGTCTTGCTGGATATAAAATTAATGGCTACACAACTGTCCACTGGGTGGCCCATAATTTTTAACTTTACAGTTCCCTAATGGGTCAGATAAATTTGCTAGTCTGGGTAATCTGCAATGAAGATCTTTGCTTCTGTTGGCTTATTGCCTTAGGGAAAATTCCCATATTACTTCTTTGGTCAAATCATCTGACATTATCATCAGAGGTGATTGAAATTCTGTCCTTATTGTATTCATTTGTTTTAACCCTGGTTTAGGAATTGACTTTCCTGACCCTTGACCAATATGGTAAGCCCAGGTGGATCCAGAACCTCTTTTCAAAATTTCTGCTCAATTGAACCCTCCTGTTTAGTTCACCAGAGGCTGTTCTTTCACACTTACCTTGAGCAAACTAGCATCCCCTCCCAAGCTTCTCCCTTCACTTCCATTGCTCCAGCCCTCCTCTGCCAGCCCCTGCCCCCACCATAGTTCTCCTTCCTCTCCTCCAGCACGCCCTCTCTCATTTGCAATTTCCACACCTGCAAAGGCATCAAGCATCCAGAATAGATCACATTGTGAACCACAAAGAAGGGCTCAGGCTGGAACAACCACCCAGATGACTGGGAGGGGCAATCCATCACTGGACTCCCCACCTCTGGTCTAACACAGTGCTTGGCACCCTGGCCCGAGGGTTCCTTGTCAAGAGGATTTATGAGTCTCTGCCATCAGGCTCGCTGATGTGTCTGCCTGCAATTCATCTCCATGTTTTCTACATCCTCCGGCTCCTCGGAAACTTTCCACATATTGGCTTCTGATTTACTGCATGCATAGACTATTTCGATGGGAGAGCGGATAATAAAAAAGGAAAAACTCTAAAAATGGATTTTTGCCTAACGCTGCTTGCCAATGAGTTTCTTTAATTGTGGCATTAGGAATATATGCAATTACTTGCGTTGAGCCAACCTGACAGTGATTTGGACCCTAGAGGAAGCTGAATCATTTGGGAGGTCAGGCCCCAGCAGTTTGGCAACTCTGGCTGACAGATCTCATCCCCCTAGTGACTATGGGCAAGTTCCTCTCTTGGCAGCCTGGCCTGAACCTAGAGGCTACAGGGTCCCTTCTGATGCTTCATTCTTGAGAGCATCTCTGATCATGATCCTCACGCTCTGCTTAAAAAGCAGAGGGAAGTGGGAACACAAACCCATTCTTAGGGAGTTCATGCATCAGAAATACCTTCCTTCTGAGAAGTTCAAACCTCATCCCCTATATTTTTTCCACATTGACCCTAATTTTGCCTTCTGGCAAGACCTGAGCAAGTCTGATCTGTCTTTCTCATAGCAGCTTTTCAGATTTTTAAGGATTAAGAGTCTGTCTCCCTGTAATCTTCTGTTAGCGGATATATTTCCAGTTCCTTTAACCACATTTCATTTGCTTTTTATTCTAGGTCCCTTGCCAAGATGGGGCCTTGTTGGATGTTGCAATATCAGTCATGTAATAATAAGAGCCAGTGTGTATCAAGTGTGCATTATGCTGAGGCTCGAAGTACCCTGTAATGTGTTTAATGTTCAAGGCAGTTCTATGGGGTAAGTGACGTTATTGTTCCCATATAGCAGATGGGGAGACTGAGCCAGGACTTTGATAGTTAAACCATGAGTTGAGTCCTGGACTGATGCTTGTGTTCATCTGGTTATTTAGTCTTGTTATCTTTATCTATAAAACCAGATAATGAGTCCTATATCCTAGAGATGCCTTGAGGGTTCTAAGAGAAATTGTGTCTACAGTGTGGCGAAGGTCAGCATGAGGTTTCCTTCAGTCCTCTGATGGCAGGGGCTGCCCTTCAGTTTGACGTTATCCTCCCCACATAGAAACCCTGAAAACCAAGCTCTCAATCTCCTTTGACCTTCTCTCTCCCGAGGTCATGCTCCCCTCATTAAGCAAACACACCCTTCCTCTCTTTGCTCCATTCCAAACTCTTGGCCCTAATTGGAATCCTGTGCCAGCCCGAGTAAGGAATCTGGGGAGACTGACCTTGACCTTGGGCTTGCTTCTAGCATCGGCACAGGTGGGTGGTGGGGCGGAGGGTCACTGAGCATGTGTGTATGCACTGTCTGTGATCCAGTTACACATGTGACAGGGAGCTACCCAGCCTCTCTGCTGCGATCGTCAGCTTTTTCAGGGAGGGAAGCTGGTCTGTGGGACGTAGGAAAGCTGCCCGGATAATAGCCTGATGCGCTTCTCTCCGACTCGGGGCCTGGATGGATGTAGGTTAGGGGTCTCCCTGCAGCTCTTTCCACTGAGCAGCTGAGGTTTCCAACCAAATTCTCTGCAGCATTAGCTTTTTTTTTATGTCAGATCTGCCGTCGACCCAGTTTTCCAAATGAGCAGTTACAGAAACACAAAATGAGCTGCTAATTTAGTAGCTACTGATTTCTTTAAACAAACACTTCAGAAGCATAAATACAGAGTAGAACATTTTGGGAAACACATGAAATCACTGGGTCTAGGAGAAGAAGGCCAGTGCTAGCATCTCCCAGTCGCGGGGTGGGGAGTGGGGTGCGGTACCAGGCCCGGCTACACCACGCGAGGCTTTACCTTCACCCCGATTCTCTGTGAATACTGGGCTGTGAGTTCTCCAAGGACAGCACAACCTTCCGTAGGTTTCTTTACTTTTTAAAATTTGTATTGGAGTGTAGTTGATGCGCGATGCTGTGTTAGTTTCTGATAAGCCGCAAAGTGAATCAGTTATACATATACATACACGTATATCCCCTCTTTGTTTTTTTAGGTTCTTTCCCATATAGGTCATTGCAGCATACTAAGTAGACGCCATGTGCTATACCATAGGTCCTTATGAATCACTTCCTTGGGTTTCTTGTCCCTCTTGTCATATGTCCCTGATACGGCTCCCAGATCAATTTTATTTTCAACATTTTACTTCAAGATAATTACAGATTGATGTGCAGTTGTAAGAGAGAGACCCCCCTGGTCTCCTGGTTTCACCCAGTTTCTCCCAGTCTGCATCCAGTTTCCCCAGCGCATCCCTATTCCACATAGAAAAAATAAACCACACATAACTCTGTAAAGAAGAATTTGCTTCTGCCTAATCATGGATTTTTTTTTAAAGAGCTGTTTCATAGCTACATTTAAAAAAATCTAGATATAAAACCTCAAAAAGCATAACATAAACTAAGCAAGATACTTAGACCTACAAGAATGGATTGTTATCTTTTTTTTTTTTTAGAATTAAAGAGTCTTTAAAATCAGTAAGATAGAGATTCACACAGTAGTAGGAGAATAAGTAAAAGATTTGAAGAAACATGGTCTTGCAGAACCAGCAGGCAGCGTCACAAGAGGAAACTGACAGGGTCACTGATACTTTTTGACTCTCATCAGTCACCATATTTTTCTTCTCTATCTCCGTTTCCTTTCTTTCTCTCCCTTTCTCTTGCCCCCTTTTGGTCTGTCCACTTTCCCTTGCCAACTCCTTTCTTCGTCCATCTTCTCTTCTCTTCACTAAGTTTTACCAAATGCAGTACTCTGGTCAAGCTCCCATTCTAGCTCTGTCCCTGGGAGGGTTTGAACTGGTGTGCACCCCACCCTGTAGGGAACTAGCCATCCTTCCTCTGGAATAACATTCTCCCACCCTCCACCCTGGGGTGGGGTCTTAGCTTGAGAATTGCTTCCAGGTCAGCTGTTTTCAGAACCCACTAAACTCAAGCTGGACCAGCAGCTCCAAGACAGGGGTTCACACATCTGATTAGCACCCACAACCCTGACTGCCCCAAACACAACCACACATTGCTGCTGTCTCACTCACTGACAGTCGACTTAGAAGTTACCACAATCAAAACTCTACTCTTTACAAGCAGGAGGACTCTTAGGGGACACCCAATTCAATTTTCTCTGGGATGATCTGTGGCTTTTATAGGTTTTATAGTTTGGAAGACTGAGATGCTAAAGGGAAAGGTCTGCTAAGTCCCTTTGAAACAGGCAGGAAGGGGGCAACCTTCGAAAGAATGGCACAGTCCTTGAGAATACAACTTAATTCATTAGAACCAACTACTGAAGGCTGCCTGCTCTAGAGTCCAAGCTCTGCAACAAGAGAAGCCACCTCAGTGAGAAGCCTGTGAACCTCAACTAGAGAAAGCCGGAGTGAAGCAATAAAGACCCAGCACAGCCAAAAATAAATACATAAAAACAAAAAGAACAAAAAAAAGCATCACTCAGAAAATCCTGGAGGCTGAGAAGCAGCATGGAAGCTGCACCCAGTCCTGGGGGTGGAAAAGCACTGGATCAAAGGCAGATCACACCCAGACAGCAGCAAGAGGGAAGGGCTTCCAGTGGCCCTGGACTGATTCTCCTGAAATCTGAGCCCTGTGAAAATGGAATGGAGCAGGCAGTCCCGATGGCCCACTTTTGAGCATCCTGATCACAGTTTTCTTTGAATTGAACTTTCTTCCCCTTTGGGCTCATTATTTGCTCACCTCAGCTCTGCAGATTAGACCTGAAGACAGAAAACGGATGATGTCTTTGGCTGGCGCAGGGGGCCTCTGACCTGCTCTGTTCCTGAGGCCCTCTGTAGTCGCATCCTCTCAGGAGTTTTCTAGCTGAGTGCTCCCCCAGCCTGACTGTACATCAGAAGCACCAGGAAAGAAGGATGGGATTCAAGCCTTCTTGAGAGTGATGCTGTGGTCTCTAGGTATGGCTGGGACTAAGTGAGGTGTCCGGGGCGCAATATTTTAAGGAGGCACCTGCTCTCAGGGTTGTGCAAGCATGGGACCTACCTACACCTGGGACTCAGCTCTTTCTTAAATTTTGTGCCCTGGGTGCCTTGTTTGCTTACCCCCTTGCTCCAGCCCTATCTCTAGACCCAAACTTTTACAGTTTGGCCATTGACTCTGGTAGGTACCCAGGGGGACCATGGATGCCCTCTTGTCTTGGCCCCTGATCTGATCAACTCTGCCTGCCTACATCTGTGGTCCTGGTTCTGAGCCACAGGAGATCTCTATTTCCTCCCAGTGCCATGGCCAACTCCCATCAATGTTCTCATTTCCTGGGAAAGCAAGAAGGGAAAATATTCCAAATCTAGAGTCTTTTCTTCTTTGACTTTATTTTTCTCAGTCACTCAGTTCAGTTCAGTTGCTCAGTTGTGTCCCACTCTTTGCGACCCCATGAATCGCAGCATGCCAGGCCTCCTTATCTATCACCAACTCCCAGAGTCTACCCAAACCCATGTCCATCGGGTCGGTGATGCCATCCAACCATCTCATCCTCTGTCATCCCCTTCTCCTCCTGCCTTCAATCTTTCCCAGCATCAGGGTCTTTCCAAATGGGTCAGCTCTTCACATCAGGTAGCCAAAATATTGGAGTTTCAGCTTCAACATCAGTCCTTCCGATGGACACTCAGGACTGATCTCCTTTAGGATGGACTGGTTGGATCTCCTTGCCACCCAAGGGACTCTCAAGAGTCTTCTCCAACACCCCAGTTCAAAAGCATCAATTCTTCGGCACTCAACTTTCTTTATAGTCCCACTCTCACATCCGTACATGACCACTGGAAAAACCATAGCCTTGACTAGACTTTGTTGACAAAGTAATGTCTCTGCTTTTTAATATGCTGTCTAGGTTGGTCATAACTTTCCTTCCAAGGAGTAAGGGTCTTTTAATTTCAGGGCTGCAATCACCATCTGTAGTGATTTTGGAGCCCAGAAAAATAAAGTCAGACACTGTTTCCACTGTTTCCCCATCTATTTGCCATGAAGTGATGGGACCAGATGCCATGATCTTAGTTTTCTGAATGTTGAGCTTTAAGCCAACTTTTTCACTCTCCTCTTTCACTTTCATCAAGAGGCTTTTTAGTTCCTCTTCACTTTCTTCCATAAGGGTGGTGTCATCTGCATATCTGAGGTTATTGATATTTCTCCTAGCAATCTTGATTCCAGCTTGTGCTTCCTCCAGTCCAGCGTTTCTCATGATGTACTCTGCATATAAGTCACTACACTGAATCAATCCCTCTCATCCCAGAGGAAGTGATAGCTCTTGGGAAATTCATGCTGATTTTGTGTCCCTGTTTCCTGTTTTCTTTGGGAAATCTGGGCCATTGGAAGCAGTGTTCTAGGGCCCTCCGGTACCTTCAGGAGATAGGTATGGAGCATTTCCTGGATGCCAGGCACTCTGCTGCTACAGAGCTGGTCTTTGCCCTCACCAAGCTAATGCTAGTGGAGTAGATGTGGCTGAGCACACAGTTTACAGTCCCTGAAATGTGGCCAGTGTTGTGATGGAGACGCACAGGGAGTGGAGGTGGTGAAGGCAAGGCCATGATGGCCAGAGACCAAAGCCATTCCTGAGAGAGTGACCCTGCACAGAGTTCTAAGGGTGAACTAACTGGACAAGATGGGGGGAAAGAACATTCCAGATACAAGGAACTGTGTGTGAAAAAGCTCTTTAAGGAAGGAAACATTTAAGGAGCTGAATGTGGCTGGTTGAGGGCACAGGGTGGGAACAGTGAGACCATAAATGGAGCAAGACTGGGCTCAGGATCCGTGAACATCACGGTCTTTTCCTCTAAGCCCTGGTCGAGTCTTGCAGAACTCTGAACCAACTCCATCTGGTTGGCTTTACAAAGTCATCACTGGTGGCATCGTGGTTACTAGAACAAAAGGCAGTAAATGTGGAAGCAGATAAAACTATGGACATAGTCTAAGAAAGACAAGATAGTGGCTTGGACCAGAGTGTTAATGGGAGATGTGAAGTGAAGAGCGTGGAAAAGGTCTGCTCAGAGCCAAGTTCTCCAAGAAGCCTTTCCCCCACTCCCTGCAAGGCTGCGATGGCTGCCCATCTCTGTGGTTCCAGAGTACTTTGTGTTTACTTCAGTCAGAGGTCTTCTCTCACTGCAGTCTGTCTCCCTTAGTAATGGGGGTGGGAACTCTTGAGGATGGGAAGCACATCTTTAATTCTTGCTCCCAGTGGCTGGTATATAGCAGTGCTTTGTCCACATCTAGTGAATAACTGGCACAAGCCAGCACAGACTGAGTGTGACATGACTCAGTTCAGTTCAGTCGCTCAGTCGTGTCCAACTCTGCGACCCCACGGACTGCAACATGCCAGGCCTCCCTGTCCATCACCAACTCCCAGAGTTTGCTCAAACTCATGTCCATCGAGTTGGTGATGGCATCCAACCATCTTTTCCTCTGTCATCTCCTTCTCCTCCTGCCTTCAATCTTTCTCAACATCAGGGTCTTTTCCAATGAGTCAGTTCTTTGCATCAGGTGGCCAAAATATTGGAGCTTCAACTTCATCATCAGTCCTTCCAATGAATGTTCAGAACTGATTTCCTTTAGGATTGACTGATTTGATCTCCTTGCAGTCCCAGAGACTCTAAAGAGTCTTCTCCAACACCATGGTTCAAAAACATCAATTCTTCAGCACTCAGCTTTCTTTATTGTCCAATTCTCACATCCATACATGACTACTGGAAAAACCATAGCTTTGACTAGTTGAACCTTTGTCGGCAAAGTAATGTCTCTGTTTTTTAATATGCTGTCTAGATTGGTCATAGCTTACATGACTACTAATTCCCAATCATCACTTGAACATTCAAATACCCTCACCTTCTAAGAAGCTTCCACTGCCTGAGTTTAGGATGGGAGGTGAGGATAGCTGGCTCTGGGACACACAGATGTGTAAGGCAGAGGGTTTGCCTTCAAGGGAATCATGGTCCATGGAAATGGAGGAGGATAAGACAGTATGGAGGGTGCTTTCATGGAGGCTATTACAACTGTGGTGGAAGCAAAGAGAAAGGAGTGGGTGTAGGTGCCATGGGCAAGGGCAAGGCTTAAGAAGGAGGCACTATTGTGTGAGTTGGGAGTTAGAAGATGTGCATGGGGTTTCTTAGAATAGTAGGGCCAGGCATTCCTGGCAGAAATGACATGATGACTAAAGCAAGTGCACTGGTTAAGTGTTGGAAACCCAAGTGAAATAGCATGTGTGGTTTGTCTCCCCAGCATCCAGACTCACTTCTCATAGTCACAGGCCAGTTTTGCAGGGAGGATAGAGGCTGTGTCAGTCCTTTTGGTCTTGGCAAAATTTCACAGGCAGCTCCAGGCTGAAGTACAGGGTTTGGAACTGAACCATTTAGTGACATGTACTATCCTGGTGTTAAGGGTTGACTACACTGTCATCTCAATTTTCATATGTTGAGATTCTAACACCTTATGGCTCAAAATGTGACCTCATTTAGAAATAGGTCCATATCTATTCAGCTAGTCTGTGTCTTTTGGTGGGCACATTTAATTCACTTACATTTAAAATAATTACCAATATGTATGTTCCCTACCATATGCCCCAGCAGTCCCACTCCTGGACATATACCTTGAGAAAACCATAATTCAAAAAGATACATGTACCCCAATGTTCACTGTAGCACTATTTACAATAGCCAGGACACGGAAGCACCCTAAATGCCCACTGAAAAATGAATGGATAAGGAAGATATGGTACATATATTACAATGGAATACTACTCAGCCATAAAAAGCAATGAAGTTGGGTCACCTGTAGTGATGTGAATGGACCTAGAGTCTGTCACACAGAGTGAAGTAAGTCAGAAAGAAAAAAACAAGTATTGTGTATTAACACATACATGTGGAATCTAGAAAAACGGTGCAACATAACCTGTTTGCAGGGCAGGAACAGAGATATAGACATAGAAAATGGGTATGTGGATATAGCAGGGGAAAGGGAGGGTGGGATGAACTAGGAAAGTATTACTGACATATATGCACAACCATGTGTAAAATAAATAGCTAGTGGGAAGCTGCTGTGTAGGGCAGGGAGCTCAGCTTGGTGCCCTGTGATGACCTAGATGGCTGGGATTTGTAGTGGGGCAGTGCTCAAGAGGGAGGGGATATATGTATACACATAGCTGTTTTTTGTACAACAGAAACTTAACACAATATTGTAAAGCGATTATATTCCAATACTAAAATTAAAAAAATAGATAACCCCCACCCCCAAAAAAAGTTTCAATGAAGGCATACTGGAGTAATGAGGGGCCCTAAAATTTAATAGCACTGGCTCCCTTACAAAAGGACGCCGTGTGAAGAGACAGGTGCTCAGAGGGAGAGCTCTAGGTAAACTGGAAGGCACAGACCAGGGTGATGGGTCTACAAGCCAGGGAGAGAGGCATAAAGGAGATTCTTATGCTCAGCTCTCAGAAGGGGCTGCTGACACCTGGATTTTGGACTTCCAACCTCCAGGATTGTGAGACAATGCACTTCCGTTGTTTAGGCCACCTAGTCCGTGATACCTAGTGATGGTGACCTGTGGAAATGAATGCACCAGGAGGCACTTGTTCTGGGGTGGGCTCCAGACTTCAGCTGGTTCATCTCAAGTGACAACTCTTGCAGGCGCTACCTTCAATGCAGGTGGCTGCTCTCTGTCGGGTGGGGCCTGAAGCTGGAGCAGCTGTCACCATTTTTGTCACCATGAAGGAGAGTCTTTCCAAGAGCAGAAACCACAGAGAGAAAGCATTGCTGAGAGATGTGGGCAGAGAAACTGGGCCCTGGAGAGGTGTTTGAGGACCTGAATCTAGCCACGTCTGACGCTATCCCTACTTCTAGACTACGTAAACCAACAAATTCATTTTGAGCTGAAGCCAGTTTGAGTCAAGTTTTCTTCAACTTGTAACAGAGTTTTGACTTATACAGATTAATTTGTTTAAAAAAGGAAAGAAAAAGAGATTCCTGGAAAGAGCCTGGGAGAGATTGCGTACAAATAAAGGGAAGGAAATGCTATAAGAATCACACAGCAGCTTCAGGAATCTGGGGAACTATAACTAGGAATATACCCTGCTGACATATTCTCTTTTTTCTCTCATCCTTTTTTTGGGCGTTTTCCTTGTGTAATAGTCACATGGCAACACAATAATGTCATGCCAACCTACAGCATGACCAACATGGCAACTACCAATTCTAGAATCACATTCTTAGAGTCCCAACCAAGAAGGCAGAGACAATTAAAAAAAAAAAAATCCAGATTATCACAATAGCCTACAGAATGGTTCCTCCTTATCTGTAAAGCATGGGATCTGACCCAAGAGTGAGTCCCCTTTATGTCCATTTTGGGTCTGATATGCTGTGATTCCTCCTGTGGGCAGCAGCGGTCCTGTGGGCTGTTAGAAGGTGTTCAGACAAGAGAGATCCATGGCCAAATACATCTGGGAAATCTTGTTTTAACCAGGAGGTAGGTTTCCTGCAGGACTTCTCAGAGCCTTTATCAGGCTGATGTCGATTGAGAGTTACGGAGGTAGGGGATACGTGTGCTATATTTTTGTAACTCATTTGATGATAATGTCTGCTCAAGTCTCTCAGTCATGTCCAACTCTTTGCGACCTCTGACTGTAGCCCACCAGACTCCTCTATCCATGGGATTCTCCAGGCAAGAACACTGGAGTGGATCACCATTTCCTACTCTAGCGGATCTTCCCTACCCAGAGACTAAACCCACATGTCTTATGCCTCCTGCATTGGGAGGCGGATTCTTTACCACTGAGCCACTTGAGAAGCCCATTTGATGAAAATAAAACAATTTTTATGTCAGAATATCTAAAGAAAAGATATTCCTTAGGATATAATTTGAGAACTATTCTATATACCCTATAATGGTAGGGGTTGTGTCTTCTTCATTTTTTGTTTTCTCCTCTGTGTCTAGAATAGCATATTGTACCCAGAAGGCGCTCAAAGGAATCTGTGAAGCTCAGGGTTGGAAGGGACCTCAGAATTCCACTGGTCCCTCCACTGGTCCGTGTTCCACGTGGTGCATGAACGTGTCTGATAGCTTCTCTCCACAGTGCTCTCTGAGACCACCATATTGGCCCTAATGCGGTCGTTTCGGTGTCAGGGAGGCGCTGCATGAGCTGGGAGGGACCCGGGCCTCTGACATCTCAGTGCCTCTGCAGGGCCACCTGATCTGCATGAGCCGCCGCAGGCACGCGAGTCCCGGGGGATCCTCCGCCTCGCCTGTCACTGAACTACACGCTTCTCTCAGTCCCTGGGGATCCTCAGTGCTATTAATGGCCATGTGATGCCAGCTAAATAAAACCCACTTTCACCATTTATACAGCATCCCAGCCACTCACAAAGCCATCCACTGTGTCTCATCGTGTCCGAGTCTTGTTAGCCCTGCCTTGTTCTCAATCTGTAGCATTCCCACTGCCCTAAAGCCGGGTTGCGGATGTGCCAGAAAATACAGGGGAGCGAATTGGAAAATGACCCTCTCGACCAAACCCCACCTTGCTTTTATTTGTTTGCCTTTACAGATGAAGAGATGGAAAGAGAGAGAAAGTGACTTGCCTGAAACCACACAGCAGATAAGTGGCAGTGTCAAAACTCATCAGTGTTATTACTGATTGGATAATACTGAGTATTATCCAAACCCCCTGGATGGGAGGGGAGTTTGGAGGAGAATGGATACGCGTATACATATGGCAGAGTCCCTTTGCTGTCCACGTGAAACTATTACAACATTGCTAATTGGCAATACCCCAGTATAAAGTAAAAAAGCTAAAAAAGATCATCACTGTGAGTGCCCAGGAAGAAGTTAAACAAACGCTCCCTCAAATGTATTTCTAGAAGACATTAGTCTTTCAGGATGGTCAAATTTGTGTTGCAAACACTGGGCTCGATATTATTTGCTTGGAGAACACGTTTAAATTCTGCAGTAAAGAATCTTGTTGACCTTCTGTTTAACCTAGTGTTTTTCAAATTCATCTGACCGGGGCCCTTCCCCTCCCTTTCTGTCATAGGACAGGCTGAAGAATTAGCTCCTCAGAGCTTGTATTTTAAGGGCTGGCCTTTGGGTGGAGGCGGGGGCAGACAGGTGGGGGGTGGTCAGGGGGCTCTGAGGGTCAGTGACAGAAACACGGACACTGGGAAAGACTGGGCCTGAGTGTCCTTGACCGATGGCTTTGGCTGTTTGCTGTCTGAGTGGTGAAAGTGAGGGGAGAAGGGGGGTCCTTACAGGTGAAAGCTGATGCCAAGAGATGATATCCTAATGCAGGTGTGATCAATCCAGGGAGTTCCAGCTATTGTCTAAATCTAGGGGGGCGGGGCATGCAAAGGGGATGGACAAGACAGGACTGGAATGGCAGGGTCAGAGATGACATTATGTGGACACAGATACTCTACAAAAGGTGTCCTAGAACAAGGATAGAGAACCCGGTTCCTGAGAAATGGGTTGGCAAGAGCGAGGTGGGTGCCATCTTAGGAAGGTGCAGTGAGGACCTTAGGTAGGTGTCCCTTTTCTGCCCTTCAGGGGGTGAGGGGACATAGACACAGCCCAGGTACCCTGGAGGCCTGGGAAGATGTTGCCCACCTGCTCCAGGGACCCACAGGCGTACACCCGCATGTGGAAACATGAAGGTACAGAACAGCTCAGCGTAAAGGGGGCTTCCAAACTCCAGGCTTGGTTGGATGGCACCACTGACTCCATGGACACGAGTTTGAGCAAGCTCCGGGAGATGGTGAAGGACAGGGAAGCCTGGCGTGCTGCAGCCCATGGGGTCGCAAAGAGTCAGACACGACTGAGCGACTGGACAGCAACCATGCTCCAGCCAGAAGACAACGGCAATTAACCAGTCCTGCACACTCCCAGGAGAGCAGCTGACTATCGCCAATAGATTCCAGAGCGCCACAGCGGGCCGATTCCAGGCTCATGGAATAGCGGCCACCCAGAGATGCAAGTTATAATCCCAACCATGCCACTAAACAGCTCTACGCCCCTATGGAATAAGCCCTTTTCCTCTGGCTCCTGGTGCTGACATCTTCAAAATGGGTTAGCCACAATTATTTCTTCGTTTTCTTCTGTGACCTTTTAATTCTCTGGTCATTCAAGTAGAGTAACCCTGGATTAGCCTCTGTGTTCTGACACCCCCATGTACCTCTGCCTTGGTTTTTTTTTTTTTTTGGTAGATATGAGGTGAACCTTTCATCCTAGAACTGCAGAAGTGGGAAATTGCAGTTCTATCATGAACGTACTTGATAACTCAGGGAAGGCACATCTGAGAAATACAGTTTTCCCGAGGAAGCAAAACCAATAACACCTTGTGAGTCAGCCAGACCTGAAGCCTCCCAGGGCCTCAGCATCCCCATGGGCCAAGACGGGGTGACTGTGAGGGTCAGAGGAGATGATGGAGGTGCATGTGATTTATAAAGTGTGCAGCTTGTGGTGCTGTGCCCATGGGCGGGGGTGGGGGATGAGAAAACAGTGATGGTGATGATGGTAAAATTGCTGGATTATTGAAGCTAAAACTTGTGATGAGAAAAGAAGCACCAGGTCATTAAAGGAACACTTTGCTTCCTCCATCTCACACCTGGCCTGGGGCTGCTGCTGCTGGAAACCAAAGCAGGGGTGCCCCCGAGGGAGCCGGGTGGGGGAGGCTTAGCTTATACTGAGCTTTGGGAGCACATCCTATCTGCTTCTGCAGGCCCCAGTGAGGGGGTGGATCAAAGTTTTTTTCCGGGAGCCGGAGCACCCCGGGAAAATTGGCCAAGATGTTGACTCACTTCTGCCCCCTAGTAACAACGGTGACCGTGCTGATGAAACAGAGCCTTTGGGTCCAGTCTTATCTTGTGTGCTCTGCTGCTGGCCCCCATAGCCTATACAAGCTGCTTTCTTTTTTTTTTTTTAATTGAAACCCTTTGGAGGTCAGTGAGTGGTTGCGGTACGAGGAAAGAGGCCGGAAAGCACTTTGAACTGACCTCAACTCTAACTCCCGCTCTGCTGCAAGATAGTTGGATGGCAGAATCAAAATGAGTGACCTTGAGGGACTTCCCTGGTGGTCCAGTGGCTAAGTGTCCAGGCTCCCAATGCAGGGGACCTGGGTTCAATTACTGGTCAAGGAACTAGATCCCCTATGTTGCAACTAAGAGTTCCCATGCTGCAAGCAAAAAGAGATCCCGCGTGTCACAACTAAGAGTCTGCATGCCACCTGCCACCTCGAAGATTAAAGATACCAAGTGCTGCAGCTGAGACCCAGCACAATCAAATAATGAATTTATTTTTAAAAATCAGTGACCTTCAGATAGTCACAGTCCTCTCCTGAATCAGTTCCTTCCTTCATTTGTGATTCAGCTCTAAGGACACTCCCAGCTCCACATTCCAGGATCAGGATGCTCCACAAGAGACCCATTATACTGACCATCCCCCCCACCCACCCCCCAGCCTTTTCAGGAACTTGAAGCTAAAGGACCACAGTTTAGATGCACTGGTACCAGCTCCCAGCTCCCATTCCCATCAGGAGGAAGGGAAAGGGATCATTAAGGAAGGTGGTGGAGCTTCAGGCTTTCCGAGGGACAGACCCTCAACTGCAGAAAAATCCCCTAGGAGCTAGACCAATGGGGAAAGAGGACAAAATAATGGCAGTTGTTGTTTAGTCACTAAGCTGTGTCCAACTCTTTGCATTCCCCATGGACTGTAGCCCACTAGGCTCCTCTGGCCATGGGATTTCCCAAGCAAGAATACTGGAGCAGGTTGCCATTTCCTTCCCAGGATGTTTTCCCCATGCAGGGATGGAACTTGCATTTCCTGCACTGACAGGCAGTTCTTTACCACTGAGCCACCAGGGAAGACCAATAATGGGCAGTAGTTAGCATTAATTGAGCACCAGGGTCTGACAACCATCTTTCCATCCCTTCTCTTTTATATTGCTTGAACTTGTTTCCAGATATTCACCACCTCATTTCTGCTACTCTTCTGAACATGCTTGTATGGTTGTGCAATAGCTGAACACTTCATTTTATTTTTATTTGACTGTGCCAGGTCTTATCTGTGGCATGTGGGATCTGGTTCCTCAGTCAAGGATTGAATCTGGGCCCCCTCTATTGGGAGCTTAGAGTCATAGCCAGTGGACCACCAGGAAGGTCCCTGAACATTGTGTTTTATTTGGGGTTTGGAAACATCCTGGCTGTCAGATCCACCTTTCTTAACCTGGATACTCTCCTCCTGCTGATCTGGCCTCAGATTGTGTTCAGACTTTTTTTTTTCTTAACGCAGCTTCTGTCTCACATTCTTGGTAACTACCTGGCTTTTGGCCAGCTAATCAGCCACTCCCCTAGATGTTGCCTTTATCATTACTGCAAATCAGCTCTTCCCATCCTGTCCTTGTGATTGATTCCTGGGCTCGGTATGTAGACTTGACATTTATCTCTGCTAAATTTCATCTTGTTGGTTCAGGTCCATTGTTCCTAGCTGTCAAAAGCTTCTGAATCTACCACATTAGCCCTCCTTCCCAGCTTTGGAGTGGTGGTGTGGGAGCTGGGGGGTGGAGCTGGCTTCATGGGAGCTGGGATGGCTGGTTGCATATGCAAAGCCTGGCTCAGTGGGGAAGGTGAGGCGAGCTGGATTGGGAAGGATGGGATTGAGGAAATAGCCTGACTCATGGCTGGTCCAGGAAGTGGCAAGGAGTTTAAGAGAGGACACTGAACATGAGTTGGTAACTTTGAGTTTGGTGATAGCTGGCAAGGCAGTTCAATGTGGCGGGCAGGGCAAGTCAGCTCTAGTGCTAGGAGGGTGTAATACTAAGATCAGGGCTCTAATTGTGAGGCCCAGTCAGTGACTGGGGATGTAGAGGCAAGAGTTCAGTGCTCTGGAGGAGAAGGAGAGCTGCCAGGGACCAGCAAGGTGCTGACTTAGGCTCCTCTCCTTCACTTCACATCCAGTAAACAGCCTATTGATTCTATCACCAGCTGTCTTTTCCCCTTGGGTTGCACTGCACAGATAAGGGGTCTTAGTTTCCAAACCAGGGCTCGAAGCTGCATCCCTTGTACTGGAAGGGTGGAGTCTTAACTATGGGACCTCCGGGGAAGTTCCCATCCAACTATCTTGCAATTAGCCTTCCTTCCATTCTTCTGTTTCTTCGCCAGTTTACATATCTTCATCTGTTACTAACCCATCTCCTTTTATTCTCTATCCATTCCCCATATGATGCCAGGTGTGTGTGCTCAGTCGTTATGTTGTGTCCAACTCTTTGTGAAACCATGGACTGTAGCCAGACAGGCTCCTCTGTCTATGGAATTTTCCAGGCAAGAATGCTGGAGTGGGTTGCCATTTCCTCCTCCAGGGGATCTTCCCAACCCAGGGACTGAACCCATGTCTATTACATATCTTGCATTGACAGGTGTATTCTTTACCACTCGGCTACCTGGGAAGCTGATCTATGACGCCATAAGTTCTTGTAAACTTACAAGTCTGGTTGTATCACTTCTTAGGTAAACCCTTTACTGGTGTCTGATTGTCATTAACTCCTCAGCATGCTGCAAAGACCCTCTGTGACCTGACTTCTGCTACTTCCTCATATTCAACTTAAGCTCTGTCTGATCCAAATGAATTTTAGACATCAGATCTTGCTAGCCTTCCAGCCTTAGCACATCCTGATCCATCTGGCTGGTCTGCTTACTAACCCTTTTCTCCCTAGTCTGTGAACTCTTTCTACCTGGTGTGACCTTCTCAGGGAAGTCCGCTGGGAGCTCAAGGTCCAAAGCCTAGGCTATGTCAGCACCAGGGCAAGCGGCAGTCCTGACTCATGAAACCAGCTCTCCACCCTGTATTTTAGTAGATAGTTTATTTGTCTACCTTTCTCACTAGACCTTAAGCTTCTTGACGAAGGGATTTAATTCTGTTTTATCTCTGCATTTATCATGTGACCAATAGACTTTTGATAAAATGGATACAGATATTAAAGTTTCCAGTTATGTTATCTGGGGTTATAGCAGGATCCCAGGATGTTGGGGGCTAGGAGTAGAAGACAGAATTGAGACTGGACAAAGAACTGAGATGTTAGTGTGTGTATGTGTGGGGGGTATGTGTGTGATTATGAAAAGAATCAGGCATCAGAGCCAATAAACCACAGATTTCGAGATTGGAACCAACCTTGATTCTTTATATCTGCTTCTTTACAGCTATGTGCCCCGGGATAGGCTCGCTGGTCTCTCTGAGCCTCAGGTATCTCCGATGTACCACGGGGATAATAATGCCTAGCTCTGAGATAATGTAAATCAAACATGTTTGACCCAGCACCTGGCGTGCAGCAGGTACTGAACAAATAGCTTGTGCCTGGTTATCTTAGTTGTTATGCTGAGGAAATAGAAGTCAACACACCAGCTGGACAGGACATATCAGCTTCCCTACAGGGAGTCCAATTGTCATCAAATGCCCCTTTAGGGAACAGTAAATTGAAACAAAGGAGGTGACAGGATCTTTTCTCTTTTAAGTTAAATTGGATTTTTAGATCCAATTTAAACCGAACTGGTATGTTAGTTCTCCGACCAGGGATCGAACCTGCAGGCCCTGCAGTGGCAGTGTGGAGTTCTAACTACTGTACCTCCAGGAAGGTCCCAGAGACAGGATCTTCATAGCCAGACTAGGAAGGACTCATCCCAAAGTCTTCACTGAGACAGCTGCTCAAGGGACCTGGGTCACTTGGGCAAGCTCTTCAGGATACCTTCTGCCTTCACAGGCTGGAGTCTCACTCCTAATTTCCCCTCTGCCATAGTGATTCCGTTAGTCTCCAGAAACAGTTGTCTTTATAATTCTGCCTCTTGACAGGCAGGTGGCAGCTTCCAAGATTTCAGTTTATCTTCCTGTAGCTGCTTTGGAGATGAATGCCTTCCTCCCCGGAGACCCTATGCAGAGACAGAGGGACAGACCCGGTCCAGCCTTCTAGGCAGCACAATGATAAACCATCCCTCTGCTGGTCTGTATCCTGGGCAGGTGACTCATCTCATCTCACTGGTTGAAGTTTCCAAGGTTGATATTTTCTGATTCTGAAGTTCACTGTCTTTGGAGAGTGAGCATCCCCCTTTGTTCCTTGCTTTTATTTGTTTATTATTTTTGGCTGCTCTGGGTCTTCGCTGTTGTGAGTGGGCTTTCTCTAGTTGCGGTTTACAAGCTTCTCATTGAAGTGGCTTCTCTCCTTGTGCAGCAGGGGTTCTAGGGTGCCTGGTCTCAGTAGTCATGGCACATGGGCTTAGTTGACCCGTGGCAGGTGGGGTCCTCCCAGACCAGAGATCAAACCCTGCATTGCAAGATCGATTCTTAACCACTGGACTGCCAGGGGAGCACCTATTCCTTGATTATTATGTTCTTATGTTCCTTATAAGATGTTCTTATGTTTACCCTCTTAGATCAGGGGTCAGCAAGCTTTTTCTGTAAAAGATGAGATAGTAAATATTTTAGCTTTGGGGACATGTATGATTTCTGTCATATATTACTTGTTAGTTTTGGGGGTCAGTCTTTAAAAATGTAAAGCCCATTCTTAGCTTGCAATTTGCACAAAAACAGGCCATGGTCTGGATATGGCCCCAAACCAGACAGCTGTAATTTGCTGACCTTTGCCTCACACTGAATAAATGCATCCCTAAGTCTATTTCTCCCTCCTCTTGCTCCCTTCCTCCCTCTCCCCACAACCCTATCACAGGATTCGTAAAGCATTTACTAGGCTTGCTGCTGTGCTGTGGCCAGAGATATAAAGATGAGTAAAACAAGAGTTTCCAATATCGGAGGCGATCATGCCTGTCACAGTAGCCGGCAGAGTGCACCGACTTGAACGGTAACCCGGCTGTGTTGACAGCATGAGTTACCACTTGGTGTGATAAGAATTATCTCAGGCTACCACACCTTAGGCTCTGGAGCCAAGAGGAGGGAGACAAGAGAGGACCCGCCTGTGTGATCCCAGGGAGGAGGGACGGGGAATTGAATCTCGAAGCAAGAGTCTGCCTAGCACTGCTTTCCAAGCAGGGGAAACATTTCAGCAAAGAGATGCAGGCAAAGAAGTAAGCAACTTGTTTGAGAAGAATTCACAGGGAGTGAGGTGGGGTCCAGAATATTCTTGGATGATGGGATGATGTCATAGGTAAGGATCTCTGGTTCATATCTCAATTCGCTTACTTTTGGAACCTCCAGGCCAGCTCTTTAAGCCCCCTGAACCCCCAAGCTTGCTTTTGTTTTTCTTTCTGATTTGTCAAGTCAGAAATAATATGAGTGTTGGGAGGAATACGTGAGTCAATGAATGTAAAGAGCTTAGCGCAGAGTGAGTGTTCCGTAAATGTCAGCTGCTCTTACCAAGAGAGGAGAAAGGTAACACAGAGGGACAGTGGTAGAGACTTCTGGACCCAGATCACACCTGCCCGCACTGACTTCGGACTGTACCATGCAGACAAGGGCCACCATTTACGATTTTGAGCCAGGGCATCGGATGGGGTCTGTTTTAGGTTCTAATCTCCATTCTGACCTTTGACTTTGGCAAAACCTATGGGGCGTGTTTGATGGTTCCCACTTCACAGATGAGAAAAGCGAGGTTTGGGGAACCTGAAGGACCTCCTCTTCATGGTCAATCGACTCATAAGCAGCAGGTCTGAGCCTGGTCTCCTGAACTCACAGTTCTGTCCTTCCCCACCCCGCCTCGCCCCACTGCTTGCTAACCGACAGACGGCATCATGCCAGCCTCACCCCGGCTCCAATTAGCAGACAAATCAGAAGCGGCTGGCGGGGCTTCCTGCCTGCTGCAGTCGTGTTTATCATCTATCAGAGGAGAGAAGCGATGTGCCAGGTTGGTGAGTCAGACCCCCGCAGAGAGAAGATTTAAGGTGATGTGGCTTACGGGGCTGGTCCTAGGGACCACGATTCCGATGGTCCGATATGCTTGGGAACAGGATATTTCAACAATTCACTACAAGCTGAACACGACCCTCACCCAGGGAGAGCTTTGAATGCTTCAGAAATCGGTGAGATCAAGGCTAGACTGGGAGTCAGGAGGCCTGGGGTCTGTCCCTAGCCTTGCCATTGCATGGGAGGAAAGCATATCTTGTTTTTATTTCTGGGCTTCAGGCTCCTTCTGTAGAGATGAGAAGTTGGGGAAAATTCAGCTTAGTAGTAGGTAGCGTGAGAGTGAGCGTATGGAAAAATTCAGATCTCTTCTCTTTAAAGAGACCTCCAGCTGGAAGAACAGCGCAGTCAAGAGTAGGGCGGAGTCTGTGTTTGAGTCTGGGCTCTCCCATCAGTCTGGTGCGAACTCCGGCTTTTCTAGTCCAGTCTTTGAGCCGGAGCTTTTGCACCAAATGGGCTAAACCAGGGCAGAGCTCTCTAACTGATCTTTAGCTGTGGGCTAAATCTGACTTGAGGATGAGATTTACTTGGTTCCCAGAGAGATCCACCCTTCTAATTATTCTCCATCTCTTTAGGGAGCCAACATGGAAAAAGTGGGAGATTTCACATCCAACTCTGGATTCTTAAGTCCTCCTTAAAAATCAGGGTCTTCACTGATGGTCTAGTGGTTAAGAATGAGCCTTCCAATGCATGAGACATGGGTTCAATTCCTGGTCAGGGAACTAAGATCCCACAAGCCACGAGGCAATAAAGCCCATGCACTAGAGCCCATGTGCTCTGAAGCCCATGACCCACAGCGAAGATCTGGAGAGCCACAATTAAGACGGGTGCAGCCAAAAAGAGAAAGCAATACCAAGAAACAACTGTGTCCTTTTTCACTAGGGAATTCAGTTGACCACAGCCATTGCCAGCAGGTAGCCCAGGTTCTTCGTGCACAGGTGGGAAAGCTGAGGTCCAGGGAGGGCAAGTGCACTAAGGTGACAATAGTGGGCTTGGGTCACCGTGAATCCTGTTGTCCAGGCTTATTGCATTTTACAAATAATCTTGTCAGTCAATCCTGCAAAGTAAGAAAATGCATCTCATCGATGCTCGTTTTTAGCTAACCTTTAACACGAGAGTCTTGGGGGTCGGGTATCAGAGAAGAGGGTGCTGACATTGCAGGTCTGATGCCAGAAGACGAGAAACTGATCAGCGTGAAGGTAGAATACTTTTGTTGCTTTCTATTGCAGTAATTTTATGTTCATTATATCGCGCCTCCTGTATTGTTTTTCACTTATTTGATGGCTCTTTATCTAAGTTCTTAGGATGAATACTTAGGGCAATTATTTTCAACTTTTTGCATATACAGAAATCATAAAAGCATCAAAAGCTATTAAATGTCCTCTGAGCATAGCTTTAGCTAGGTCCCGTAGGCTTTGATAGAGAGTGTTCTCCTTTTTATTACTTTCTAGATAATGTATAATTTGTTTTTATTTTCTCTTTGAGCCAAGGATTATTTAGAAAGCATTTCTTAATTTCAAAACAGTGAAGGTTCTTTTGTTCATATTTTAAAATACAATTTCTAAAATGAGTTGTCCGTAAATATTGATGCTGAGAATGAAGAACGAGGAGGAGCTCCTAGGAGCAGATGAGCAGTTAAGGTCAACTTCACAACTTTTGATGGGTACTCTTTGTGTGGGGCATGCTTATCCTACCTCCCCTGATCTAGGTGGGGAGGCAGCAAGAGGAAACTGGGGAGCAGAGCTCCATGATGTTCTCAGTTTAGTGTCTGTTCTCCCGCTTCTCAGGCAGTGACCTAGAGGGTTGCGTCTCCCACTCTGCCCCTGTGTTAGGCATCAGTCCCTGTCCAAGCCCTAGGAGGTGTCTCCCTACAGGGCTGGGTGCTTGACACACGGGATCTCACATACCCCACAGGCAGGCACCATTCCCATTTGGCAGAGGTGGAAACTGTCCCAAAAGACCACAGATAACTTTCTCAGGTCACACAGCTGAGAACTGGGGGCAAACAAAGCTTTCTCTGGCTGCTGAAGCCTTGCCTTCATACTGTACTACCCGAGTCCCATTTCAACACTCCTCTGTACCTGTAGCTGCTCAGAATTTCCAGATGAGTACTGAGACTCCCAGCTTCAAATGACTTGGTAATAATTACACAGTGAGTGCATGCCACAGCAGAGCCCCAATCAAGCTTTAATTAATACCAAGGGTTCATGGCCCTTTGTTCCTAAGTTCTCTCCTCCCTCCATCTCCCCAGCTTCCTTTCACAGCTTCCTCTTCCTCAATCCAGTCCCTGAGTTCCTAACTGGGAAAGCTGAGAAGTGTGGAGGAGTGTGGTAGGGATTCGGGGCAGCAGAGGGCAAGCTTTGTTTGGGGACAGGAGGCTGACAAGACCAAGTGATCTTCTGCACCGAGTCTTTCCCAGTCAACCCCTGGACCTCTGCACTGCCCATCAGTCTTTCTAGGACATTGGTTTAATGACCATGAATTATGGATCTTTTTTTTTTTTTTTGAATGGGATCCCATATCATTACAAAAGACCATTTAAGGAGTTTTATGATCTTGCTGCTGGGAACTGGAATTCTCAAGCCAAGAGAGATCACGTGGTCTTAGAAAGGCTGTCTTGTGCTTCTCGTACCTCATGGACTGCTCCCTCCTCCTTCCTGAGTTGCAGCGTCCCTCTTCCCCAAATTCACCAACTCTGTCATCTATTTGATGCTGTGACTATGTGGCCATGGAGAAGCCCTCTACCCCCTTGGGGTTTTACTCTCTGCTCCCCCAGGAGCAAGTCTTTGGTCTGTTCTCCAAGCCTTCCTCTTTGCTTCCTTCCAACCTCTGTGCCCACCCCCAGCATCACCATCATGTACGCTAAGTCACTTCAGTTGTGTCGGACTCTTTGCGACCCTATGGACTGTAGCCCACCAGGCTCCTCTGTCCAGGGGATTCTCCAGGCAAGAATACTGGAGTGGGTTGCCGTGCCCTCCTCCAGGGGATCCTCCTGACCCAGGGATCGAACCCGAGTCTCATTACGTTTCCTGCATTGACAGGCAGGTTCTTTACCACTACCACCATCTGGGAAGCCTATCACCACCACAGGTACCATGCTTTCTTTTCTCCCAGCTCAGCGGACGTGGGTCTAGCAGGCCATAGGTGCTCATAAACACTGAATACAAGGGTGAACCAACACATGAACAAATGAATCAAGGGATCGTGGCTGCCTAAACGGCAGGGCTGGGGTGCAGTGGGGTGGGATGGCGGGTTGGTGAGAAGGGAAGCTCACAGGGCAGAGAAATTGCTCTGGAGCGGTGCCCTAGCTCAAGTAGGATGGGAGAGGAGAGAATGCCCTGCTGTCAGGAAAGACCCAGAAGCACCTGTCACGCCCAGTTTCCCAACCAGCCCTTGGCTGCTTCCTCTGGGGAACTGCAGGCTGTCTCAGGGCCTCAGCAGCAGATCCCGAGGCAGCCAGAGACGTCCCCAGCCAGGTTTGTTGAGGACAGCTTTGACACCAACCCTATTCCATGGGTCCGGGGCTTTCTCAGACCCATGGGTTTAACCTCTTTCAACCCCATTTCCGCACCTGCAAGTGGAGATAAGAATACCCCTGTGCTTCCATGGAATAAGTCCAGGCAAAGAATGTAAAATGCTAGGTGAGCCTCAGTGCCCAGAGCGTTTGCTCCTCCCTTGCACCATCTATTTTCAATGGAAACCTCTCCTGTTTCAGGCCTTACCTGACCTTTGGCTTCTGTTTCCCTCCCCCACAGCTGGGGCTTTGGGGCTCTCCACTGCAGGCTTAGTCTGCCCTTGGTTCCCAAGACCAACCCTGAGGTTTAAACAGCCCCAGACTTCCACTCTGAGACTCACTTATTGATGCCGCCTGGGCCTCTGCCCCTCTTCTGAATCATGCCAAGGGCAGTGTCCAGCTGGGTCCAAACGAGAGGAGCCCAGGGCTTTGTTGGGAGCTGCCCCCTGAGACCACCCTCCCCCTGCAGCGTCGTCTTCTCCAAGCATACCTAGCACTTGCCTTTGTATCACTCACTTGGAAATGACCAAAGTTACTCATCACAGGATGGGTGTGTGCATGTGTGCATGTGTGTCTGTGTGTGTGTTGTTGTGCTGGTTTCTTCCGTCAGACTAGTCATTCTCAACCCAACTATACAGTAGAATATCTTAGAATGACTTTATAAAATGTCAATATCTAGACTCATTCCCAGATACTCTGATTTAATTGTCTAGAGGGGACTCTGGACACAGGGACTTTTGAATAGCACTTTCGGGTCCAGCTGGTATTGAGAAGGACTGAATAAGCTGTGGGTTCCTCAGACACAGGGATGCAGCTCTATCCATCCTTGTTACATCCAAGGGGCCTGGGTTGGTCCCAAGACCACAACCATCGAGCAGGGGTTGTCCTCTTTGGGACCCTTTGCCTGATACCCTCCCTTCTCCCAACTGGACCAGGTCTGCAGGTCTGCATGTCCTCCTTTATTTTAAAGTCTTTATTGAATTTGTTACGATGATTGCTTCTGTGTTATCTTACGGTTTTTTGGCCACAAGATGTGGAATCTTAGCTCTCCAAACAGGGATCGAACATGAGCCCCTTGCATTGGAAGCTGGAGTCTTAACCACTGGACAACCAGGTAAGTCCCTGCTTGTCCCTCTCATTACACTGTGTTTTATTTCCTGTTTATCCATCTACTGCTCTCAACAGACAGAAGGCTGCCTGCCCGAGGGTGGGGAGGGATCCAGGCTTTCAGCTTTGGCATCTTCGTCAAAGCCGTCACATGTTAGCACAGACCAGCACCCCAGGGATGTGGGGACATCTAATCCCTTCCTCCCAGTCTCTCTGGTTGTTGGTGAAAGCCCTCCTCCCTTCTCGATATCATCTCCTGGCTTTTAGAAACAGTCTGGTCCTCCAGCCCTCATAGCTCCTGTATTAACTATCTCCTGCTATGGAACAGAGTACTCCATAATTTAGCAGCTGAAACAATAATATTTATTATCTTATACTGTCTCCACGGGTCAGGAATCAGGGACAGCTAAACTGGGTGGTTCCAGTTCAGAGGCCTCGTGAACATGCAGGCCGGGGTCAGCTGATGCTTCTGTATTTGGAGACCTGATTGACTGGGGTTGGAGCAACTACTTCTAAGCTCCTCACGTGGCTGTGGATGGGAAGCTTCAGTTTCTCATAACAGTGGCCTCTCCCTAAGGCTGCCCATGACACGGCCTCTCCAAGAGCCACTCACTGATCCAAGGGACAAAGAATATAAGCAAGTGAGGGACCAACCATGCTGGAATCCAGTCTTTTTATATTCACGGCATCACGTCTTCCATAAGTGGCAGGTAACACAGCACAACTTGGGTGCAATGTGGGTGGAATGACACAAAGAATCAGGGTTATTGCAGGTCATTCTCAAGGATGCCCATCACGGCCTCCAGGCAGAAAACTGGCCTGAAACTCCAGGCAGGGTGTGTGCAGGGAACAGATTTGAAGTTCATTTTGGCTTTGTTGGGATCTTTTTAGAGAAGGGCTAATAAAATAAGGCTGTCTTCCTTATCTATCCTAAACTTCTTATTAACACCTGAGCTCAGAAAACTTGTCAGTGGAGACTCCAGAGTAAACCAGATGTTCCCCATATGTCCAGAGTGGGAGCTTACTTTTTTAGTTATGATATTTCAAGACTGGAAGTGGGAGCGAAGGGGAGACAGAGGAAATCTGTTCCCAGGGGCTTTGAGGGGCAGGGGGTGGGTTGGTGGCGGCCTACCTGCTCTGTGGCCCCCAAAATATGGCTCAGAGAAGCAAGATGGAGCCAAGCCCAACCCCGTGACTTCTCCAGGAGGGGAGGAGCATGCCAAGCTCTGTCCCATCTGGGTCAGTTCCATTTTTGTGTGATTCCAGCAGCTGTTCTTTCCCTTGGGCCTTAGTTTCTCCACCTATAAAATGGGTCCATTGGACTAATACTTAGACTATTTTTAAAAATAGTGGTACCTTCAAGCCACTGTGGAAAACAGTATGAAGTTTCCTTAAAAAACTAAAAACAGAGCTGCTATATGATCCAGCAATCCCACTCCTGGGCATACATCTGGACAAAACTATAATTTTAAAAAGATACATGCACCCCTATGTTCATAGCAGCAGTATTCACAATAGCCAAGACATGGAAGAAACTTAAATGTTCATCGAGAGATGAATAGATAAGGAGATGTCACACACACACACACACACACACACACACACACACACACAATGGAATACTACTTAACCTTGAAAAACAATGAAATACTGCCATTCACAGTAGCATGGATGGACTTGGAGATTATCATATGAAGTGAGGTAAGTCAGACTAAGACAAATACCATACAATATCACTTATACATGGAATCTAAAATATGGCAGAAATGAACTTATTTAGGAAGCAGAAACAGTCTAACAGACACAGAGAACAGACTTGTGATTGTCAAGGGGAAGAAGGGCTGGGGAAGTGTGGATTGGGAGTTTGGGATCAGTTTATGCAAACTATTATATATATAGAATTAACAATAAGGTCCTACTATATAGTACAGGGAATTCTATCCTGTAATAAACCATAATGGAAAATAATGTGAAAAATATATGTATAAAATCACTTTCCCAAACACCAGAAACTAACGACATTGTAAATCAACTATATTCCAATAAAATAAATTAATAAAATAGTGGCACCTGCATTTTCTAACTTCAAGCTTATAACTACTGAGGTGGATAGAGCATAACTGTCTCATTACCAGATAAAACAGACAGTGTTATAACAACTACCCTGCAGTGCATGCTTAGAATGTTCTTGATGCTGTTCTTATATGCTTTGCACACATTAACTTGTGGAATCCCCACAGACATCCTGTGAGTTAGCAACTATTGTTTTCTTGTCATCATCCCATTTTACAGAAGAGGAAGCTGAGGGACAGAGAGATGAAGGACCTGCCTCAGATCACACACTTGTAAGCAGCTTGAACGCAGGTAGGGAGGTCCCAGGACCGCGCCCTGGGTCCCCAGGCTGTACAGATAGAGACAGAATTGTTCCCATGGCAGAGAGGGAGGAGGCTGGTGGCACCCCACTTGGGCGCCTTCTCTTTCCCTCTTCTCCCGCTGTGAACAGGGTTACAGACCCCCCGCCCCGTGTTTGAGGAGTTTCCCCTTGGTTTCTGAGCCCCAGTAAGCTATGACTGCATTTCTCTAAGCACGCTCTGCAGACACCTGCATCCGAACCATCTGGGAGGCTTGTGAAAATACAGATTTTAAGGCCGTGTCGAGGTCCCCAGGATCTGACTCTCTAGGTGCAGCCCAGGAATTCCAAGTTAATAAGCACTCAGTTAGGTCTCAGGCTCACTGACATGGAAGAATTGCTGTTTCATGAGTGCCGCTGGGCGGCTTGATCACAGCCATTCGGCTTAGAAAGGCCTGGATTGAAAAATTTCCTTACGGAGGGGGAAGGCCAGGGTCTGACAGGCCAGCCAGGGGTCTTGCCTGATCAGGTCTCCGGGCACACGCACTGATGAACCATCTGTCAGACACGACCCCACCTCAGGCCCACGACCTGGGTCCTGGTCACCCAGAGTGAGCAAGGAGCTCGTCTGGCCCAAGGGCCAAGCTGGGGGCTTGGTCACCGTGACATTCTAGGTTACAATTAATCAGCACATCTGTGAACACACCAGGCGACACAAGATCTTTTTTTACGCTTTGGAGAGAAAACAATTTTCATTACAGCTCAGCACAGCCGGGGAATCAGAGAAACAAACGGTGTTCAACGTTCATGTGTTAATGATTGTTATTCCTTGAGATTGTTACCACCCAAGCGCTGATTACAAGCTTGACTGCAGAGACCATCTTGGCGATGGGAAATCTGGCTTCTTACGGCCTCTCCTGGGGGCCTTCTCGGCTCTTAGATCTGGGGGAGGTCATTAATAAATGTGTTGCAGACACAGGGCAATCATGTCGTGCTTATGAGCGTAGCTGTTCCACACAGAAGAGACACGGCCCCAGCAGAAAGGAACGAACAGAGATACAAGCCAGAACAGGATAATGGGGAGGCATTAAAGTCACTCCTGGGCTCATCCTGGTGTTGGGGCCAGGAGAATGAACTCTCTTCCGACATCATTTAAGTCATAGATATGCTAATGCTCTAGTATTTTCTCAGAAGGTGACCCTCCAGCAGTTTTGGATTATCTGAGCACTTCAATTAATTAGTGGACCCAACTATGTTCCCCTGTACAAGCCAAACCACCCTCCGAGGGCGGGGGTTGGGGGTTGGGGGGTGGCTGGGGGAAGGGGGGGGCATTTTGTCAGTGGCCACTAGAGGGAAGTAGTGAGTCCACAGACACTCCCGCACCCTCTCCACCTGCACACACATGGATAGATGGATGGATGGATGGGGGCTCTTCCTTGACTTTGAAAGATACAGGAGCAAGGGAGGGGCCTTGAAGCTTGAACTTCATTTGTTTCACACTCATGTGCCTTCTGGCCTCACTTGGGTTCTTATTTTGGAATCTGAGATAGCAGGGAATTCTGTTTCCAGAAGACTGCCCCTTCCCCAGGGAGAAATTACAGGAGTGCTTTAGAACTGACCTTCAGATCCTGGGAATAAGCCTGTGGAACCAAAAATGTGGAGGATTCTAGTCCCTCCCTGCTGACTTTTGGATGTGTAGGTGCCAGAAAGATAGTGGTCTCCTTTTGAAAAGTCAAGTCTTCACGTAGGATCTTGTCGCTGTTGTTCATTCGCCAAGTCGTGTCTGACTCTGCAATCCTATGGACTGTAGACCACCAGGTTCCTCTGTCCATGGGATTCTCCAGGCATGAACACTGAAGTGGGTTGCCATTTCCTTCTCCAGAGGATCTTCCCGGATCAGGGATCAAACCCACGTCTCCTGCACTCGCAGGCAGATTCTTTACCATTGAGCCACTGGGGAAGCCCATCGGAGATACTGAAAGAGAAGGTGTTGATGTTGGCGCTGGCACATTGGCTTATGTCAGCCAGGAGTGTGAATGATAGTGATGGTGACAATAATATAAAGGCAGCTGATACTCACCACGCTTGCCAGACATGACCAGGCAGGCAGGCACAGCACAGATGAGAGGCTTAGGATTCAATAACATCAACACAGTCACATGGCTATGAGGTGGTCTGAGCCTGGGAAACTAGGTCTGGCTGAGTCCATACAACATTTTGCTTCCTGAGCAGGAGGGAGGTAACAAAAGCCTCTGGGACTTGGTGAGGCCCCAGCATCTTAACCTGGTACAGAATACATTTCAAAGGCTAAAAATTAGTTAGAATTTAGTCATTCCTTGCACCCTGCACAAGGAGGTAGGAGGTAAGAAAGGCCACTGGCTAATGAGCTTTGCCACTGGAAACCAGACAGTTAGTTATCCTGGAGTGAGGTCCATGATGACACAAGTGATGCTGTAGCCATGGCGACTGCAAGGACAGGGATGACCCAGTTCTGTGATGGTTAAGAGAACCGTGGCCCCACCTGATCCGGGGCACCCTGGAGACTGAAGGAGACATACCACCAATGAGTCAGCCTGCCCAGCAGAATGCACGGAGCCGGGGGTTACCCACCAGGACAGGAAGAGGTGGGGGCAAGGATGGCTGACCAGGCAGTCAGAGCTGGAGGGGGTCTTGGAGAATCTGCTAGACCAGTCTCCCTCCGCATTGTACAGGCAGCGGTACCTGAATCTGGGGAGATAAGGAACTGTGACGGTCTACCATCTAGGGATGGCATCACTGGGGCTGGATCCCGGCTTTCTTGCCCCCAGGATCATAACCTACTCTGGACACCTCCTCATGACTCCTCATAAGACCTGAATCTTATTCCAGCTCCAGGGAGCCCTGCCACCTGGCCCATGAAGATGCCCTTGAAGTACCCAGGTTGCTGCTCTGTGTGTCTCCCATCACCAGCCTCTTTGGGGAGTAATGCCTGTTGGCCCCGCAGACTGTGCAGTTTGGCCGGGGCTAGGAGGCCTCTGCTGGGCAGCCATGGCCTGACCTGCTGGGAGAGGGGGAGGGAACGCAGGGGGATGCTGAGTGAAGCCCACTGGCTAGGCTGGGGGCCTGGAGGCTGGCACAGATGAGCATCCTTTTAAATAGGATCCGTAATTGCAAAAAATGGGACCTGAGCCACCTGTGTGAGCACCCCCCTGGCCCCTTCTGCCTCTGTGCTCCCTGAGAGGTAGCCTGGGGTGCTCTGCTCAGGACCTGCTTTGGGTCTGTCTCCTTCATCCATTTTATGATGAAGTCTCTCTCCCAGTCCATTTCCTAGGTACTTTCCCATTCCAGGTCCTGCTATTAGGACAGTGCCTCTTCTTGGGTAAATGGATTGTCTTCCCCTATCCTGAAGGGCTACATCTGCAGAAACTGGTCTCACCCTAAAGCTATGATTAGAAGGTAGCGGCCACCACTCCCCGCATAGGGTGTGACCCACGGGTGGGCAGGCCCTGGGGTCTCTGCAGAGCCTCTTGCCCGTCTCTAGTTCTTTCACTGTGAATAACACACGGAACCTCTCTGGCCCTCTGTTTCCTCACCTGGAAAGTGTGAACAATACCTAGTGAAATGCAGAATTGAAAGTGTTAGTCATTCAGTCCTGTCCAAATCTTTGCAACCCCATGGACTGTAGCCCACCAGGCTCCTCTGTCGCTGGGACTCTCCAGGCAAGAATACTGGAGTGGGTAGCCATTCCCTTCTCTAGGGGATCTTCCTGATCCAGAAATCAAACCCAGATCTCCGACATTGCAGGCAGATTCTTTACTGTCTCTGCCACCAGGGCAAAGGGGAAGTCTTTAATATTTAACAATGCTTCTCATCTTCCAGTGTTGCCTTGAGTATTGAGATGAAGTAATGAATCGTCCATCATAGAACTCGATAACTATTTACTTCTTTCGCAGAAATCCTCAGTTTTTCCATCTGTGAAACAGGAATTCCTATCTGACCCATGGGACAGCAGCCTGGGACACTATGCTTTGGAAATCAGGAACTGCTCCACGATCCAAGTGTTGCTTTTCTCTGAGGCGCTGTGAATTCCTACAGGAGCAGACACAGGGGGCTGCCTTTAGTGTAGACGCCAAGGTTCACACGGGGTCGCAGAGCGGGGAAGTGAGCCACATAGGAAGTCGGGTGACAACGTGTCTGGGCGCTGCATCTTCTGATCTGGGCCTGAGCCTTCTGGGTCCTCTTTTGTTTAAGGAAAAAGGGAGTTTTGAGACTAGTTCAGAGGTCAGCCTCTAGCTCTGGACTTACTGCCTCTGTGATCTAGGGAAATTCCTTGGCCTCTGAAACCTTTCTTTCTTTATTCTGAAACGAGGGTGATAAAACCTCCTACAGAGGGTCATTTAGAGGGTCACAGTAGCACCTGTGCAGATGATCTCCAGTGCAGGGCTCCTAGCAGGGACCCTTCCCATGTGAGCCCTGAATCCTGGGCACACTTTCCCCTCAGCTTTCCACCCTGTCTCATGAGCTAGAGAAATTCCTTTGGGTTAACTCTGGCAAGCAGTCATCTAATCACTACTGATATGCCTCCAGGGATGGGGAGCTCACCTCCCCACCAGGCTGGCACCCCTGAACAGCTCAGATGGGGGCAAAGTTCTTACTATAATGCCATGAATTCTGTCTCCACATAATTCTCACCACTGGCAGGTCTCAGATTTATCGGATCCTTCCTTCTCTAAATCACCTGTCCAGTGACTCTGTCTCCTTGTCTCTGTCAACCAGCTCCTCATATGGAACACCTTTAAACTTCCCCAGCTCCTTTTGGCTTGGGATTCATTGGACCTTCAACTTGCAGGGTCAGCTTTGCATATTCAAGGCCAATGGGGACGGTGGTGGCAGCACCTCTGTGGGCTCAGATCCATCAGGCTGGACACACGGATCCCTCTTATTGCTCTATGTTCAGCCTCTGAGCTTCTGCTCTGCTCTTGCAAAGCTGTTTCTCCAAGGGCTCTGCCCTGTCTTGGGAATGCATGAAAACAGAGCATCGTTGGGTACCTTACATGCATGCTAAGTCACTTGAGTTTTATCCAACTCTTTGCAACCCTATAGATCATAGCCTAGCCCGATAGGGTCCTCTGTCCATGAGATTCTCCAGGCAAGAATGCTGGAGTGGCTTGTCATGCCCTCCTCCAGGGGATCTTCCTGACCCAGGGATTGAACCTGTGTCTCTTCCCGCACTGACAGGCAGGTTCTTTACCACCAGTGCCATCTGGGAAGCCCTGGGATACCTTACTCACAGACACTTTATACATGATCCCCTCTCCATCCTCCTAATGCACCTTGAGGGTAAGTACTATTATTTCAATTGCACAGATAAGGAATGAAGGGTCAGAGACATTTAGTGACTTGCCCAAGGTCACACAGCCATCAAACCGTGGGCCTAAGAGTGGAAGCCTGATCTGTTTGATTTGAGATGAGAGAATGAGTTCTTCCCGCACAAGTGTGATAGAAATGTGAATTCATCCAAAACAAGACAGGCAATCTCTTACTGCTGCTGTTTCTCTGTGTTCTGGGTGAAGGATTAAAGCATTCACAGGTGTGCTATGCTAAGGGCTGTCAAGAGTCTCTTGGGTGATTCATGGCTCAAACAACCAAGCAGCCCCTACCGGTATTGAGAAGGGTGGTGTGGAGATGCTGCATTAGAGGGGCAGATTGGCTGAGTCGGGTCAGGCTGCTGCTCCCAAGCTCGCAAGAATAAGGTCCCACGTTTCATTCCCTCCACTTCCATCCCACTGGCTGCCTCCCACGTGTTTTTACCTTGGTGATGAGTCCTGAGAGTATGGATAGTGTTCAGAGTCCAGCGGCTCCTTTTGGAATGCAAGGTTCAGTTGCTCAGTTGTGTCCAACTCTTTGCAACCCCAGAGACAACAGCCTGCTAGGCTGCTCTGTCCATGAAAGTTTCTAGGCAAGAATATGGCAGCAGGTTGCCATTTCCTGCTCCAGGGGCTCTTCCCAACCTAGGAATCGAAGCTGAGTCTCCTGGGAGTCTCCTCCATTAACAGGTGGATTGTTTACCAGCAGTGCTTCCCAGGAAGCCCCGAGGTTAAGGGTTAAGCTTCCCTTCCCTGGAAGGCGGCCATCACTGTGCCATAACCACTAACCCCGATCTCTTCTGTTCACTCCACACTCCAAACCTGCGTCATTCCTGCCCCGTTCTTCCCCTCTCCTCTGAGTGATGTGGTTACCCTGGCTGACATCGGCTAGGCTGGGCTACACGGCACTTCCCAGCATCCCTTCTCCTACATCCCAGACGGGGCCCCAGGAGAGATGTCCTAGTGGGGGATTGGAGGCAAAGGTGACACAGCAACCACTTTGCAGCTCACGCAGCTTGTGACTTAGCTGATGCCAACCTGGCTGATGACCTGTCCTGCCACTTTTCCACCAGCCCCTGGAAACCTTTGGTCTACCCTCTTCCAAGAGAATTGTTCCTGTCGACGAGGTCTGCTATTTCCACCCTATGCTTCTTTGCTGTGAAGATATTTGTTGTATAAATAATTGGCAAGTTAATCCACAAAAGATAAAATAACTAGTTGCCTGGTCTTGGTTTGGTGGTTTGGTTTCAACTGGTTGAAATACGTTAGCAATCCTTCTAGCTAGTGACGTGATTGATGGCTTTATCCAGCAACAGATGATGGTGATTTGGCCCAGATCATTGAACTGCTTTCTTATTTTGAAACCCACCACATTGGAGGAGAAAGAGGCTAAGGGCCTTGTAGATCTGAACTCACATTTCCTATAGAACTTTGGAATGTCTATCAATGCTTCCCAGGTGGTTCAGTGGTAAAGAATCTACCTGCCAATGCAGGAGGTGCGGGTTTGATCCCTGGGTTGGAAAGATCTGGAGAATGAAATGGCTATCCACTCCAGTATTCTTGCCTGGAAAATCCCATGGACAGAGGAGCCTCGCAGGCTACAGTCCATGGGGTTGCAAAGAGTTGGACACAGCTGAGTTACTGAGCATGCATGCACACACATCAACCCCAAAATACACAGCTGTGCAGAGGTGGTTACAATGCAAATATAAAGCTCAGTTATAAACATGCATCCTAGTGTTTGGAAATGGACACTGTCTTAGGGAGGAAGAAATTTTATCAAAAAAGAAAAAGTGCAAATGCTGAATAGGATGAATCCACAAAGCAAAAAATTATACGTATTAAATGCTGTGAATGAAAGACTTGGAAGACAAGTACATGGGTACAATCCACAAAACAAAATCAGTTATTTGTGTTGGATTGCTATGACTCCACAGACAGTTAAAATGTATTCAAATATGTTCTACTTCACAGTAAAGTCTTTTTAATTCTGTTATCCATTCCTCATGTTTCATTATGTCCTTTTTAATGTCCCTTTTTAAATTTCTCTTTTACGGCAAAATTGCCTTACGGCCAATTAGTTATGTGATGAAAATGCTGCAAAAATGCTTGCAGCAAAGATGTCAAGGCAAAGATGCAGAAGCAAAAGCACCCAGAACCCTTGCCAGCCACCCCGGGAGGCCCCCTCCTCTTGGCAATCCCTTATTTCTTGTTGCTCTGACTCTCCCACAGCCAATTCCCCCCGAATCAGGCTCGGCCACTCCTCCTTTGCTTCTCCACTTGTTTCTCCAGTGCATTCTAGACCGATCTTGTGCCCAAAACCGAGCTGGCACTCAATCAAAATCAGAGGCCATCCTGTCCTCTGCCCAGGACCCAGTGCTGTGAGATACTGTGGGTGTGCTAGGTCCTGCCTGCCCAGCATCTGAGGGTGATCCAGGGCTGCCCACCGCCTCTCCTTGCCACTGAACCCTGCCTTCTCCACTGTGATCACTACCATGGACGTGTCTGCTGGGAAGGTCAGTTCTGAAGTTCATGCTGGAAGCTTCTGTGTGAGTCTCTTAACGTGGACACATCTGTTCCCTAATCAAAACACAGGCAGCTTTCTCCTGCTGGGCCCTAATTTGCTGAACTCATGCATAATTGAGACAGATTATCTCTGTTTTCCAGCCAGACAATTTGTCGCTTACTGTTTCGGGGGTGAAACTGAACTAACTCAGGGCCTTGTGGATGGAAGGCACAACCCCCACGCCCTGTGCAGCCTCCCTTCCTGCCTCCCTGTAGGATCAAAGCCATGGATAATGCAGACAGGAGCCTCATGCAGAAGGAAGCAGGAATCCTGTCCTTCAGCAGACGTGTGTGCCAGAGGGAGGGAATGGGCAGTGCAGTGGACTGTCCAGCCAGCAGATCCAAGAAAAGAGTCTCATCTGAGTCTTTGAGGAAGGACTGACTCCACCCAAGGACCAACAACCTACTAAAGACTTTAAGTTCCAAACTGGAGTCTCGGAAGCAGCCAAAGTGAATCTGGTTCTGAGCTAGAAACCCAATAATCCCTGGGCAGGAAACTATGTTGAAGTGGATGAAAAGGGGCTGTGGGTGGGGGAGTTGGGTGTCCCACTTTACATAAATTATATTAGCAACAACCAAACCAAAAAGAACAAACTTTGACTAAGAGGTTCCTGTGAACACAGGTCGTCATCATCAAGAGCATCCCCCTTTTAAAGAGAATCCCACCATGCCTGCCTGATAACCTGTGGATACAAGAACTGAATTTTGTTATTGTTCAGTTGCTCAGCCGTGTCCAACTCTTTGCAGTCACATGTACTGCAGCATGCCAGGCCTCCCTGTCCCTCACCACCTCCCGAAGTTTGCCCAACTTCATGTCCATTGAGTCGGTGATACCATCCAGTTATCTCATCCTCTGTCACCTTCTTCTCCTGCCCTCAATCTTTCCCAGCATCAGGAACTTTTCCAATGAGTCAGCTCTTCGCATCAGGTGGCCAAAATACTGGAGCTTCAGCTTCAACATCAGTCCTTCCAATGAGTATTCAAGGTTGATTTCCCTTAAGATTGACTGGTTTCATCTCCTTGCTGCCCAAGCGACTCTCAGGAGTATTCTCCAGCCCCATAGTTCGAAAGCATCAATTCTTCGGCACTCTGCCTTCTTTGCGGTCCAGTTCTCACAATGGTACGTGACCACTGAGAAGACCATAGCCCTTGACTGTACAGATCTTTGTTGGCAGAGTTGGACTTGCGCACTCATTTTAGGGACATGTGCATTTTAGAGGAAAGTGTACCTGTCAATCAATCAGGGCAAAGAGAGGCTCTGTGGGGGAGGGGCGGGAACCAGATGGGGAGTCAGGGAGCGGGTTCTGCCCCTCCCCGACTGGGTTACCACAGCAAATCTCTGTCTTTCTCCGGTCCTTGGACTCCTGGTGGCCAGAGGGAAGGACTGGGCCAGGTGGTCTCTGAGGGCACGCCCAGCTGTGACATTTTCTTCAGGAACAGGAGGAAGGAGGACAGACGTTCCTGGAGGCTCTGCTGTGTGCCAGGGGCTCCTTCTTCATTATCCCTCAGTCCTTCCAGGAGGGAATCCCTATTAGACTCCACAGGCCGGGGAGCTAACGTTCAAACAGCAGGGCAATGCAGCCAAGGTGAGGAAGTGACAGAGTTGGTGGGTCCACCACTGGGGGATAGCAGGGGCACCTGGGACCCCTGCCTGGGCTTGACTACCGACCCCAAAGTGTGCACCATTTTCCATATGATCCTGGAGGATGGGGAAATGGGGAGCAGTCAATGGGGCTTGCGTGGCTGATCCTGTTTCAAATCCAGGCAAAGCTTTGGGCCACCACCTGGCCTCCCAATAGGGAAAGGAAGGCCAGTCCGGACCCTGGAATCTTTCCTCCAGCCAAAGCTGCCGCCCAAGAGGGAGCATCAGTGACCTTGATGGCATCAGGTTCTCTCCAACACAAACCTTTAAGCAATTCATTTTCAACACTTATAAATAAGTCAATAAAAAAGATGTTCAACATAATTTCCCCAGAGAATGGATGGAAGAAAAATCTTGAATTGGAAATGCTGACAATCTCCTGTCATCTTATCTCTAATGGCAGATAATGGAGAGTGGTGGAGGAGAATAGCTGGGGGTGAGGCGGGGGTGGCTGGAGAATAAGGTTTGGGCAAAGATTGCCTTTCAAATGTGTCATCACACATCTGACTCAAAAAAAAAAAAGAAAAAAAATCACAACAAAAAGAGAAAAGGCAAAGCTAGTGGTGCTTCTTCTCCAGAGCTTGTTCTCAGCCACATCTGGCTAAGTTGCAGCCTCCGATGGCATGAGAAACCACAGCTGAGTCACCCTCCCTTGTTTCTGCCTTCCCTCTTTGCTTTAGGAGAGCTGATTAACTGGCCCCGATACCAGTGGCTTGTCGTGATGGTCTTAATTAAGGAAGAAATTGCTACCCTGTGAGTTCCTTGGGAATCAATAACTCTGAAGACGTCTTTTCCTCCTGCTGTTCAGGGAATGGGGAGAAAGGAGGACGGAGCCGGGCTCTGAATCAATGGGATTAAAGTAGTGGAGGTGGTGAGAGAGGAGTCCTCAGCAGGGAGGTTTGGCCACCTGGGGACAACCCAGGAGGAGAAAATAGTCCAGAAAGAGTCTGGTCAAATGATTCAGGCTCTGCAGCAGAGTGCCCATGGTGGGGGGTTCCCCACAGGGGAATCGACCAGGGTTGGAGGGGCACATTTGGAAGTTGGGCTGAACTTTCAAGATTTGGTTCAAGAAAGACAGTTAAAAAAAAAAAAGTATAGCAGTTGTTTTTAACTTGACAGTCCAGCAAAATTATCTGAAAACTTAGAAAACATTGTCATACACCAGCCCCATCCAAGTCCAGTCAAATCAGGATTTCTATGGGGTAAGACCCAAAGACAGATGCGTTTGAAAAGCTCCCTGGGTGGTTCTGTGGGGCATCTAGGGCTGAGTTACTGGTCCCAGGCGGACTGTTGTTGTTATTCTTTCAGTCATGTCTGACTCTTTGTGATCCCATGGACTGCAGCACACCAGGCTTCCCTGTCCGTCAGCATCTCCCTGTCCTTCAGCATCTTCAGCTTGCTCAACCTTGTGTCCACTGAGTTGGTGATGCCACCCAATCATCTCATCCTCTGTCATCCCCTTCTCCTCCTGCCTTCAATCTTTCCCAGCATCAGGGTCTTTTCCAATGAATCAGTTCTTTGCATCAGGTGGCCAAAATATGGAGCTTCAGCTTCAGCATCAGTCCTTGAAATGAATATTCAGGGTTGATTTCCTTTAAGATTTACTGGTTTGATCTTGCAGTCCAAGGGAGTCTCAAGAGTCTTCTCCAACACCACAGTTCAAAAGCATTAATTCTTCAGCACTCAGCCTTCTTTATGGTCCAATTCTCACAACCATACTGGAAAAACCATAGCTTTGACTAGACGAAACTTTGTCGGCAAAGTAATGTCTCTGCTTTTTGTACACTGTCTAGGTTTGTCATAGCTTTCCTTCCAAGCAGCAAGCATCTTTTAATTTCATGGCTGCAGTCACAGTCTGTAGTGATTTTGGAGCCCAAGAAAATAAAGTCTTTCACTGTTTCCATTGTTTCCCCATCTATGTGCAATGATGGGACTGGATGCCAAGATCTTCTTTTTTTGAATGTTGAGTTTTAAGCCAGCTTTTTCACTCTCCTCTTTCAAATTCATCAAGAGGCTCTTTAGTTCCTCTTTGATTTCTGCCATAAGGGTGGTGTCATCTGCATGTCTGAGGTTATCGATATTTCTCCCAGCAAACTTGATTCCAGTTTGTGCTTCATCCATCCCAGCATTTCGCATGATGTACTCTGCATATAAATTAAATAAACAGGGTGACATTATACAGCCTTGATGTACTCCTTCCCCAATTTGGAACCAGTTCGCTGTTCCATGTTCAGTTCTAACTGTTGCTTCTTCAACTGCATACAGATTTCTCAGGAGGCAGGTAAGGTGGTCTAGTATTCCCATCTCTTTAAGAATTTTCTGCAGTTTGTTGTGATCCACACAGTCAAATGCTTTAGTGTAGTCAATGAAGCAGAAGTAGATGTTTTTCTGGAATTCTCTTGCTTTTTTTATGACCCAACGTATGATGACAATTTGATCTCTGATTCCTCTGGCTTTTCTAAATCCAACTTGTACAT